>NC_052349.1:47580787-47756575 GCF_009727055.1 Benincasa hispida | reverse complement strand
TGTAGCCAAGCTACCAAGGGGACCTTATGGACCTAAGGCTCTGTTGGGTTTTATGTCCTAAAACTCGTGGTTTTGTAAACATTAGAACTTATTCTGAGAATTCAATAAAGTTGTTGTTGAATATATTGTTTTTTAGAAATCCAATAAACCTAAGTCCCTTGACTATTATATGAGTACTTTAACTTTATGTGGAGACACACAAGTGGATCAGGTTCGAATAATTAGTCAAAATGATCTATAGTATATGAATAAGGTTAGGTACCTTATTCTGGTAACACTATTGGATACGACCTACTCTGTAGTTTTTACAAAGAGTTGTAAAGTGCTACATACAAAGTGATCCTAATTCGTGCATGTTGAGACATGAGGAGTGGGGGTGTCTTGTGCAAATGAGTTTTGTGCAAGATCGAACCACGAAACTTGTCACTCTTACTTTATAACGTTGTTTACTATTTAAGACTGACTATTTCAAAGCGATGACCTAAGTAACTTCACCTTAATCTTGAGCTAACTATGAACTCCTGTTTGTTCGCGATTATCCTTTGATCTGCAAACGGTGAGAGTAGACCAATTGCCTCTGCTCAATAAGATTACCATTTTGAGGATAAGGCTGGATGAATAGCTGGGAACATAGGGTGCAAGAGGGAATTCACTCCTACCCAATTAGGGTTAGTAGAGAGGTGTTCCCTTCAAGTGCTGATTCTGGGTCTTGAACAAGAGGTTTCACTCTCTCATTGGTTTAAGAGGGATTCAATTTGTTTATTGGATCACAAATAAATTGTTCAATAGGGGATCAGTGGAACTTAAGGAACAAGAGATAATTTCGGGGGTAAAATAGAGATCCGACCAAGCCGTTATTATGAGCAACCTGTGAAAGGTTAACTTACTAATCATGGTTATATCGAGTAGACATAATATATCTACGGTGAGGGGAGTTCGACTATGGGCTTTAGTGGAATCACCCATTAGTTAACGAATGGGGGTAGATCAGTCTAATGAGTTTAGCCGATTAATCCCGGATCGTTGAAGCCCATGATCTGTAGGTCCGCGAGGTCCCCTTACTAGCTCATAAATGGATAAGCTCTAGAATAACGTGATAAGTTAATTTGAAGTGTTCGAATTAGAATTAAATACATTTGGAGAAATAATATTTAAATATGATTTAAATATTTGAAGATGAAATTGTGTTAAAAATTAATTTAATATTTGATATTAAATTAACTAGAATTATTTAAATTGTTTAAATAATTATTTATTAATTTTATTAAAGAAAATTAATTTATGAAATTAATTTTGTAAAATTAATAATATTTTCAGTTTTATTAAATAAAATTGATTTTTGAAATCAATTTGGATAAAATTGAAAAAGAAAAGAAAAATAAAAAGTTGGAAAAATTGATTTTCCATTTACTCCATGAACTAGCTCACCAACAACCCACTTTAACTCTACATTAACTCCAAGCATGAGGTGCATCTCATGAAGCAAGCTTCTTTGCATGAATGTCTGCAATATATAGAAGATTTTGGAGTGTTTTGGAGTAGAGCAACCGAACGAAATTCTGAAAGAAAAGTTGAGAGAAGAAGGGTGTTATTCTCCATGGTTGTTGCTGTGAGCTTCTCCAAATTCCCTTGATTCCAACTTATTTTGAGTCCCACTACTCAATCTTGAGCTTCAAAAGAATAGTAAGGAAGATCTTGGGGTGGTCTACAACAAGATCCTATAGAGATTTGCAGCTGAATCAAAGCTTAGAGGAAGTTCTTCAAAGGGATGTCATGAAACTCATTTTTTTTTTTTCTGTTGAAGCATGTTTTCTATTATGCCAAAATTAATGAATTAGAGTGTTTATGGATCTTGGTTTCTTCTGCTGCACATTGGTACCTTCCAACAGGCTCGAAGCTCCAACGGTACGTGAATAGCTGACTAAACTCTTTAGCCACGATATCCACCATCCGTTAACTACCAGGCATTCTACTAAAGACTGACAGTTGAACTCTTTTTTCCATAGACATATTTCTATATGCATTGGATATTACCAATTATCAGTACGATGACTCTTCACAGATGCTCATAATTACAATGACCAATTTACCGTTTTGCCCCTATGATTACAACTTCCTCCTTAAGTACCACTGATCCCTCTAATGAATAATACATAGTCCTACTATGTGTGAACACCTCTCGGGTCATGAGAAGGTGCGTGGCGCCACATCATTCAAGCCCCAGGATCAGCCCTTAAGAGAGCAATCTATCTACTTACCCCTACTTTGGGGAATGAGTGAACTCTATCTTGTGAAGCTGAATTACCAGATCCCAAATCAGAAGAATCCCAAAATGGTAGGTTTGAGTCAGCGCTCTGGCCACTCGCACCCATGCAAATCAAAGGACCACCCTCAATGGCAGGAGTTCCCAACTCACTTAGGATTGAAGTCATGTTATCTATGGTCATCCTAGTGAAGTGAAGTCTTAGTCATGAACGGAGTTATATGACAAGATATTAACACTTCGAGGTCAGGTCTTATACAAACTCTTTGTATAGGATGCCCCCGCTCACATGTCCACTACATGAATGATCAGAACCAAACCATCTATGATAAGTCACAACATTTGTAACAATTCCACAAAGTGGGCTGCGTTCGTAGTGTTACCAGGATAAGGTTTCCTTCCTATATCCATATACTACAGACTATTTTGGTTGTCACTTAAGACACGATCCACTTGTATGTCACTACATACATGCTCAAGTTACATAAAGATAACCGGGGATATTAAGTTTATTGGTAAATATACAAAGTTGTTTACAAACTACAGGACACAAGACTTTAGGGCACAAACCCCAACACAAATTTCTTATTCTTCCTTTATTTTCTAGTATTCCAAGGTTATATTTCTTTTATTTTAGGTTGTAATCAAGGTTGGATGCGTCTTTTTTTCTTCGTCTCTATGGATTATTGAGGTAAGAGTTTCCTAATTTTTGGGAGCAAGGATCTATTGTAGTTTTGTGAGATTTCTCTTATTTGAATGAATGAATTCTAATTTACCTTCTTTGAATCTTGTTTCTATTGGGAATATCCTAAAACTCGCAGTTCGTAAATGTTAGAAACATATTCTATTTATCAATAAAAGCATTATTGAATATTTCATTCAATAAATAGTTATTGATACTGCATTCTGTTATAAAAATCCAATAAACAAATCCACGACTATAATATGAATACTTTAACTTTATGTGGAGACATAAAAGTGGATCAAGTTTTAGTATATATCCAAAATGGTCTATAAGTATATGGATGAGATTGGGTACCTCATTCTGGTAACACTATTGGATGTGACCCACTTTGTATACTAATACAACTGATGTGATCCCAAAATCTTTCATATGGAGACGTACAAATGGGGGCATCCTATGCAAAAGATGTTTACATAAGACTGGACCTCAAAATAATCAATTTTCTTTATAACGACCGTTTACTGTTAAAACTGACTATTTCAAAATTCGATGACCTATGGTAACTCGATATCAATCATGAGTTAACTATGAACTCCTATTTATTTGGTATTGTTCTTTGATCTGCATAGGTGAGAGCAGTCCAACAACACTGTTTGATAAGCCTCCCATTTTGGGGAGAAGATCAGATAGATAGCTGAGGACATAGTCCTGGCAGATGAAATTCACTCCTACCCGATTTAGGGTTAGCAGACAGGTTGTTCTCTTAAGTACTGATTCCTGGTCTTGAACAATGGGGTCCCGCCCTCTTATGATCAAGAGGGACATGGTTTATTAGTTGGATTATAAATCAATTGTTCAATAGAGAATCAGTGAGAGCTTAAGGAGCAAGATGTATTTACAAGGGTAAAATGGTAATTTTGACCTAGCTGTAAATACGAACAACCTGTGAATGACTGACTTAATGATTATGGTTATAGTGGACAGAAATATATCTACAGTGAGGAGAGTGCAACTATCGAGCTATACTGGTGTGTCTCGATAGTTAACAAATATTGATTAATTCAGTCTAAAGAGTTTAGCCAATTAATTTCAAATCGTTGGAGGTCATGATTTGTAGGTCCATAAGATCCCTCTACTAGCTCGTAAAAATTATATCTTGGATTAGCGAATTGAGTAGATTTGAAATGTTCAAAATCAAAATAATGGTTGCTTTTTTTAATTTTTTTTTTATAATTTGAAGCATTCAAATTCAATTTAGGGTTTGGTTAATTATATTTGATATAATCAAACATTTAAATTTATCGAAATTAAATGTAAATTGGAGAGTTTACAATATTTAGATATTGATTGAAATATTGATTTATATGAATAGGATTCATATATAAATTAGATGTTTAATTGATTTAATATTTGATATTAAATTATTATTAAATTAAATTTTAAATACATTTGAATTTCAATTTCAGAATTGAAAACGATATATATTTGATTTAATTTTGAATTAAATCAAATTTAGAATTGGAAAATCTAAATGGGTAGTGGATTTTTCCAATCTTTTGGAAAATTGGGTGGATTAGTCCCACATTGGACACCTATCACACTTAACTATTGCTGTTTGAAGTATCAAACAACAATATTGAGTAGTGCTTGCATGATTCAATCTGATAAATACTCCAATTTCTCATATTGGAAGGGATTCATGGAACTGATTTTCTACAATACTGAAACTCTTTCAATACCCTCTTCCTTCCCTGTCATTTTGGGCTCAATTCATTGTTTCTACCACATAATCTGAGTTAGAGGATAGTAGAGAAGATCCTCTTGGTGGTCTACTATATTTTTTAAGGCCAATTTCACGAAGATGGGCAACAATTTGAAGAGTTTCTTCAAAGGTAATATACTTATGAAACCCTATTTTGTATATCAGTTTAATACATGCTTTAGCTTTCAAACTAAGTGTTTGAGTGCTTATTGATTCTGATAACTTTTGTTGCATGCTTGTATATTCTATCAATTGGTATCAGAGCATGATTTAAGTACTCAATTAACGATAATTTGAGTTTGGTTGGTGAATTTCTAAGAGTGCATGTTTGGTTGACTCATATGGTTGAAATTCAAAATTGGCATTAGATTTCTCTTTGTTTATGAAGTTTAATTTGTAATTGGCTCTTGGTTGATGAGCTATTATGTATACTCTAGAGTCTGTAATTTTATTAGAGTCAATAAAGATGAAATTAGGATATAATTGAAGAATGAAGCAAGCAAGGTCCGTAGCAGAAATGTGGAGGAGCAACTACTACCACACAGCGTTGCAACACTGCTTCAGAGCGTTATAACGCTGCTCTTGATGAAGCCTGTGGCTTTGCTGTTGGGTTGATGCCCTAAAGTCTCGTGTCCTATAGTTTGTAAATAGTTTGTACGAACGCTTGTGTTGTATAATATATGATATTTACTTCACATCTTGTTTTTTGTTCAGTTGTATGTTTTATTTGCTTTACCACAAACCAATAAACATAAAATTCCTGGTTATCTGTATGTAACTTAAGCATGTATGTGATGACATACAAGTGGATCATGTCTTAAGTGATGACAAAAATGGTATGTAGTATATAGATATAGGAAGGAAACCTTATCCTGGTAACACTACGATTGCAGCCCGCTTTGTGGAATGGTCACAAGTGTTGTGACTTGTCACAGATGGTCTGATCTTGATCATTCGTGTAGGGGACATACGAGCGGAGGCGTCCTATACAAAGAGTTTGTATAAGACCTCACCACGAAGTGTTAACGTCTCGTTATATTACACCATTCATGACAGATACTTCACTTCACTAGGATGACCATAGGTAACATGACCTCAATCCTGAGTGAGTTGGGAATTCCTGCCATTGAGGGTGGTACTTTGATTTGTATGGGTGCGAGTGGTCATGTTGCCGATTCAAACATACCATTTTCAGGATTCGTCTGATTTGGGAGCTTAGAACTCAGCTATACAAGATGGAACTCACTTCTTCCTCGAGGTAGGGGCAAGTAGATAGATAGCTTAAGAGCTGATTCCAGGGCTTAAACGATGTGGCGCCACACACCTTATCTTGACCTGAGAGGTGTTCACACATAGTTGGACTATGTTGAATTGTTCATTAGAGGAATCAGTGGTACTTAAGAAGTGAGATGTAACTACAGGGACAAAACGGTAAATTGGCCCAGCTGTACTTACGAGCATCTATGATGGGTCATCGTACTCATGATTGGTTATATCCGATGGACACAAAAATATATCTGTGGTAAGAAGAGTTAAGCTATTGGTCTTTAGTGGAATGCCTGGTAGTTAACGGATGGTGAATCTTATGGCTAAAGAGTTTAATCAGCTATTCACGGACCGTTGGAGCTTCGAGCCACAGATCCATAGGCCCCCTGGGTAGCTTGGATAAAATCGAGAATCAGTGTTTGGGTCAGTTTGAAATGTTCAAATTGACAAGAGGAAGTTCGATTATATATGATATAATTTAACTGGTTGATTATATATGATATAATTGACTAAATGTATGAAATACATTATTTTAGAGGAAATTAGATATAAATATGATTTATATCAAGTAGAGGAGAAATAACTATAGTAGATATGTGATATACAAACTATAGGGTAAGAATATAATATGATTATATTCATTAATTACTAAATTGGTTAATAATATGATAATTGGCCTAAAACTTCTCGCGGACGTGTGTTAGTGGGAGCAGCTACATTCGGTTATGGTAACCGAAGAATAAAATGAAAATTTGTTTCATTTTGCAAAAGTTTGAAAAAATTGGCATCAGTGTGAAAACGTAACGATCACATAGCTTGAGAGCCTATACGATAGTCGCTTATCGTCTAAACGATCGCACATTTCGCGCCTAAACGATCGCATAGTGTGCCGTGTTTTCTAAACAATCGTCTACCATTTACAAAATGATCGCTTAGTAAAACCTACACAATCGTGTAGCTTCTTTTTAATAATAAGCACTTAACTATATGATAGCTTCTTTTCTCTCCCACTTGCTTATCGTTTACACGATTTAGTCTTTCTCCAACCACTACAAAATTCACCAAAGACCACTCTTTGGATTCTCTCTCCAAGAATACCAAGGGATCAGTTTTGGTGGTGTCATCCTCGCTACTGTTCACTCATTCGTGACCGATCGTGCTGCTGTAGCCGACTTGTTTGCTGGGCGATAGAGTTTGTGAAGAGGTCTTCTGTTGCGTCTGAGTTCAAAGTTTGAAGAGGGTCTTCAACTGGTATGAGAACTCTTTCCCTTGTTTTTTAGTGTTCAAAGCATGCCTTTAATTAGTGTGAATTTGCATAACTGTATGTTAGAATATATGTGTTGTATTTCGATCACGATGAAATTGGAAAGATCCGAATGCGCTCATGGATGCTCTTCGTTAAGAGTTCCTTCAGTTGCAACACTGGGATGGAGCGTTGCAACCTGCTCATCCCAACCCAGAGCCAGTTCGCAGGGGGTCAAATTGGTTTGACCGGTTTAGTTGACTCCTAGTCCAGTTCAACTCAAATTGGACCGGTTCAACCTCGATTGAAGCATTAGAGGACCGGTTCGAACGGTTTGGGTTTGGATCGGGTCGAGTCGAGTGGTCCAATCTCTTTTTAAAGATGTTTTAAACTTTCTTATGTAATAATTAGTTATTATTTTCTTGCTTAGGTTGCCAAAGTTGAATCGTATTAGTGTTATTTAAATATTTATGCATGTGATGTATGTTATATTTAAATTAAACATGTATGTGCATATAGTATGTCATGTAGATTTAAAATCCCACCATAGGAAAGCATGTTGCATGCATAATCATATGTTATAAGTTAGTTATAATATATAATATGCATGTTTAGGATTTTAAAATTTAATACAAGTGTTATATTAAAATTTGAATGCCTTTGATATTTGTTATGAATGCAAAGCATGTCTATATTTTATATGTTGTTATAAAATAGAATTAGACATTTAAAATTCATAACAAAGATAAGCAACATGCTCATTTAGGTTAACAACTTGTTTTAATAGTTAAAATATGTCGTTATCTTATAAAATTCAGTTACAAACTCAATCGGTCCATAATCCTGTCTAAGGCTAGAGGTATTTAAGTTGACGGTTTACGTAACACCTACTACCTAGGGATTATGGCCAAAATTTTGAGCGTTGTTAATCGGTTTTATGAGCTTGCATGAGCATTATGAGGTAATAAAATGGTTTTATCACCTAGACATCGTAGGTTAAAATCCAAATATAAGAGTTATGCTTGGAAAAATCACATAGACTTAGGGTGTTTATTAGCCGAAATATATCAAAGTAAAACAATACCCAAACACTTAGAACACTTCAATGGGAGATTAACAATATATACAATATATCGTTTTTAGCTCTCACATCCCCAAGAGTTTATACCATGAGATCCATGCTCAGCTTTGTGTTGCTTTTACCGCGACTGCTTCGTTCAAAAAGTGTTTGCATGAGTCAATAACAAGATGAATCGGGGAAGTAGTTTATAGTAAGTGGGTAAACGAAAAGTGTCAACATATCCTACGATCTCCTTCATTAGTTTTAACCATGAGATTTTTATGTTGCGCCTACTGTCATTTTTAGGCGGCATTAATTAGTCGTTAACCACGACGATCCCTTCGAAGGGTTGTAATATAAGATTTGGAACAACCCAAACTTCAGAAATGAATAAGGTTTCGTAGTTCCGTCTTGAACATTGTCTTCCTTTTCAGGGGCATATTCATACCGTTCTATGAAATCTGAAAATGGAGAGTCATACTTACAAGAATTACTAAGTGTTAGTAAGTTCTTGATCGAAAACGGTAACTAAATGACTATAGGAATAAGATTTGTTTTGGATATAGTATTTGGTCAAGATTGTCTTGCTTCAATGAAAGAAATTTTTACTGTCCCTCGGTAGCATCTATTCCGACACACTAAAGTATCGTTGCAAATGAATAAAGAAATATGGGTACTTCATTACTTTTGCTAAAATTGGGTTTAATGCAATAAGTCTAATAGAATTTGTTCAATCTACAGTGTCAACTCGATTATACAACTACTAGCTTCCGATAAGGGTACTCAAACTGGAAGTAAAAAACAAATATAATACTAGTTGATGATGATTTGAGGTTTGTTTTAACGAGGAATTTCCTCCTCTTTTCAGCTCAAATGCTAACCGAAATGTACGGGAAGCCTATGACAAATTGGTTCGGGCTAACGAGAAGGCCAGAGCCTATATCTTAGCGAGCATATCTGATGTGCTCAATAAGAAGCATAAAGCCATGGTCACTGTACATGAGATCATGGCATGAGTTCATGGCGTCGTTGCAAGAGATGTTCGGGCAACCGTCTTCATCAGTACGACATGAAGCTATTAAATACATCTATAACTCCTACATGAAAGAAGAGACTTCTGTTAGAGAATATGTCCTAGACATGATGGTCCATTTCTGTTGGGAATGTCCTAGAACTCACAGTTCGTGTTAAACATTTTATTTTATTAATGAAAATGACTTGTTGAATTTGCATCTTATTATGAAAATCTAATAAACGCATCCTTGGCTATAGTCTATATGCTATAACTTTATGTAGTGACATAAATAGGATCAAGTTGACAGTATATAGTCTAAATGGTCTAATAAGTATATGGATGAAATTGGGTATCTCATCCTGGTAACACTATTGGATGCGGCCACCCTGTAGTTGTTACAAGAAGTTGTAAGGTGCTACAAACGATGTGATCCACAAATCGTTCATGTCGAGACATGAGAGTGGGGGCATCCTATGCAATGAGTTTGCATATAGACTGGATCACGAAAATAGTCACTTTTCTTTATAACGACCGTTTACTGTTAAAACTGACTATTTTATTTATTATATAACCTAGGTTAACTCGATATTAAACCTAAGCTAGCTATGAACTCCTGTTTTTCGGGATTATTCTTTGATCTGCAAATAGTGAGAGTAGTCCAACAGCATTGCTCAATAAGCTTACCATTTTGGGGATAAGACCGGATGAATAGCTAGGGACATAGCTTTGCAAGATGGAATTCACTCCTACCCTATTTAGGGTTAGCAGATAGGTTGTTCTCTTAAGTACTAACTCCAGGTCTTGAACAATTGGGCCCCCCCTTTTCATGATAGAGAAAGGATTTGATTCATAAAGATTATGAATCATAATTTTTCATTAGAGGATCAGTAGGAACTTAAGGAACAGGATGTAGTCATAGGAGTAAAACTGTATTTTTGACCTAGCTGTGATTATGAACAACCTGTGAATGATCGACTTACTGATTATGGTTATTAAGTGGACATAATATATCTACAGTGAGGGGAGTTCAACTATAGGCTATAGTGGAGTGTCCCATTAGTTAACGAATGGGGGTTTGATCGGACTAATGAGTTTAGCCGATTAATCTCGAATCGTTGAAGCCCATCTATAGGTCCGCAAGGTCCCCCTACTAGCTCGTAAATGGATAAGCTTTAGGGTAGCTTGAGAAATTAATTTGAAATGTTCAAATTAAACAGAACAAGAGAATAAATATTTAAATATGATTTAAATATATAAAGATGATTATTGTGCAAAAATTAATTTAATATTTGATATTAAATTAATTTATAAAATTAATTTAAGAAAATCAAATTTTGAATTAAAATGGTTAAAGTCATTTTATGTTTTAAAAAGAAAATTGAAATTTGTTTGCATGTTGCACAAAATGGAAAATGGGTTTTCTCCATTACCATCATCTTTTTGCTCACACAAAATGCATTATCTTTTCTACTTTGATTTTCCAAGCATGAGCTGCAAGCCATGTACTTGATAACGGGCAGAAATGCACGTTATTATAGTGCTAAGTTATTAAACAATGAAGGTTTGCATTGATAAAATATGTTAGATTGCGTCCAAAAAGCATTAAGTTTATATCATTGCGGTCACATGCGTCCATCGCATAGAAACAGTTAATTTTTGTATTTTTATGCAGAATATGCATTGATGCAAGGCGAAAAGCGCGATCACAAGAAATCAACGATCGAGCGCAGCATCACCGCAAGACTTTGCGGTGATTTGTGCTCGCAAACATCTTCTCAAGAAGGATTTCCGCATAGAGTCGCCGCAATTTGGTGGGCGCATCTGGTGAAAGGCATAATTAATCACGATGGGACAGAAAGCTGATGACAGTCAAATTTGAATTAAGTTGACAAGCCGCTAACGATAACAACTACATCCAGCTTTTCGGTGACAAATATTCAACGCATCAGTCAAAGAATTAAAGCCATCCCATCCGTGCAATCATAAGAGAGAAGCCGTCTTTCACCCTGAAGGCTCTATAAATATCGAAGGCATCCTTCAGAAAAGAGGCTCGGAAGTTAACTAGTCCACCAGTTCTAGCCTTGTTCATAGTTTTTCTTTTTCGTTTTAAGGCGAAGCAAAAGAAGAGCCGAGACGCCGGAAGATCGCTCAGGACAAATCGAGAGAGAACCCG
Organism: Benincasa hispida; assembly: GCF_009727055.1. Lineage (NCBI taxonomy): Eukaryota > Viridiplantae > Streptophyta > Magnoliopsida > Cucurbitales > Cucurbitaceae > Benincasa > Benincasa hispida. The sequence goes on along the minus strand of NC_052349.1, from coordinate 47,745,108 downwards.
GAGGCGTAAAAGCAGAGAGCAGGCTGACTCTCGTGAGAGCGAAATATCTTTTGAACACGAGTAGAAAGATAGTGTAAAAAGCCTGGGAAGCAAGAGATTGCAGCCAGGCTCTTTATTCTCTTCTTGCATTGTTATTTTGTACTTCAACTCTTTATTTATACAATGGAAGTTCATATTCTACATCTGTTCACTCTCTTAGCATGCATGAGTAGCTAAACTAATCGAATGGGTTGAGAAGAACTAAGCTAACATGACCTAGGATCTTCATCGCATGCGATTATCTTATTTTATGTTACGCCCAACACCCCTTTAGAGCTACTCGAGAGAGAGTCTAAAGAAAGAACCTAAAGACTTGAGAGAGCTAGGTTAGAATCTAGACTCGAGAGAGCAAGATTAGATCGACATAAAAAAGAGATAGGGACTTAGAGATAAGCTCTATTTGTCAACCTGCATCGCATGCACCCTAGAGATAGGTATGATATTATGTGATCACATTATTTGTGTGTATATCATTTTGTCATCGCATAAATAATAATAGAGGCTTATGTATAGGTTCTATAGACTTATCGCATATATCGTATGCGTTCTAGCATTAGAAGCCGTAGCATTCGCATCGAGAGGTGGTTTGCTATTATATGTGTGTTGCATGATCGCATAGCATGAACGCATCCTAGGAAGTGTTAGTCGAAACCTTTCTCAATCCGTTCACCGCATATTCATCGCATCTTTCGTTTATCAACTCTTTTCGAACTCCACCGCATTTGTTTATTTTTATTACCGCAATAACAATCCGAACAACTATCAATTTATTTGGTTACCAAAAAGTTTTTCGAAAAATTATCACCACATACCGTTTTCCCAAGTCCCTGAGTTTGACCTTGGACTTACTAGGAAAACCAGTGGTGTTTACACTTGGATTCCACTGAGAAAACTTGAGTGCTCAACGCAACTCCATCATCGCAGTTCATTCATAGTTCCACATCATAAAATAACACACTATACTCCATCTCTTTTTTGTGTTCATCTATTATATATAAAGAAGAGTGGAGTTGTTAGAGAAGAAGAGAATACAAAATTTAAGAGAAAATTTTCTGAAGAAGAAGTAGTCTTCTTCAGTCAGGCTGCTATGAGTTTCTTCTGGTTCCTTCACTTCTTCAAGCTGTTTTTGAGTCCCACAACTCTGCCTAAAGCTCCAAGAGCATAGTAGGAAAGGCTTTGAGGTGGTTCACGTTGAAAACAAGTGAAGACAGCAGCTGAACATACGTTTTCTTGAGAGTTCATCAAAGGTATGTTATGAAAACCCACTTTTTGAGAAGAGCATGCTTTAGTTTTTGCCAAAATTAGTGAATTATAATGCTTATAGATCCTTGATACTTCCGTTGCATGTTGTTTAATTCTTTCAGTTTCAACATTGTGGAAGGTCATGATGCTGTCATAGATGAAAGAAGTCAAGTATGATAATGGAATCTCTTTTGAAGAGCTTTCTGACATTTCGTACTAATGTTGTAATGAATAAGATTGATTACAATTTGACCACTCTTCTGAATGAACTACAGACTTATCAATTCTTGATGAAAAAAAAGGAAAGTGAAGCAAATGTTGTTTCACAAAATAAATCTCTGAAGGGATCTTCCTCTGGAATGAAACCTTCAGAGAAAAAGAAGTCTGTTTCTTCTTCAAAGGATAAGAGTATCCAGATGAAGAAGAAAGGAAAAGGGAAGAAGAAAACCCCTGATAAGAACAACAAGAATAAAGCACCAAAAAGAAAATGTTTCCACTGTAATGAAGACGAGCATTGGAAACACAATTGCTCGCAGTATCTTATTGAAAAGAGAGCTGAAAAGGAAAAACAAGGTTGATCAGATTTACTTGTAATTGAAACATGTTTAGTGGAAAGTTCTCACTTGACCTGGATATTAGATTTAGGTGCCGCTAACCATATTTGCAATTTTCTTCAAGAAACTAGTTCTTGGACTCAACTTTCAGAGAATGAAATGACTTTCAAGGTGGGAACAGATGAAGTCATTTTAACATAAGCAGTGGGAGACGTCAAACTATATTTCGGAGATTCTTACATTTTGCTTGAAAATGTTTATTATGTACCAAAAATGAAAAGGAACTTAATCTCCGTTTTTTATTTACTAGAAAATATGTACAAAGTAACTTTTGATATCAATGAAGGGTTCATTAGTTCGAGAGGTATTCATATTTGTTCTGTTAAACTCGAAAATAACTTGTATGTGTTAAAACCGACTGATACAAAAGCCATTTTAAATATAAAGATGTTTAAAATGGAAGAAACTAAAAATAAAAAGCGAAATGTTTCTCCCCATGCCTATCTTTGGCACCTAAGACTTGGTCACATAAATCTCAACAGGATTGAGAGATTGGTAAAAAAACGGTCATCTAAATCAGTTAAAAGACAACTCATTACTTCCGTGTAAATCATGTCTTGAGGGTAAAATGACCAAAAGATCTTTTACAGGAAAATGTCTTAAAACCAAAGAACCTTTAAAACTCATCCATTCAGACCTTTGTGGTCCAATGAATGTGAAAGCTCGAGGAGGATATGAATATTTCGTCGATTTTATTGATGATTATTCGAGATATGGCTATATTTACTTAATGAGTCACAAGTCTGAAACTCAGTTCAAAAAAGTTAAAATAGAAGTTGAGAACTTATTAGGTAAAAGAATCAAAACACTTCAATCGGATTGGGGTGGTGAGTATATGGATTTATAATTCCAGAACTATCTAGTAGACCATGGAATTCAATCCCAACTCACAGCACCTGGAACACCACAACAGAATGGTGTTGNTAATTCCAGAACTATCTAGTAGACCATGGAATTCAATCCCAACTCACAGCACCTGGAACACCACAACAGAATGGTGTTGCAGAAAGGAGAAATCGGATCTTATTGGACATGGTTCGCTCAATGATGAGTTATGCTCAGTTACCTCAATCCTTTTAGGAGTATGCAGTACATAATGCTGTATATATTTTGAACATAGTTCCCTTAAGCACTGTTTCTGAAACACCATATGAATTACGGAGGGGACGTAAAGGTAGTTTACATCACTTCAAAATATAGGGATGTTTGACATACGTGTTGGTGCAAAATCCTATGAAGTTTGAACGACGTTCAAAATATACCTATTTGTAAGATACCCTAAAGAAATAAAAGGTGGTCTGTTTTATGATCCTCAAGAAGATAAAGTATTTGTATCAATATATGCTACATTCCTCGAAGAAGATCATATTAGGAATCATCAACCTCATAGTAAACTAGTATTGAGTGAAATGACCAAAGACACTACCGATAAATCAACAAATGTTTTTGATCAAGTTGGTCCATCAACAAAAGTTGTTGCTCCATCACGTCCATCTAGAGAGTTGAAAATGCTTCGACGTAGTGGGAGAGTTGTTCATCAGCCTGACCACTACATGGGTTTAATAGAAACTCAGGTCATCATTCTTGATGATGACTTAGAGGACCCATTGACCTTTAAACAAACAATGGAAGATGTTGATAGGGAATAGTGGATAATAGCCATGGACTTAGAAATGGAATCAATGTACTTCAATTCTGTCTGGGAACTTATAGATCAACCAGATGGGGTTAAACCTATTGGTTTCAAATGGATTTACAAGAGAAAACGAGACCAAGCTGGCAAGGTGCAAACCTATGAAGCCAGACTCGTGGAAAAAAGTTTTACCCAAAGAGAGGGGATAAATATGAAAAAAACCTTCTCTCCTGTTGCCATGATAAAATCTATAAGAATACTTTTGTCGATTGCCGCATATTATGACTATGAAATATGGCAAATGGATGTCAAGACAACCTTTTTGAATGGCCATCTTGATGAAAGTATTTTCATACCTCAACTAGAAGAGTTCATTGAATAGGGTCATAAGCAAAAAATTTGTAAGCTTAGAAGGTTCATTTATGGATTAAAACAAGCATCTAAATCCTGGAATATAAGGTTTGATACTGCGATCAAATCTTATGACTTTGAACAGAATGTTGACGAATCTTGTGTACACAAGAAGATAGTCAACAAAATTGTAGCTTTCCTGGTGCTTTATGTTGATGATATTTTGCTCATTAGGAATGAGATAAGTTTCCTTGTTGACGTAAAGAGATGGCTAGCATCACAATTCCAAATGAAAGATTTAGAATATGCTTAGTACGTTATTGGGATCCAAATTGTTTGGAATTGCAAGAACTGAACCCTAACGCTATCTCAAGCATCTTATATTGACAAGATGTTAAGGTATAATATGCAAAATTCCAGAAAGGGTATGTTACTTTTTAGACATGGAATTCATTTATAGAATTCCATATATATTAGTAGTTGGGAGTCTGATGTACGCTATGTTATGTACACATCCTAATATATACTTTGCAATTGGAATTGTCAGCAGGTTCTAGTCTAACCCTAGACACAGTCATTGGACTATTGTTAAGAACAACCTCAAGTATCTTCGGAGAACGAAAGACTATGTGCTCGTATATGAGCTTAAGGATTTGATCCTTACGGGATATACTGATTCTAATTTTTAGATTAATATAGATTCTAGAAAATCTACTTTAGGATCGGTTTTTACTCTTAACGAAAGAGCTATAGTTTGGAGAAGCATCAAATAGAGTTGTATTGCTGACTCCACGGTGGAAGATGAATATGTAGCTTCATGTGAAGTAGCTAAAAAAGTAGTGTAGCTATGCAAGTTCCTGACGAATTTGGAAGTAGTTCCAAATATGCATCTGCCTATCACTCTGTATCACAATAACAGTGGAACAGTTGCCAATTCAAAGGATCCGAGAAGCCACAAATGCGGAAACACATAAAAAGAAAGTACCATCTCATCAAGGAGATAGTACATCGAGGAAACATGATAGTCATGAGGATAGCCTCAGAAGATAATCTTGTTGATCCATTTATGGAGGTCCTTTCGACTAAAGTGCTCGAGGGCCATCTGGATGGACTAGGACTACGAGCTTCATAAATCTAGGGCAATGGGAAAATGTCAAGGGTATATAGATGCCCTAGTTTATTGTATTTTCTCTCTATTTTCTCAACATTGTAAACATTATATATTAATATATATATTTGTAACTCACTAGAGTATTAGTCCAAGTGGGAGATTGTTGGGAATGTCCTAAAACTCGTAGTTCGTAAATGTTAGAAACATATTTTATTTATCAATAAAAGTATTATTGAGTATTTCATTCAATAAATAGTTATTAATATTGCATTCTTTTATAAAAATATAATAAACAAATCCATGGCTATAATATGAATACTTTAGCTTTATGTGGAGACATAAAAGTGGATCAAGTTTTAGTATATAGCTAAAATGGTCTATAAGTATATGGATAAGATTGGGTACCTCATCCTGGTAAGATTATTAGATGCGACCCACTTTGTATATTGATACAAATGATGTGATCCTAAAATATTTCATGTGAAGACATGTGAGTGGGGACATTTTATGCAAAATATGTTTGTATAAGACCGGACCTTGAAATAGTCAATTTTCTTTATAACGACCATTTACTGTTAAAACTGACTATTTTAAAATTCGATAACCTAGGGTAATTCGATCTCAATCCTGAGCTGACTATGAACTCCTGTTTATTCAGGATTGTACTTTGATCTGCATAGGTAAGAGTAGTCCAATAACATTGCTCGATAAGCCTCCCATTTTGGGCAGAAGACCGAATAGATAGCTGGGAACATGGTCCAGACAGATGAAACTCACTCCTACCCAATTTAGGGTTAATAGATAGGTTATTCTCTTAAGTATTGATTCCTGATTTTGAACAACGGGGCCCTGCCCTCTTATGATCAAGAGGGACATGGTTTATTAGTTGAACTATAAACCACTTGTTCAATAGAGGATCGGTGGGAGCTTAAGGAGCAAGATGTATTTATAGGGGTAAAATGGTAATTTTGACATAGCTAGCAATACGAAAACCTGTGAATGATCGACTTACTGATTGTGGTTATAGTGGACAGAAATATATTTACAGTGAGGAGAGTGTAACTATCGAGCTATAGTGGTGTGTCTCGGTTGTTAACGAATATTGATTAATTCGGTCTAAAGAATTTAGCCAATTAATCTCAAATCATTGGAGCTCATGATCTGTAGGTTCATAAAATCCCTCTACTAGCTCGTAAAATTATATCTTGGATTAGCAAATTGAGTGGATTTGAAATGTTCAAAATCGGAATTTAAGGGTTTATTTTTTAAAAATTTGAAGCGTTCAAATTCAATTTAAGGTTTGATTAATTATATTTGATATAATTAAATATTTAAATTTATCAAAATTAGCTTAAATTGGAGAGTTTACAATATTTAAATATTGATTTATATGGGTAGGATTCATATATAAATTAGATGTTTAATTGATTTAATATTTGATATTAAATTATTATTTAATTAATTAAAATTAAATTATAAATCCATTTGAATTTTAATTTCAGAATTGAAATTATATATATTTGATTTAATTTTGAATTAAATCAAATTTAAAATTATAAAATCCAAATGGGTAGTAGATTTTTTCAATCTTTTGGAAAATTGGGTAGATTAGTCCCAAACTGGACACCTATCACACTTAAATATTGGTTTTTGAAGTGTCAAATAACAATACTGAGTAGTGCTTGCATGATTCAATATGATAAATACTCAAATTTCTCATATTGGAATGGATTCATGCAACTGATTTTCTGCAATATTGAAACTCTCTCAATACACTCTTCCTTCCTTATCATTTTGGCCTCAATTAAGTGTGTCTACCACACAATCTGAGATAGAAGATAGTAGAGAAGATCCTCTTGGTGGTCTAATATGTTTTTGAAGGCCAATTTCTTAGAGAGGAGCAATAATTTGAAGAATTTCTTCAAAGGTAATATACTTATGAAACCCTACTTTGTATATCAGTACAATATATGCTTTAGAACTCAAATTAAGTATAATTAGAGTGTTTATTGATTCTGATAGCTTCCGTTGCATGCTTGTATGTCCTATCAGTTTCATTTAAATATATGTTTATGTATGGATTGACTCCCTTACCCATAAATGTATGTCTTAGCTAAGTTTTGGCTTGCACGTTCTTTCTTTGTTCGTCTAGCTAAAATCACAAGTAGAGAATGATTGAATCATATAGGTTAGGAATGTAGTCTAACTATAAATCTTAAATGCATGCTAAGCCTAGGTTCGAAGATTAATCAACCCTAGACCTTAATGCAATTTTTTTATTCTATATGGACGCTTTCAAACCCAATAGAACCAATAGATTTAGATAAATTAGAGTTTGACTTTAATTAATAATTAAGGCGCTTCCTTGGTTTATCCAATGAGTTGGCAGTCGTTGTACCAATGAGTGGGTTGGACCAAGTAAATTGTTGTGCACATGTAAAGCGAATGTATGTTTAACTAAGAGAAGTTGATGATCAAAATTACATTGGAATCCCTTCTTGCTCTTAGAACTAGATTTTCCAATCTAAGGTTATATTTACCCTTTTTATCTTGTATTTTCATGCTTTTACTTTAACGTACTCTTAATTCCACACCACTTCTACTCCCATTTACTACGATAACTAGGAAATTATCTTAATAAAACACATTTCATGTTCCCTGCGGATCGACTTGATGTTGCAGTTTGCAGATGATAACAAAATCCTTTACTATTAGTGATCATCTCCCGACGCATATTGTCATATCATCAACAAAATATAGTAATTCTCGACACTGTATATATGGCGTCAAAAGAAACTCTCTACTGATGACATCAAAAAGTTGTTGGCAGAATATCTCTTCCGACGTTGTTTGCTACCGTCAGGAGTTAAGTATAACGTCGAGAGTTAAGTTTATATTTATATTTATATTTATTTATATTTATATTTGTATACATATATTTTTTTAATTCTAGTCTTCATTAGCCTAAACTTTGACACAAAAATAATAATTGAGTCAAGAAAAAATTTTGCCTAACATTGAAATCTACAAAAAATTGTTGATTATATTCTTTGTTTACGTAAGGGCAGGTGTCCCCTACTAGAAAATAATGTTTACATAGTAGCTATTGATATACATAAGTAGTCCTTAAAAATATATTTTGAATCACATTGTTGACATGATTTTCAGCTTGGGATTCCAAAGTACCTCCAAAGCACCAAAAATGATCTAAAATGATATTAAGTTTAGCAATTAGCACTATTATTATTAAAGTTATTAATAATTAAGATTAATCTTTTAAAAAAATTAACCCAACATACAAAATTAATCTCAAATATAACTTTGAACTAATCCATAATTTCAACACAAATCATAAAAACCTTGAACAAAACTTGAGCTTATTCAAACTTTATAAATACTGTAAACATAACAAACCTAAAACTTAACAAAATATAATAAACTCACACTCATCCTCGAACAAAACTTTCATATTCCATGTTCTCTGCAAAACAGATTAAAATCCTTCCCATAAAACTCCAAACCATTGTCTGTTCTTAGATATTTATTTTCTACGTTTGTTTGTTTTTCAATCATTAACTTTCATTCTTTAAATTTTTCAAAAACTCGATCTTTAATTTTAAGAAAATATAACCAACTTTTTCTAGAAAAGTCATAAGTGAAAGATAGAATGTACCTCCAGCCACTTAGACTTGGAGTTGAGGCTGGCCCGCATAAATTTGAGTGGATATAGTTTAAAATGCCTTTAATTATATGCTGAGCTTTAATAAAGGAGTGTCTTTGGCTTTCCCCAGCACACAATGCTCACCAAAGGACAGCTTGCTGCTAAACTTTCTAGGGAGACTTCCTTATTTAGACAATGCTTTAAGGCCTTTAAAACTTATATGTGATAGCCTTTTGTGCCACAGATCTGCATCTGACAAAACAGAAGAGGTCAATGCATTTTCTTCATTGATCATCTCAACTCTAACAATGAATAGGTCATTAACCTTTTCCCCCTACTAGAACAAATTTAGAGTTTTTTAGGACTTCAAGGCTACCACCTTTGCCCCTGTATTCACACCCTAGGGAATCTAGCATACTAAGGGAAATTAAATTTCTTTTGGGATTTGGAACATGCCTCACATTTCTAAGGAGTATCACAGATTCATTCTTTAATTTTAATGAAACAGATCCTATCCCACTGATTTGACAAGCCTCATTGTTTCCCATGTACACGGACTCTTCTTTAATCTCTTTATAGGTGTTGAACCAGGGCCTAAAAGGTGTCATATGATAAGTGCATCCAGAGTCTAGCACTCAATCTTGTTTCCCCAAAGGGCTTATTAAGTTGGTCTGGTCTTGAGTACAGGCAAGAGCATCTAAATAGACAAAAGAATCTTCAACAATAGATGCTTCAGGTTGTTTTTCCTTACATCTTTTTTTTTTCTCTTGATTTTTCCTTTTTAAAATAAAATAATCCTGAATAACACAACCCTTTTTCTTGTAGTACTTACATTTCAGCTTCTGTTTAGATTTCTTTTCTTCATTCTACTGTTGTTTTCCATTCTTCCACTGATTTGACTGAGGTTTATTTTTAACAAATAGACCTTCTCCATTGGGCTATTCTCTTTTAAAGGACTATAATTCCATTTCTCTGGTTTTAATGGTTGAAATAATAGTGTATGTAGTGACTGAGTCCCTGCCATATTTTATTGCATTCTTAACCTCTCTGTAAGCCTCAGGTAGAGAGTTCAAAAGAACAAAAGCCTTATTTTCTTCATTAAGTTTTTCACCAAGACTCCTGAATCCAGAGATAAGCCTTTTATATCATCTATATTATCTGACAAGGGCTTGAATGGATCCATTTTGAAGGTAAAGAATTTTTTCCTTAGAAACATTTTATTTGGAAGATCTTTCTTTGCATAAAAACTTCAAGCTTTGTCCATATTTTGTATGATACCTCCTCTTCGATAATTTGCCTTAGAGCACTATCACTTAAGTTCTAGATGAGTGTTCTATAGACAATTGAGTCCTTATCTTCTTTTTATTGTGCAGTCATTGCTTTTGGGAGCTTTGATGGATCTAAAAGGGCTTTAAGAGCCTTCTACTAACTAAGTAAGGCTCCGATCTTTGCCTTCCACAGAGCAAAGTCACACTTGCCATTAAATTTTTCAATATCCACTTTAGCTATTGCCATATTAGGTGAGAGATCCCAATCTTAATTTTCAAAATTTACTTTCTTATTTACAAGATGCTCTGATACCACTTTTGTTGGGCTTATTGTAGGTAGAGGACACAACTTTAGGCCCAAGAATACCCTTTTGCAAGATCTTGAATTTCAGCTCACAGAGGACTAAGCTTTGGCCCGTGATCAACTGAGTTTGGTGAAATATATAAACCACAAGTTGCCACGATCACAAGCTGATCTTTTCATAGATGGACGCCGAGATGATATGCAACAGACACTCAAGGATCTGATCTGACCCAAGGTAATTGCCTCACACTTTACTCTCTCACTTTCAGACTTCGTTTTCCTGTTCTTTCTTATGAAGAAAGAACACTTTCTTCCTGATGGTTTTCTGTGTTTTTGTGTGTGAGAGATGAAGACAAAGAGAAGAAAAGAAGAAGAAAAAGAAGAAGAAGAAGAGTTTATGTGGTTCGGCTATGAAGTAGCCTACATCCACCGGAAGACTGCTTTCTTGAAGGAGAAATTCAAATGAGTACAGTCCTAGTTCTTATTAGTTTTCCAGTTGTATTCCTCTCTATGTTACAAGAGTGTTGAGAGCTCCCTTTATAGATTTAGGGAGGTCAGCTTACAAAGTGTTTGGAAAAATAATAGAAAAAACTGCTTAGTTAAAGCTTGAGGAAAAAGTAGCCGTTTGAATTTATATTTACAAAAACTAATAAGAAACCTTTCTACCACTAAAATGAATCTTAAAAGCTTAGATTATAGTATATTGAACAAATCAACCATTCCACTCCCACTCTTCCATAAACTAAACTTAGCCACAATATTTACTTATCCAAAGTTCATAAACATAAACAAAATAAACTTCATAACACCTAAGTTACCTCTAAAACATAACAATTTTATAAACCCACACGCCCACCCCTAATCTAACTTTAATGAATAAGAAAAATGATACCAAAACTAATTCATTAAAAAATATAACAACTTCCTACAGAAGATCTCATGAGAGGAGTGTTATCAACCTCGTGAAATTCTTCTTCTGTCTCATCTCGCTTTTTAGTATTTGACATCATATCTGTACAAACACACAAGAGATAAAACGATATAAAATAATGACTAATATATATAAACTAAGAAAAAAATTTAGTAGATACATGGTTAGTCATCATCATTATTTGAATTAAATTGTTAATTAATAGTCTAACTACTGTAAAGAGATAATTGTATTACTCTTCTTCATCGTTTATGGAGTCGTCATCATTGTGCTGAATAATTTTTCATTCCACAACTATAGGATCAACATCGTCTCTCTACATAAGTATCATTCTCAATAGATAACTCCACTTACAATTTCTAATAACTCTACTTGTTCATTGTCAACATCCTCCACTTCTTGGCATGTCCCATATTCGTTTATTTTGGACTACTTGAACAACCTTTTAATCACTACCATATGTAGGATTCTTAAGGTAGAAAATTTATTTTGATTGGCTAACAAAGATGAAAGACTCATCAACATACCAAAAGTGAGATGTATTAAGGTATTTGTATCCTAAATCCATATGTATTTTATTATTTCTTTTTTGTTATCTGTGTCAAATCATGTACACTTGAACACAAAACACATCTTCTTTTCACATATTGGAAGTCTAAAACTTCGTGTAAGACACCATAAAAATTTTGGCCAACACTTCAAACATCACTCTCTCCGACTAGCGTCATTCCATTATTTTGTTTAGTTTGACGACTATCACACTCTACACTTTGAAAATGTACTCCATTAACAATGCATCTATTGTAAGAGCGCACCTTAGAAGAAGCTCCACTGCTAGTGAATACAAATGATCCGACTTATTTTCTCTCTCACACTACTGTAGAACATAATAATTCATTATACATTAAAAATGATCATAATAATAAAATAACGTTTCTCAATTACCTGAGTTTTAAACCAGTCAAATAAATCAACATTGATGTCTTATATATAAGTAAAATGCACTAAGTACTTGAGAATGAATTAGTCTCAAGTGTTTCCTATATTAACCACAATAACAAAGAGTTGTCTCAAGATTTAATTTCAAATAGTGTATAATAAAATTGATAATTAGAAAGTTCGAAACGTGTAGGATCTAATGATAACATTAGAGGGGTGAATAAGGTAAATGTCTACCAATTTTAACTTTGAAACTCTAATTAATCTAAATGTGACAACTAAATTTTAATTAAATTGCTACGCTCAACCCACGGTGCACCACACCTTAAATACAACATCCCAATTGATTTTTTTTTTCTTTTTTTCTTTGTTCTTTTATTTTTTTTTTCCTTAAAGAAGGTGGCTAGGAGGATGAAGGCTGGTTATTATAAATTTGAAGGATTTAACATAACCATAAGATTTGGGGTAAAAAGAATGGATGATTGAGATTAAATGGAGAGAGAAAATAAAAAAGATTAAATTTAGGAAGGAAAACAATTGAGAATGAGATTTTGGAAGGGAATCACTTTTTTCCCATATTCATTTTTTTAATTAAAGAATTTGGGATGTCATATGTTACAATCTCATTTGATTGTGGGTGATCTCATCTTTTCCCTTTTCTTTTTTCTTTCTTTTTATCACTTTTCAACAGTCCGCCACATGTCATCTTAGGGTTGGTTCACGATTGATATGCCACTGCCATATCATTGACCACATCAATTTTCTTTCAAATCTTTTTTTGGTAGCAACTCTTCGTTTAATGTTTAATTTGAGTGCTTCAGAGTGCTTGTAATCATTTGTTCGAGCTCTATGTTATGTACATTTTAAAACACTAAAATCATTAGTAAATAAACATTTGTTATCATTGAAATATATGGTATGATTGAAGCTTATAAAGCTAACAAAGCATGCATGCAACACGATTTCTTTACAATTGTTTAGAATATACCAATGTGTGATACATTTCTATTTCGCTGGTAATGTTCTTAAAATGTTAATCCCCTAATGCTCGTGCTCTTTGCCCAAACAATTTAAATTCAGTGCATATCTCATACTTGAGAATGTTATCATCATTTTGTTCATCTCTATTGTGTCTCATTTTGATTCCACTTAGGTATTTCAAACAAAAATTCCATGATTCATTCATTAGAAATGCTTACCCTATAGACCCCTCAAGACGTGTTTGTTTTATACATATTGCAAACTTACGAAAGAATGTGTCCTCATAATGTGCTTTATTTGCAAACTTCTTTTAGTGAGATACATCCAATTGTAACTAATTGTACCCACTACTTTCGTTTCATATGGTAAGTAAGAAGAAGGTGTACCATTACATAAGAATGCTGACAAAAATATTTTCTCCAACTTGCAAAGTATGACTATGGTATTTAGCTTGTAATCGATTCAAATCACTAATACATATTTTTTTGCACATATATCATGAAAGAGCACACGAGATTCAACAATAGCAGTGGACACATTCTTTTGTAAGTATGCTCGAATACCAATAGGGAGAAGTTTGTGAAGTAAACATGACAGTCGTGGGTTTTTAACTCCCATATTTTCCATCTTTATCATTCACATATTGTGTTATATTAGACACCAACCCATCGGGACTTCAAAAACTTACAAAACTCAACCTTTTCAATGTTAGTTAATGTGTATGGGACATATAGCTTTACTGACTCTGTGCTCTACCTGTGGCAAATGTCAATATTTTAGTATCTTCAAATCTTGTAGATGATCTAATTAAGCATTTGTTATGTCATTTGTTCTTCCCTCAATATTTAAAAATGTGTAGACCAAGTTGTCGCAAGTATTTTTTTTCAATATGCATATTGTAACGAAAGTCTTAACCAATATCATAACTGGAAAAAAATACTTTTCTTAGTCCAGTTTATACTTCGCGTTCTTTTCTTCTCTTATTTCGATAGAGGCTTGATAAATATAGAAAATTTTAAAATATTTACTTGTTTGAAGATCTCTTTTCTATTCATTACATCTGGAGGTATGTTGAACTTTTCCATCATGTTGCCTACTTCTATGCCAATTGTGATCCTCTGAAAGACAATATCGGTGTCCTATTTTCCTCTTTCTAAACGATGATTAATCTTCTTTACGAATGGACATATATTTGATAACCTTTTGTACTCCACCTAGATTAGTTTCCATACACAGGAAAGTCATTGTCCATAATAAGGTTGCTTGTAGTCGAAAGAACTCACAAGTAACATAGTCATACATAGTCATAAGTTCATACACTAATATTCCATAAATCTTTCAACTCTTTAATCAATGTCTACAAGTAAAACATCAATTTCTTTTATATGAGATTTGGACTAGGTATGAGTAAAGACATGAAGGAATTTGTCCCTTTTATACATTTCCAAAGTGGCAAATTATAAGGAATTAGCACCACAAGTCACATACTATATGAAGTACTCATATTCCCAAACGGATTAAATCCATCTAATGATAATTCAAAACGAACGTTTCGTGGGTCCAAAGAAAAATGATGAAATTTGCAACCAAAATATTTCCACCCTGGATGTTGTAACATATCATCTTTTTAAGCTTGCTTATCTTTATGTCATCTCATGTCAGAAGCACCTTCTTTCGATGTAACCAACTACTTTAACCTTGGTACTAATGGAAAAAGGCATAGAACCTTATGTGAGATTTTTTACCATTGTTATCGTTAACTTTATAATGAGACTCACCACAGATTGTGCATTGTTACAAATCGACAATTTTTTTTTCAACACGATACACTATCATGTTTGCACGCATGAATGGACTTATACCCTAGCCTTAAGTCACAAATTTTATCTTAATTTCATAAAAGGAAGTAGGTATACAGGTGCGGGTTGGAAATATTGCTTATAACAATTCCAGTAACATATCAAACGATTTGTTACTCCAACTGTTGAGAATTTTGATATGCATCAACTTCACCAAATAGTTTAGTGAAGAAAATTGTGAACAATAAAAGTATAGTTCATTACGTGCTTTAATTATTAAATCCTCAATTAAGCTTGTTGTATCTCTTTCCTGAAAATTAAGAGGCATCTAATTCTTAATATCTTCTTTATTTGTATCTTTTCCAACTAGAACTTATAGATTGTCTAGAAGATCAATATTTCATTTTCTTCAACAATAGTACACTCAGTAGTATTTGATTCAGCATTGTGTATTGAATGAGTTGTACTCTCAAATCCTTGAGTTAAGTTAGACTGACTCTCCATGATATATTCATTCACAATAGGAGGGAGATATTCCATATGTAATATATGTTGCACACCCTCTAATGACTCCCAAAATGCCTTTATACAATTTTTGCATGAGCAAATTGTTTGTACGGAATCACTCATAGGAAATTTTTCCACATCTAAAATCTAGGATACTCCTTCTCTAAACTTAGCCAACAACATATTCTAAGTTTGATCCATTCTTTACTCATCCTTAATGATAAAACTTTTTTTAAACCAACTTGTAATTGATGATTATTATTTAGACAAAAAATCATGGTTAACTTGAGCTTAAAAGTTGTAACCATTTGTAAAAAGTCATTGACACTTGAGCAATGAACAAGCTTTTTTTTTATTATTAATTTTTTAAATTTATTTGAGTTTTTTTATAAGCCATTGACCCTTTGGCTTAAAAGTATAAGCTTAATTAATTAATAAGCCCAAGTTAAATTATTAAGAATTATTAGATGCTTATGGATGAGAAATGGAAAAGGTTTTGGATGTTTATTGATGCTTTTGAAGTTAGGATATGGGCAAAGTGCAATTGAAATTGGCAATATAATCCTATCGATACAATTAACCATAAAACTTGTTTCCATCCAAAATTTCTACGAAAAAACTTCATTTCAATAGACCAAATTCATATTCAAATCAAGCAATATGCAAGTTAATATTCAACAAACACAACATGCATTACCAACTTCGTTTCAATAAACCAAATTCATATTCAAATCGACTAATGCGCAAGTTAAAATTCAAAAAACACAATATGCGTCAACACTTTAATTTAATTTCACACTATATTTTTCCTTTTCCCCAAAATTCAAACAAAAAAAATAAACCCAAATCTAAATCAAACAATCCATATCAATATTAAGCAATATAACTTATGAAATCGACCAACAAAAGTCGAAGCGTGAAGGGTGGAAGGAAAACTCATTGGTGGAGACAAAAAATCGACTACGTCGGTGACGAGAAAGGAGATTTGAAATGGCGGGGGAAGGGTTGCGCGAAGGAGATCTAAAAAGTCGAGGAGCTGTGTGCGGTGGAGATATGACAAACCTACGAGAGGGTCTGCGATCTCAGAAAAAATAAAGGGTTATTGCACAAAGATCTAAAGTGGGAGATCATAGGATTTTTTTTTTTTTCAAAGGATCTCCCGACGGTTATGTAGTATCTTCCGAATGTATAATTTTATCGTTGAGAGATCTTCAATTTTGAGATAGCATTTCTCTCGACCATATAACACCCTATACCCAATTGTAAAGTCGGAAGGGACCTTTTTTTTTCATATAGTGTGGGTTAGGTTGGCGTTTTAATTCACGTAATAGAAGTTTTTTTTTCTTTTGAAAATATGTAAGGTGAGAGATGGAACCTTAGGCCTAAGGTTGATAGTACAAGACAAGTGAGCTATACTCATTTTGACCTAAGTTACTTAGACAAGTCTTGAGATACTCATTATCTTGAAAGAATGTATACTTTTGATATTATTTTTTATAATACGAAGATGTTATTGACAATATTTTTAAATAGAGACTTTTGATGTGAACCAAAAATGATAGTTATCTAAACTCTAATTAAACTTAATAGTTAAGTGATGAATCAATATCACTGTCAAATAAGATTACTAACATTTAATTTCATATTTCCAATAATAAAAATCTAAAAACCAAAAGTACATAGCTTTTTTAAGGCCCATTTGAGATTATTTAATTTAAAAATGTGAATAAAGGAAAAGGAACCCAGCCAAGCTTGCTCATGTATTTAAAATAGAAAATCACTTCTGCTTTCTCTTTTTATATTGTGAACATATATTATATAGTCCAAAATATCCTAGTCATAATGGCAAACATCAAGCATTTTCTATTGGGCAGGTTGAGCTTAATTTAAGAGTAAAAGAATGAGAGAGAGAGAGAAAATGTAGAGAAATGGATGCATTTCTCAAGTAAAACTAAAAGCTTAAAAACTTTACTCATAATTAAAGACAAACCAAGCTGCAATAAACTACATCTCAAATCACAATTTGTGCTACCAAAACTGACCTTCCTTGATGTCAAATATACTATTGACTGACACTTGGGAAGGTTCATTTGACAAAGATTCTCCTTTAAAGTGAGAAAGAAGAAGTGGGAGGAAAAAAATCATCGTCACTAAATCCCAGGTTTGTTTCACAGTTTGGTTCAGAGTTTAAGGTCGTTTGTTGTAAGATTTTCTACATGGAAATTAACACAGACATCTAAATCTCCGGTTCGTTTCAAATTTTCAACCATTTACTTAGGAATAAACTATTCACAGACATTCCCATTTCTCACAGACAAAGTTTTCTATTTCCTTTCAAAACGATGGGTTTTCTCTTTTCCCTTCTTCATCTGTTTTTATTTTATATATAATTTCATTTTACATCTAGTTAATTAGTTAAGTAATTAATATTAATTTATTAAAAATAATATAAATAATTATTTTAATAAATCAATAATAATCTATTAAAATATTTACTTAATTTATTTTTATATAAAGTTTTATTAAATGAATACAATTATTATTTTTACATAAATTAATAATTTATTAGGCAACAATATCTTAAATATATTTAATTCGTAAGCTAGTATTAGTTAAATTTAATTGGTACAAAAATTCTATTTCTATACTAATAATTTATTTTATTATTTTTTTAATAATCACGTAATTATTTATTGAGATTAATTTTAATTTGATCGTTTGTTAGGAACATGTAATCATTATTGATCACTTAATTATTATTATTATTAATTTTTGTTACTTCATTCATTATTAGCCTATCATATTTACAAACTTTTTTTTAGTATTCTTTATTAATATATCCTATATTTATCTCTTTTTTTCTTTTTAATTTTTATAAAATATATAAGAATATATTATTTAATTAAAAATTAAAATTACTAATATTGAAATGAATTAATTATAAATTTATTAGGTAGTAGATTATAATTAGTATGACGTTCATTAAATATATTAATTGGTTAATTTTTAATTATTAATACTCATTTTTTGAAATATTTATAATTAAAATTATTATTGATTCAGAATTAATTAATTGTTTATTGATATATTGAATGTTGTTTATTGGTTAATATATTAATCTATTACAATTATAAAAGATTTTCATGCTTACTTTCATAAATTAAATACAATCACAATTTTTGTTCATAAAATTCTAACAACATTCCCATGCAAATACAATCATCCTTGATTTCTAGATATCTATAAAACTTTAAACCAAACGACCCCTATGGGATGGTACCCCACCTTGAAGGGAGTGGGGGTTCCCCATTTAGGCAAGAAATGAGGGAGAGACTGGAGGAAAAATTCTCAAAAACTAAATGGGGACAGAGAATGCATTTTCCCTGTTCCCCATCCTCGTCGTGTTAACCTTTTTTCTTATATTTATTATTATAATATAATGTTATATTATTTATTTTTATTATATAGATATTATTTTTATCTTTCAAAATCTATTGTTTAATGGTCATAATAATGAATATGTTTGAATTATTATAAAAAAAAAAAAGAATATGTTTGAATTCTAATAAATTTAGATTATTTATACAAATAATTTGATAGATAATTATTTTGTTCCACTTGAAAATTTTGAGTAATTTCTCTTTAAATTCTAATTGTCCACGTGGAACTAATCATGTAAAAGCTAACTAGTGATTTATGTTAATTGATTTTTTTTAAAAAAAAAACTAACGGAGAAAGATTTCTCCGCGAGGAACTCGATCCCTACGAATTTTCCATAGGAAATTTTCATCCTGGTCCTTATGGGGAATTTAATAATGACGAAAAATGAAATGGAGAGCAAAGACGGGAAGTGGAGAAGCCATCTCTAGGCCCACCCCGACACGCGGTACGTGGACATCTCTAGATAGATACTATCTCTATTAGCTTTTTCTTTTTTTAAGTATTATTATTGTTATTCTTTAAATTTAAAGTTTTTTTACAATATTTGGGGAGGGTGAATTGAACATCTTACTTCACAGTTGATAGTATACACACTATGCCAATTAAATAATGTATATTTTAGCTAAGTTTAAAGTTTTATTGTCTAATAACTTAAGATAATTTGATATATTATTGAACCATATGGTAGAATAATATTTAAATTATATATATAGGTAACTAGATAATTTATATTCTAAAAAAGACTAGATAATATGATAGGTAACATTATTTTCAAATAAGAGGATAAAAACATCTCCCTCTTGCGTGAGGAATCCTAGATGGAATTAATCTTTTGTATGAAAAATAATTCAAAATTTAACTATTTAATTAAAAATCAAAAGAATTTATTTAATTTTAATTGATGTTTTTAAAGGAAAAAAAACATAAAAGGAATAATTACCTTATTGGAAGATAATCCGAAATCTAAAAAAGTTTACTATAGTATCCCACCTCAATGATAAGGAAATAAGTGGCAATCATAAAGAGCTGATCAATATAGGAAATATTGAGGTTCTACAAGATGAAAGTGAAGCTCAACAATCTCAAACCAACTCAATTGAAGCTCATGGTGAAAATCATTGTAAGAACTTTCCAAGTCAATCTAGTCATGAGACAATCATTATGCCACAAGGACCAATGGAGCTAATGTTGAATGACTTCAAGAGAGATTAAATGTTTGCTTCCAAGCTAAGTTTCGAGTCCATCATGAAGAGTTGCAAAGCTTGAAGCTCCAAAAGTTATAATGAATCTGAAAATTTAGATTCATTTTAATGTCCTATGTATCTATTTAATTAATGTATTTGCATTATATTTATTAAATGTTCATGTATTTAGTTGATAGATGAAAGGTTGCATCCTTTCATAGTGTTTTTTTCATTTAGTATATATAGTATCGTATTTTCTACATTTCGAAATCTTCTTCTATATTCCAAATGTAAAAAATACAACACTATATATACTAAATGAAAAAGACATTATGAAAGGATGCAACCATTTATCAACTAAATACATGAATATTTAATAAATGCAAATACATTAATTAAGTAGATACATAGGACATTAAAATTAATCTGAATTTTCACATTCATTATGACTTTTGGATGATCAAATGACTCTTGGAGCTTCGATGCTTGCAACTCTTCATGATGAGCTCGAAATTTAGCTTGGAAGTAAACATTTAATCTCTCTTGAAGTCATTCAACATTAGCTCCATTGGTCCTTATGGCATAATGATTGCCTCAGGATTAGATTGGCTTGGAAAGTTCTTACAATGATTTTCACTACGAGTTTCAATTGAGCCGGTTTGAGATTGTTGAGCTTCACTTTTATCTTGTAGAACCTCAATATTTTCTACATTGGCCATCTCCTTATGATTGCCACTTATTTTCTTATTATTCTCCCTTTCTTCGAGAAAATTCGTCCTTGAATCTTAAGGATGTCTTTATGATGCATCTTCTTGTATTTGAATATATTCAACAAGAAATCTCTCAGATTACACCACTTTTTATTTTTTTGACAGATTTTCAAAACAAAAATATTTGATACTCAAAGAAACTGAATTGGAAGACCTTTGAAGCAAGAAAACTCGTAGATGAAACTCAGATCTAAAACATTGAAGACAAAAATGTAAAATGAAAACAAAAGCTGAAACTTTTTTTTTTTTTTTTGGTTTTTATAAAATGGACAAAATGTGACGAAAATACTCGACACCAAATTAAGTCAAATTCAAAGTTCTCAAAGAATGAGAAGTTGTAGATCAAGATATGACCTATGAAAAGATAAAAGAAAATAATACCAAACAAACAACAAAATTGACACTTTTTTTTTAGAAGCTGACAAGATGAATAAGAAAAAAAAAACCAAATTGACATTGTTACAAAGGAAACATATATCTGATCTAGAGCCCAAGCTCTAATACCAAAATGTTAAGAAATCTTCAAGAATCGGATCTAAGAACCGTGTTGAAAAACAAGACCCAAAGAACTCAATCCCAACAGACCCCATAACCAATTTGATCTCAACCCCTAAGATAGGTTAAATGACAGATTACTTAGATGATCTAATGAACCAAGGATCGGATAAAGTTAAAAACTCTCATCAACTCTTGATCTTCAAAGCACTCCACAAGTAAGACAAATTAACTCTCACTTGAATGTTCTAAATATTCATGCATTCTATCACAAGAACACACAAGAAACAAAGCTTAAAAGCTTTCAAGGTTTTAAAACCTAAGATTCTACATTTCGAAATCTTCTTCTATATTCCAAATGTAAAAAATACAACACTATATATACTAAATGAAAAGACACTATGAAAGGATGCAACCTTTCATCTATCAACTAAATATATGAACATTTAATAAATACAAATACATTAATTAAGTAGATACATAGGACATTAAAATGAGTATGAATTTTCAGATTCATTATAACTTTTGGATTATCAAATGACTCTTGAAGCTTCAAGGGTTGCAACTCTTCATGATGGGCTGGAAATTTAGCTTGGAAGCAAGCATTCAATCTCTCTTGAAGTCATTCAACATTAGCTTCGTTGGTCTTTGTGGCATAATGATTGCCTCATGATTAGATTGACATGGAAAGTTCTTACAATGATTTTCACCAGGAGCTTCAATTGAGCCGGTTTGAGATTGTTGAGCTTCACTTTCATCTTGTAGAACCTTAATATTTCCTACATTGGCTAGCTCTTTATGATTGCCACTTATTTCCTTATCACTCGATCTCTCTAAAATTTAATGAGAAATTTCATGAGAATAGAGATGGAGAATTAAATGGAGCGTGGGGAATGAGAATGACTTCTATCAATCTCTATTAGAGAAGATTAAATTTTTGTTATTTTAGATGAATAGTTTCCCTTATTTTTCTAATTTTGAAAATTCCTTTTAAAACAATATACATCATTCAAGAGCTTGTAAGGTTACACTCTCAACTTATATTTGTAAGAGAGAGTATGATAATAGTCATTCTAGTAGCTACATCGAATAATTTCTATATGGATATAAAGAGTGAGAGTCGATCATGCATTTAACAATAATGAGAGTGATGGTTATGTAATAACTGTTGCATTTAACAGTTGAATAGTAAATTTTAAAAAGAGAGTATTATCAAATAATTTATTCAACAATTATGAGAATGATAGACTACATGATAACAACTACGTACGTTAGATCATTTTCGAGAGGAGAGAGATAAAAGTGGAGTTTAACCAAACTTATCAGCTCTAGAAAGTCAAAATTTATAAAATGCAGGTATATTATGTGTATGCATAGGAAAAAGAATAGCTCTTTTTTTTTGTTTTAACTTTTTTTCTTCTTGGCCTTTTTACTCCTAACATCTTTAGGATTCCAAGGCTCATAAGTTAGATCAATTTCTTCTTGGAAGTGGATCTTTCATTTCCATCAATGAATCCCATTTGTTTCCTTGATCAATGATTTCGTAACTAGTGGCTCTTTAACCAAATGTGAATAGTTGGACCTTTTTCGACTTTAAAAATGATAATTTGTATTTTATCCATCTATTAAATTATACATTAATTGATTATATTCTTTTTAACAACTGTTTTCAAATAAAAGAAAATGAGTCAACTTATTTACAAATATAACAAAATGTTGATAAACCGCGATAGACTGTGATTCAATTTATTTGTGAATATCTCATTTACTTGTTTGTTTTATATTAATCAAATTTGATTTTAACTGTATACATAACTAAATCCTTATATTCAATATATGTCATCTTGCGTGTACATGAGACCTTAATTAATGACATTATATTGTTTCAAGCTAATTAATGTCATATTATGTACAGGAAGAGCATTATATTAGGTTGAAATCTTAAATTCAATTGACAATCGAAGAATATGAAATCAATGTGCTTACTAGAACTGTGACATATTTATCTTTATGTGTGATCATCTTTTCATAGATGCAAGTAATTTTGAGATGCTTTCTTTTTTCATCACTTTAAAACATTCGCTTAAATTGATTAAACTCGAACACACGACTTCATAGACCAACTAAAAACAATTGTGAATATGGCTTTACCATTAATTTCCTCTAAAAAGGTCCTTTTTAAATTTTAGTACTGCAAAATTCATTATTGAGAACAAACTTTTGGTTTTAGAAAACTAGGTTCTCTGTTGGGGACCTAAAATTTGAAATGAAAGGGATTAGAAAATGCAAAGCTGAGTGGTTTCAATACTTTGTCATCAATATGAGCAACAGTTAAAAGTTGATGCGGTAATTATGAGTCTCACTATCCATAAGAAAAAGTGTCCATCTTTTACATCAAAATACTCTTCACAAAGCTTTGTGAATTATAAAAATAGGTATAATTAAAATTGGGGTTTTTGTAGTGATGATGCAAATTGAGTGGAAAAAAAATGAGATTTACTCCGTTGTTTTGATAATAGAGCTTTTTGTTTTACTTGTACTGATGTCAACCCTCGTTGAAATTACCAAAACAAAACCCTTGTATGCACATGGAATGGACAATCTCGCTTCTCTCTCCTCTCTCCTCTCTCTCGTTTTAATTTCCTTCTAACATAGATCTCTTTCTTCTCACACAAATCGCTCTTCTCTCTCATTATCTCTCTCTTCTTTCTCTCATTATCTCATTCTCTCGCTCTCTGGCATTTGGATGCTCGTTGTTAGCATGCACAAGTTGGTGCTCACGGATCTGGTATGTTCACTCACCGGAAAAGAGGAAGAAGAAGACGAGAAGAAGAAAAAAGAAAAAGAAAAAGACTCTAAGAGAAGAGGAAGGAGAAGAAGAAAAGAAAGAAAATAAGGAAAGAATGACAGATCTGTAACTTTACTCATCCATGATGTCAACAAAAGGCTCATTATCAATGTTATTTAAAAAAATGAGGTATTTTTCATCTTGGACCTCCAAAATAGGTCATTTGTGCAGTTTTCCCACTAAAATTTCAATCATAAGCCAAATATACTGGATAATTACAAATTTAATTAATGTATATGTTAAATTACTACTTTCACTTATAGGTTTGTTTTATCATTCACTCTTTACCAATATTTATAAAAATTAAGTCAAATTTTAGAAAGAAATAGTTTTTAAGGTATCATTGAGTAATTATTTGCATTTTGATTTTTGGCTTTTGAAAATTAATCTAATAAACGCCATTTCCACCCATAAATTTCTATATTTCATTATCCAATTTATACTCATGTTTTAAAAAATGGAGCCAAATTTTGAAAACTACTCTAAAAACTATAAAAAGTAGTTTTCAAAAACTTGTTTTTGTTTTTAGATTTTAATTAGAAATTTAAGTGTTTCTTTAGGATGAGTGAACACCATAATAGAAGAATGGGGGAGAAAATAAGAATAAATTTCAAAAACAACAAATAAAATATAAAATTATTACTTAACGAGGCCTATAAGTTTGTTTTCAAACCAACTTTTTGTTCTCTTAACACATATTTTTGTGACTTTCATCATTCTCTCATATTTTCTCCGACTTCTCTTTTCTTAAGCTCTCTTTTAATTGTTAATTTCATACTTTCTTTTCTAATTGAGTTGAATTAGATTAAGTTCTTTTCTCTCTCTTTGTACGATGTAATTTTTCCTTCAAACAATAGGGAACCACGTCGCCCAAACCATTCAGATCGGTGGTTTGGGTCGACTCAGTTAATCGAGTATGTGAGCACCTATAAAGCGCAAACACAAATACGGTTACACGATACGGATACAATTGGATACGGCGATTTGTCAATTTTTAAAAAACTAAGATACGGATACGTCTAAGGATACATCATTTTTTTATATATATTTTTAATATATATATATTTCTAAAAAACGAGGATACTGATACATTGAAGATACATTTTATTTTTCTTAAAAAAATCTGGGATATAGATAAATTTAGCATACAAGTTAATAACAATAGCAAAAAATAGAATACAAACATTGAAATATAATACAAAAAAGCAACATCTAAGATGTTTAAATACAATAGTTAATAAAATGCAATAGAAAAGTTATTCATATTACAAAGAAGAAGAAGAAGATTAGAGGGAGAAGTGTGAAGATAAACGAAGAAGTTCTGCATTGAATTGTTGAAAATATTCAAATAATTCAAATATTTATATTTTGGTGGACTTTGTGGGGACTGATGAAGATTAGATGATTGGTTTGGTCTTATACGTATTTGAGAAGTATCTAGAGAAATATTGTGCTTCATAGGTGAGCGCGCATGCAGAAGGATGGTAGAGTCAAGCGCTAACTTTTTTTAAAGACAGAATAAAAACCGTACATTCCCTAAGGTTCGAACTCCCAACTTGGAGTATGAAGATAAGCCCAAGCGACAACTGGGCCAACATAATTTTTTGTTTTGCAAAACGTGTCGGTTTGGTTTTCCATGTTAGTTGCTTTGACCCGAACCCAAACATTTTCTCAAAACCGCCAAACTGACCGAATTCAACCCAAACCAACGATCGCTTTTGGTCAGTTTAAATAATTTTTGCGATTTTTCGGTCTTCCCTTGCATCCCTACATCTCGCAATAACTCTCCAACTTTCAAACTTCCAAACTTAAAACACTTAACTCGAAATCATTTATATATATATTTTAGGTGATGATTTACCGTTGGTTTACAAATGTTTTAGATAATTTTTTAGGTACTATTTTTTTTAATCTCTCAATATCTCTCAACAACTTTCTAACTTCCAAGCTTAAAACATCTAAGTCGAAATATTTTTTGTACGTGTCTTTTGGTGATTTAGGATTACGTATGAACATGTTTTAGTTAATATTTTAGGCTTTTTTTTTTTTCTCGCAACTAATGATTATTTGGTAATGATTGTTCAGTTGGCAAATCCTTAGTGTATGACACCTGTTAATTAAGTGGCAATGAATGTCCTACTCCCAAAATAGTGACAAGAGTTGGTCAGAATAATAAAAAAAAAAAAAGTGAGAGAGAGAGAATCTCGAGAGTTGATGAAGCTCCCATAATGCATAAACATGATACTATTACATCTACTTAGTCAATTGTATAAGATTAATGGAAAAATGTTGAGCACTTAAGTTATTTTCATTATGGTTGGAGATGTATGAATCACACCCAATACTTGTTATATTGTTTGTTGTTGGAGATGTATAAAACACATCTAATTATAAATGTGTTATTTTCCGCCCCGTGACATGTGTCACAATGAATTTTTAGAATTTGTTTGTTGAGAAATACTTTTCCAAGACACTTGGAATATAGGAATAAGGTAAAAGATCACTTATAATAAAGTATACACATTATAATTGAATTCTTCAAATAATATATACATGAATTAAAGTCTCAATACATCGAGATATTCGTCCATAATTGGAAGACTAATTGTAAAATCCAAATCATAAAAAAAAAAAAATCGATCATAATCAAAACATAATTAGAAGGCATACACATTGTAATTGAATTCTTCAAATAATATATACATGAATTAAAGTCTCAATACATCGAGATATTCGTCCATAATTGGAAGACTAATTGTAAAATCCAAATCATAAAAAAAAAAAAATCGATCATAATCAAAACATAATTAGAAGGCATACACATTGTAATTGAATTCTTCAAATAATATATACATGAATTAAAGTCTCAATACATCGAGATATTCGTCCATAATTGGAAGACTAATTGTAAAATCCAAATCATAAAAAAAAAAAAATCGATCATAATCAAAACATAATTAGAAGGCATACACATTGTAATTGAATTCTTCAAATAATATATACATGAACTACAAGTCTCAATTGAATTCTTCGAAGTATAATAAACCCCAATGTTGTTGCTTCACATTGTATATGGAGGCGTTTATTGATGTCATGAACATATATAAAACCTAAATTTTTAAAAAAAAGAAAAAGAAAAAAAACAAGAGCATACATTTGAATTAGAAAATAATAGACATAAAATGACAAATGTTACTAAGATAAAAAACACTATCTAAAAAAGTAGCTAAAACGTGTGCATAAGCACCCTAAATCACCTAAAGCATGTATAAAAGTGAGTTCGGGTTAGACATTTCCAGTTTGAAAGTTGGAAGATAGTTGCAGGATGTTGCAAGATAAAACAATCCCTAAAAACTAGTTAAAATATGTTTATATCCATCCGAAATCATTTAAAATACATATAAAAATGATTTAGAGTTAGACATTTCAAATTCGGGAGTTGTTGCGAAGTAAAAGAAAAGTAAAGTAAAAAATAGTACCTAAGAAGTTAATAAGATTTAGGTTAACTAAAAACAAAAAAAAAATATTTTTAATATAAGATTTATTGAAAGTACATCGATTAAATTTGAACAACTAAAAGTAGATCATTAAAATTGAACAAATTGTAAAATATAAGGATCAAAATGATACTTTAACCTAAGATTTAAATTAACTTTGAATAAGTCAGAGATCTTTTAAATACATAATTAACCTTCAATGATAAGTCACAACAAGTTTAAAACCGGACCTTTAATATTAATATTGTTGTTTTCAAAACTTATTAGAGAAATATTGTTGTTTAGAAACTTATTAGAGAAATATTGTTGTTTTGGGATTTCGAGGCTAGAAGTTGAGGGTTGAGGATTCGGCTAATGTAGAGGTTGAACGTTGAGAACTCGACAAACAAAGAAAAACTTGGAAACAATACGTAAATTAGGGTTGTCGAGGGTTGAAGTTTCGACATACATAAGTCGAAACTTCAACCCTCGACAAGGAAAATGAAATCTCGCTAATTATGTGATGAGGATCTCGCTCTAGAAGGGAATCTTGCTAATTTTTTATATTAGGTTGTCGAAGGTTGAAGTTTTGTCATACATAAGTCGAAACTTCAACCCTCGACAAGGAAGATAAGTGGGTGAAGCAGATTGTAAGAGAGAGCGAGATTGTAGGAGAGAGCGAGATAGAAAGCGAGATTGTAGGAGAGAGTGAGATTGAAAGCGAGATTGTAGGAGAGAGCGAGATTGAGTCTGCCACATGGATTAAATGGTCAACCAGTCAGTTGACGTGGTCTGCCACAAGGAAATCGTTCTTCATTTTATTTACTTTCCATAAGTTCTGAAAAAGTGCATATATAATCACCTATGCTTCCCCTGCTTCGATTCCCTACACGAATTTCCTGCATGCATTGACTAAACTTATCTGATTCCCCTGCTCTCGAATCTATGCATTCATTGACGCATTCATGCCCCTCTGCCATAGCTTAATGCCTTTTCAACCACCCTAAACCGTGGTCGAGTGTTCAACACTCGATCTACATCCTTTTAAACCACCATCCTCTTCATTTTTCCTCAATCACTCCCTCGATAATTTTTTAAGACTTCACTGTCCTTGATTTTGCTCACTTTCTCTCCTTTGATTTGCTCACTACCCCTTCTATAGCTCACTGCCCCTCACTGCCTTCGAAAATAAGCCTTCGAAATCATCTTCCTCTCCTCCCATTTCTATTTCCATTTCTCTTCTTGTATTTCGTTTTAATACAAATTATTCTCACACAACTATACTGGTTCGTTATCTACTAAATTTTATTTTTTTAAGAAATAATTATAAATTTTATTTTTGTTCTTATATTTATTATTTTTTTATTAGATCTAATTTTTTTTTAATTTTTTGTAATTATTGTCAGATAACAAATAAACAGGAAAAAAGGGTGAACGTTGTCACTTTGAAGGAAAAGAGAAAACTATCGTCGAATCTGTGAGTTGAACTTATGATATTTGAAAAGTTTAGTTTATTCTTATGATATTTGATTTATTTAGTATTAACTTTGATGTTTATAGTGTTAAAATGTTTAGTTTATTTGTTATGTTTAAGAAGTTGATATTTATAGTTTAATACAAAATTATTGTGATAGTTAACAAGTTTAGTATAGTTTTCAAAAGTTTTAATATAGTTTGAAAATTTTAGTTTATTCATATGAAAATTATTGTTTGTCATGTTTATTGTAATAAGTTGATATTTTCTAGCATTAACTTTGAAAATATAGTTTAAAATAGTTTGAAAAAATTTAATTTAATTTAATTTTTTATTTTGTATTAATTTGAAAAAATAGTTTTTAAAAGTTTACCTCATTTTAATTTGAAAAGTTTAGTTTGTTGTTATTTTTAAAAATAATTATAAAAAGTTTAATTTATTGTTTGTTTAAAAAGTTGATGTTCATAAAACTTAAAAAGTTTATGTTTATAAACTAAAAAATTTAATATTTATAATATACTTCTTATAAAAAGTATAATACAAAAAATTAATGTTTGTCTTTTTTTTTTTTTTTTTTTTTTTTTAGAAAATGGCAAGCAAATGTTTGGGATTTTGTTGTTTACAAATGGTAATATGATTGATGGTATTGATGGAGTTGAGTATGACCAACCACCAAGTGGGAGTTTTACCATAAATGTGAACAATGGAATTGTATTTAAACAATTCATTCAAATGGTTGGGATGTTATTTAGTGTAGATATGAGAGCAAATCAGATAGAAATAATATATAGACATCCCAATCAAGAACCATTAAGATCAATAAGATATATGGTATTCCCTATTTCGAATGCATAAGCTATGAACTTGATGTTCTCAATGGTAATGCCAGTGCCAAATGTAGTGCATTTGTATGTAAATGTAAATATGATAGGGGTGGATCCTGATACATCATTTAACTAGTTTGAAGATCTAACTCAATGTATCAATCCTGATCCGGAGTCAGTTGCATCGCCATGTGATAATGAAGATATGACGGCTAACAACTTGTACAGAGACTTCAGAACAAAAAGGGATGATAAATTTGAAGAGTTGGATTTCGATGGTCGTGAACATGAGATGCTTTCAGATACATTCAATGATTTGGATATGAATGTATTGGATAGCATTCGGGAACATGACCCAATTGTAGCTCCTGTAGACGTTGACAATATGCAATTGTATAAAGGGATGATTTGTCAAGACAAGGAAATGCTACAACACACGGTCAAATGTTTTGCAATAAAGTATCACGCACCATACGATGTTGTTGAATCTACACCAATGATTTAGACAATTCGGTGTAAGAAGTGGGAGGAAGGTTGCAAGTGGAGACTTCATGCAATAAAGAAAATATCGCATGGTTTGTTCGAGATCACTAAGTATGATGAGCAGCATACATGTTTTTATTCAGAACTAAGTCAAAGTCACGTGTAATTGAATTCATCAATGATTGCACTGGAGTTCTATGATGCCGTAAGAGAAAAACCATCTATCAGTGTAGCACAACTACAGTCCAACATCAAATTAAAGTTTGGATGTCATGTTCCTTACCATACGGTATGGGAGGAAAAAAGAAAAGCGTTGGCTAAAGTGTTCGGTGATTGGGATGAGTCTTACAAATTGTTGCCCAAGTGGTTATATATGGTTAAGCAGACCAATCCTGGAACTGTAGAGTGGAGAGTTAAAGAAATGCTTACTGAAGGCCATGTTGTCCTAACTTCTGTATTTTGGGCATTTGGTCCTTGTATAGAAGCTTTTAATAAATGTCGGCCGATCATTCAGATAGATGATACACACTTGTACGGCAAATATAGAGGAAAACTGTTGATTGCTACATCAGTTGACTCGAACGGCCATCTACTTCCACTTACGTTTGCTGTTGCTGATGAAGAGTCCGCAGACTCATGGGGATGGTTCCTGAAATACCTGAGAGAAATTTTAACACATGAAGAGGTGTGTTTAATTTCATATCGACATACTGGTATAATTGCAGCAGTGAACAACCCAGAAAATGGTTGGACGGGACCGAAATGTCACCATCGTTTCTGCTTACGACATATCGTCAGCAACTTCAATAAAAATTATAAATTTAATTCATTGAAAAATTATGTTTATCGTGTGGGTGTCAGTTTCAAATTCGAAAGTTCAACAAAGCAATTGAAGATATCAAAGGAATAAATCGAAGCTGTCTGAGTTTTTTTGACAACATTAGTTTAGAGCAATGGACTCAAGCACATGATGGAGGATTCAGATATGAGTGGATGACGAAAAATCTATCAGAGTGCATAAATGGAGTCCTCAAAGGAGCTCGAATGTTGCCTATAAATGCTCTTGCTCAGATAACATTCTTCAAATGCGTGAACTATTTCGAGCAAAGAAGAGAAGAAATAAAGGATGCATTGGTGCGTCAACATAAATACACTCAGTAATATTATTTTATATATATATATATATATATATTATTAATAATATATTTCAAACATATTTTATAATACTAAGTGGAGTAAAAATCCAGGTACGCACACGACAAAATAAATAAATGGGCTGCACGATCTAGTAAACATGAAGTACAATCATACGATTGGTATAAAGGTGTATTTCATGTGAAGACCGGACGTCATAGTCTCAATGCCGAAGGAGAAAACGTTCAAATATTGAGGCTAAACAGGCCTGAGCGGTACTATTCATGTAACAAGTGGCAAGCATTCGACATTCCATGCTCGCATTTTATGGCCGTTTGCTCACATTTTAACATGAACTACGAAGATTTTATTGAGGACTACTACAAATTGTCAATGTATGCTGAATGTTACTCTCCTCAATTTCAACCTGTACCGTATGAAGATTACTGGATCACATACCCTAATATGCTCGTCTTACATCCTGATCCATTGTTGTTGAGAAAACCTTGTAGACCGAAAAGTTCACGTTATCACAACGAGATAGATTGGACAGAACCAACCACTCGACAACGATATGGATTTTGTAACCAGTTAAAACATAATCGAAGGAAGTGTCCTTCGTTACTAAGACGGGCTCCAGATAGTTAGGGATTGAAAAATAAATAATTTTCTTATTGTATATTCATTTTAGTGTATATTCAATTCTTTTATTATAATTTATTGTATATTCAATTTTTTTATAATAATCTATTGTATATTCAATTTTTTTTTATTGTAATCAATAAAGTTTTACATTATTCTTTACCCTCACACTTTTTTCTACTATTCAATTATAGTCAATTTTAATATATATATATTTTTTTCAGACCATGGCTTTAAACCCAAGATCTGTTGATCCTGATGTTTTGTACGACTAGTCTATTCATCGATCATATATTGTATGGCGAGATTGTACTACTGGAGAAATATCTTGCAGGCGTCGAGAGGTAGTTCTCCAGCGCACTATCCCGCTCCACCCTCGAATACTACCGCTACTGCGCACATTTGGATTCTATGGGGTTTCCAGATTAGGATTTATTCAGTTGGATTGACATCTGATCACAGCCTTGGTCGAGAGATGGAGGGGCAAGACGCATACATTCCATATGTCTGTTGGAGAGTACACTATCACTCTACATGACATAGAAGTGTTGTTGGGGTTATTTGTTGACGGTGAGCCGATCACCGGAGTGATGTATGATGACTGGTTAGAAGTTTGTCAACTGTACCTCGGTGCGACCCCACCTGCCGACAAGATTAAAGAATCGAGGTTAAGTTTAATATGGTTAGGAATACAATTTCGTGAGCTCACAGATGATGCAGACGAGGAAACCGTCATAAGATATGCGCGAGCATATATACTACAAATGATGGGTGGAAGTCTGTTTTTAGATAAATCAAGTCATTTTGTTCACCTGATGTTCCTGCCACTGTTAGCTAACCTCCATGATGCGGGGCGGTATTCGTGGGGTGGAGCATGTTTGGCATGGTTGTATAGACAACTATACAAAGCAACAAGACCTGAGGTTCGAGAGAT
Organism: Benincasa hispida; assembly: GCF_009727055.1. Classification (NCBI taxonomy): domain Eukaryota; kingdom Viridiplantae; phylum Streptophyta; class Magnoliopsida; order Cucurbitales; family Cucurbitaceae; genus Benincasa; species Benincasa hispida. Next base: position 47,712,023 of record NC_052349.1, on the reverse strand, counting down.
AGCTGGGCTTCTCATACTTTTTGCAACTATGGGCTTGGGAGTGATTTCCAACAATGGCTCCACAGCTACAACATGTTAATGACACTCAGTTAGTTGGACGAGCTTACGGTTCTCGGTATGTTGTTTTAATTCAATTTAATTTTTATATCACTGATCTAGTTAATTTAAATTCTAAATTATCAATTTAAAAATTTAGGTGGAGAGACAAATTTTGTGTGACTAGGACAGCCACACATTTAGTCAGCCAGTATAGATACATGTTTGATCTGCTTCAACCTAAATAGGTATATTACACTAAACCTAATTGATTATTTTATTCACATTTTTATTGTATTTGTCTTTAATATTCTCTAATATAATATTTTTGTTTCAGGTTATTTGGGAGCTGTACAAAATTATTATGTATACTTTGCCTAATTTTTGTACGAATAGTCAAAACATATGGCGGACGATGAGTCATCTCATATGTTTTCACATTGGTGAGTGGCATCTTCCTGACAGGGTGATGAGACAATTTGGTTTTCAGTAGGATGTCTCATCGCCTTGTAATACTGAACCCGTACTGCATGATATTGACCAAAGGACTAGAGATTGGTCCGAAAAAGTTGCACATTTGGTAGTGCGATGGCACTATCGTGGAAGGTTTATTGTAGTGGGGGTTTTCCTTAAACAGTTTGACATAGATGTCACTCTAGAATATATTCATTGGTATAATATATCACAAGGCACTATGTCACTCGTCCGGGAGCAGCTGTGGGTCATCTGGTGAATGAATGAATATTATCTAATTATTTTTAATTTAAATTTATTCTTTTTTTAAAAAAATCATTACTAACCCTATTTTTGTTATTTTTTTTAAAAAAACTATCATATTGTCGAAATTAACTCGGCATATAGATGTATTAGGATAAGAAGCCTATGATTCAGATTTTCCTACTTTTAATGTGCTAAAGTAAATATACAAATAAATATAATTGTTTGGTTTCAACGATTTTAGGCAACAATTGGAAAAAGACGTGGATTAATAAAAAAAAAAAATTAAAAAAAAAAAAAAAAAAAAAAAAAAAGATGGAAGGCCCAAAATAATTGATGAATTAGAAAAGTTGATTTTTTTAAAAAACTCAATCAAATTGACACATACCTGTGATTATTATTATTATTATTTTAAAATTTTGTGTGGGTGTATATATATCTATAATATATAAAAAGCCAAGATTCAAGAAAAACATTTCTAGACAACTTTATCCTTCTACATTTTAATCAATTACATTTATACCTATTTCTAATTTGAAATAAATGAAAAGTTTAAATTCAAATACATTAAATTTACGACTTATTACTTATTATTGTAAAATGATTTTAAAAAACTTTTTAAGTTCCCTTTCACAAAACGTAACATAAAATGTGAATAATTGGTGTAATAATTGATCATATTGTATTTTATTTACCGTTATAGATTGTGATTTAAGTAGAATAAAAAAACGTTTAATAATTAATAGAGACCAAATTTAATATATAAATATAAAACTCTTTGACACTTCTCACATTGTGGGTCAATTCTCAGTTTGGTTACTTTGTATGTCGAGTATAGTTTCCAGTTTTTTTTAAATAATTTAATGGTCTAAAATATTTTTTGTCCATTCAAGCTATTATTTTGATATAATTAGTTCATTTATTTTTTAGAAAATGATAGAAATGACAATTAAAAGTTTGAAGCATTTTTCTAGATAGATCTTGAACAAAAGTTACAATTGTTCGCAAATTCATGTCATAACAAACCAAATACAGAAATAGGGAACCCTTTTGAGTCTTACATTCAAAATTTTATAGTTGTTGTAGAGAGTTAAACTAAACGGCTTGAGTGTTGCACTTATTATAATGTGCTTGAAATTGTATTTTAAATATTTTTGTAAGAGAAATCTATTCAAAATAACATTGTTCAGATAGATTATTACATAAATTTGAAAAAGGAAGAAGTGATTTTTTTATTATTTTTTATTTTATTTTTTTGTATTCCATGATTTCAATAAATCTAAGTTTTGCACACAATTAAGTTAGATTAATATATAAATTAATAATTTACGAGAAATTAGTTTCAATAAAAATTTAGCAAATGTTATTATGAAATTCAATCAAATTTGTACTACATTTTGATTTTTCAATGATAATTCAAATGAAAAATTAACAACTTATCTAAATTGCAATTTAATAACATTAAAATGAAGTTTATGGTAAGAGTAGATGCAATTCAGCATGTTTAAAAGTAAAAAGTTGATTTTTTTAAAGATGTTGGATAGGAAAATTTAATTAACAAACTTAAACTATAAAATTTTTTATTTTTAAAAATCTAATAAAAATGTAAAAAAAAAAAATGGTTCGTAATTCGAAAAGATTTTTTTTTCAAAAAAGATGATAACTGTACATTTTTTAATTTACGTTGAAAACAACAAAATGTAGCATAAAATTCATTAAGAATGTGATATGATATAAATTAATGTGATTTTAATAAGATTAAATGAATGGAATGTGAAAAATTATAACAAATTAATTATTAATTAATTAATTAATTAATTAATTATATTTAATTATAACATATGAAATCTTTGGTATGTCAAAGGTTTTTATAATTATATTTAATTATAACAAGGAGGATCTCACAGCCCGGGATCAAGACATCAAAGCAACAAAGGATGAGCAGGCAAAAAAAACCAAAACAAAGCCAACAGGATAAGACCAGAACAAAACCAATACATAGACGCAAACTCGCAAACCACCAGGAAGAAAGATAGAGAAAAGAACCCAAAACCCCACAAACTAGGGGCTACAGCAAAACAGAAAACAACGTGAAGTTCAAAAGTAAAAAAACATCCGCACACACACTAGATAAGACCAAGAAGGTCAACCCGCCAGGAAGTAGCAAAGCACGAACCGTAGAGACCATAATATGAACCAGAGCAAATACTGACCTCGGTCGACCTCCATGCAGCCGTTGATTACGCTCATGCCAGATGTAGTATATGGACACACACCAGAAAACACAGAACAACTTACTATGCACCCCCTTACCCGACCCCACTCGGGACAACCAACTCAACTCGACATTCCAACCCGCCACCCAATGAGACGAACCCAACTGATNCCAGATGTAGTATATGGACACACACCAGAAAACACAGAACAACTTACTATGCACCCCCTTACCCGACCCCACTCGGGACAACCAACTCAACTCTAAATCCCAACCAGCCACCCGATGCATCGAACCCAACTGACGCAACACACTAGACTACACCTCTCTCCCAAACCCACACTCAAAAAATAAATGATCCCGCGATTCCATACCTCCCCCATAGAAGACACCCCCTTCTGACAACACACCCCAACTCCTCAACTAATCACGCGTACCCAACCTGTCCCTGCTAATCAAGTATAAAAGGAGTGACGCGAAATACCACTTCGCCCACAAAAATAAATTATAATTTTATTTTTCATTTCATTAGCTTTAGAAGTTTTACATTACATTCATCTTCATGGAAATTTGAACGCTTTGTTTTGAGAAATTTATAAAATCAAAGTATATGATAAGGATGATTAATAAATAATTAATGACAGAGGCTTTGATGATAGGGTAAGATTAAAAGGAATTGACCAATTAAAAAATATATATCCTAGAAATTATGTTTTTATCATTATTAAAAAAAATCATATAATTAAATTATATATAAACCAAAACTAATTCTAGACATTTGCAAATTTTAAAATTTTAGCATATTTTTGTTAATAATAACGATGATTGTTAATATTATATTTTTAGACTTACACTATATATATTGACAATAAAATAGGTTTATCGATTTTATAATAGTGGTTTAGAGTGAATGAAAATATAGTTTATTATTATTATAGAAAATAAAATAAAAATATATCACATGTAATAGAGTCATTAAACAAAAAAGTATATTATTACAAAAAAAATATTAATTTTTAGTTAAAAGTTAAATAATAAATATATTTCCGTGGACTAGAATTAGTGATTTAACCAAGAGATAGGCTTTTCTCCCTAAATTTAATATTTATTTATTCTAAAAAGTTACAATTTTTTTTGTTACTAAGTTAATTAAAACATTATTAGTATAATTAATTTCCTCAATTAATTTGAACAATTCAAAATAATCCAAAATTAATTCTCAATAATCCCTATTGAGCTATAGCAGGAACCTTATTGACTTGTAGATTAAAGCTCCAATGGTACTTGAATTTACTCTTTGCATTACATATATATTTCTGTGTCCATTGGATATAACCAGTCAATAGTGTGATGACCCTTCACAAATTACTCGTAAGTACAGGTAGGCCAAATTTACCGTTTTGTCCCTTTAGTTACATCTAACTTCTTAAGTACCACTGATCTCTCTAATGAACAATAAGTTATAGTCCAACTATGACCAAATTTCTCTTGAGCCAAGAGAGGGTGTGGCCACATTGTTCAAGCCCCAAAATCAGCTTTTAAGGGAGCAATTTATCTATTTACCCTGACATCAGGGAAGGAGCGAATTCCGTCTTGTGTAGCTTTGTTCCCAGCTCCTCAATTAGACGAATTCCCAAAATGGTAGGCTTATTGAGTCGGCGATCTGGTCACTCTCAACCATGCAAATCAAAGGAATGTCTTCATAGACAGGAATTCACAACTCACTCATGATTCAGATCATGTCACCTATGGTCACCTTGGTGAAATGTAAGTTTTTACTATTAACAGTGTTATATAATGAGACTAGTCATTTCATGGTTTGACCTTATACAAACTTTTTGTATAGCATACCCCTACTCACATGTTTCTACATGAATGATCAGGATCAGATCATTTGTAACACTTTACAACACTTATAACATCTACAAAGCGGGCCATAACCGTAGTGTCACCAGGATAAGGTACCCAACTTTATCCATCTACTACAAACCATTTAGGTTATCATTTAAGCATGATCCACCTGTATGTCTCTACATACATATTTGAATTATATAAAATAACCTAGGATCTTTGTTTATTGGATTGAGTGTATGCTCATAAAATAAAAATTATTTTAATAATAACAATCTGTTTATACAAAGTTTACAAACTACGAGAATACAAGAGAGATTTAGGACACCAATCCCAATACTTTGTTCAAGTTCCAGAGACACCACTTAAGGGAACACTCATCTATTTACCTTGAAGATGGGAAGGAGTGAACTCCATCTTGTATTATTATGCTCTCAGTTCCCCACTCGGTCTTATGCCCAAAATGGTAGGCTTGTTGAGTCGGCAAATTGACCACCCTCACTCATACAAATCAAAGGACAATTCTTTATGAATAGAAGTTCATAATATACTTTGGATTAAGATTAAGTTGCCTAGGTCATCCTAGTGAAATAGAAACCTAACTTGTAACGACCCGACCCCCTAGGACTTAAGTTAGGCCGTTACTAAATACATGCATGCATGGAACTTAAAACGATACTCTTTTATGGTGAAATAAATGCTAAATAAATAAGGTAAGTGCAAAAGGCTTTCATTAAATTCAAATATTAAAAACAACAATAGGGTACCCATAAATTATAAATGATAATATATAAGTCTGAAAACGAACCTTAATATTAAGTTTTAAACATCAAAACTGAAAGTTAAGAAAAACATGAAAAGAAATCTAAATCTCATGAGCGGAAGCATAAAACTAGTCCCAGTGGCTCGATCACGAATTCCGCTTGTCCATCGCTGGTGCATCTCTACCCTTACCTGAAACAACAACATGAGTATAAAATACTCAGTAAGGGGCATGCCTACCTCTGGTGGAATATATAAATTGTCATAGTCCTCATGGGACACATACATACATGAAAAACTGAGTTCTATCCTACTGTAGCTAAATACGCCCACTAACTCGGGTGAATCCTAAAGGAAACACAAATTGGTGAATCCCGAAGGAAACACAAACTGGTGAATCCCGAAGGAAACACAAAACTGGTGAATCCCAAAGGAAACACAAAACTGGTGAATCCCGAAGGAAACACAAACTGGTGAATCCCGAAGAAAACACAAACTAGTGAATTCCAAACGCAATATCTGGTGAATCCCGAAGGAAACACAAACTGGTGAATCTCGAAGGAAACACAAACGGGTGAATCCCAAAGGAAACACAATATCTGGTGAATCCCGAAGGAAACACAAACTGGTGGGCATTCTAACTAATTAGTAAAATCACTATCACAATCTCGACATCACAATCTCAATATAGTTCTATAACATACATATACATCTCATCATCATGATTCTACAACATACATATAAATTTCTTCATCATAGCTTTACAACATATGTATGCATCTCATCCTCCTCAGATTTAGCAGGATCTCCAATAAAAATAATATACTCAAATCATACTAGTATTCAAACATCTCTATGCGCAACTAACCTTTTAAACTCTCATATCAGCAAGGCATACATAAACATTAAACTTTCAATATATCCTCAGTAAATCATATTTGTCAATTCCTGACTGCAGTCATTTCAAACCTCAATCAATGAAGGCAAACATAAATATCATGCTAACTAATATTCCTCAATAAATCATAATTATCATTGTCGGGCACTAGGGCAGTTCTAATAGTAAGATTATTTACCTCAACTTGGGAAAAAATGCAAAACAAAATCTCCTTAGAACTTCTCTAGCACACTTGAATCAACCTAAAGTTGTGGCTTGGTCTAAGACAAATTCCAATACTCGATTTAATTAGTCAATCTGATCAAGAATTAAATCTAAAATCAATAACTTAATTTTTCCACTATTACTCTCAATCCAAAAGAATAACCATCCAACAACTTACAAAACTTACCGATTTTCACCAATTTTCTGCAAAACAAAATGGTATCTAGCTTGATGGTCAATGCCTCAAAACTTCCAAACCTTGAATCTAAGTTTCAAACCAAACAGAGGTTACTAATTTAACCCAAAATCAAAGGGGTGAAATTCACCTCCCAAATTATAAGGAAAAATAAGTCTTACCCAAGGTTTTCCTTAAAATTTCGGCAAAGATCGGGGCAATGACGACCGACGATGCGTTGACTTGTGGCTGCCATAGATAGGCAGTGTGTGTTGCTGTTGGATGATATAAATTATTTAGGCTAGCAGCTGGTAGTGAGGGTCTTGCATGAGGAGGGTTTGCAAGAGTGGGAGAGAAGGAGAATTTCTAGTTTACAGATTTTATTCAACAGCGATTACGAACAAACCAGACCTTCAAACAACGATCCAACCGTTCAAAATGAAACTCTATATATCTCGAACAGACTAACCAAATTTGAGCACGATCCAACGGTTCAAACTCTGAAAATCAAAAATTTTGTGGAAGCTGTCGTTGAAAAACCGAATTCCTTTCTCCCCATTTTTTACCTCTTTTCACTCTCATTTAATTTCGAAAAAAACTCAATTCTTTTATTTTTTTCCAAATTTTGAAAAGATAAAATAAAATATTTTATCACAATATCTCCAAAATCTCCAAAGATTCTATTAAATTTAGAAATCAATTAACTTTTCAACTTATCTTAATTTAGGCTTCAAAAACCAAAATTAAAGGCATAAGATCCATCAATTTGATACAAATTAAATCCTTCTAAATATTTAAATCAATTCAAAACCACATGAAATTAATTATCTCTTTTAATTTTTTTTTAAGTTGGCCTTAAAATCCAAAATCAAAGGGAAGCAAAATTCAATATTTTCAAGATAATCAGTTCGAATATCTAATCAATTAAATTCAATTTAACCAATAAAAGTTTTTTCAATTATTTCAATTTAACTCCAATTTTCCAAATGAAAGGGAAATTTAAACTCAATAATTTTAGATAATTAACTTAAATTTTTCTGAAGTTCGGGATGTTACATTCTTCCCTTCTTAAGAAACTTTCGCCCTCGAAAGTTCAAGTCCTTAAAGGCTCGTGATACTTAGTTCTTATCTCACCCTCATGTTTCCAAATTGCTTCTTCAGACCGATAATTCTACCAAAGAACTTTTAATTAGCACTAACTCTACGTTTCAAAAAGTCTTCACCTCCTACCATGAATTGTATAACTTAACTGGATAATATCATGTTACTCTTTAATCTTAAAATAAATACATAACACCATTTAGACCCTCCTATCCACGAGTCTGAAAATCTCACTTAAATGAGGCTCTTGAAGTCCCCATAAAAATACATCACCATAACCTCATAATAGTTGTAACCATTACCTAATGTCAGTTTCTAAGATAAAGATCTTTATGATTGCATACATCTATATTGAGAATGTTCACACTCCATAGAGTGGGTCACCTCATTGTCCATGCAACATAAAATATATCTCTCGTGGCATCTCAAGTCCAGGATTCAGAATTCGGATTTGACACCTAATTGCCCTGACAATCCCTTGCAACCGAGATATGCTATCATATTCAATTCGTAATAGTTGATACAAAGTCACGTGAATCATCTTTATTTCCTAATAAACAAAGTTGGTGTGCTCCAAGGCAAAACATTAAGGCACATATGAAACACTTTGCTAAATGGTTCTTGTATAAGTGACTTAGGCTATTCCAACTCTGCTAGAGTCCTTCTATGAGGAGCCTTAAGGATAAGAGTTGCTCTCAACTTAAGTTCATCTCTAGTGCTAGGGGTCATTATGGGAGATCAAATTTACTCAACCTTAATACTCATATAGCTTGTTTCTTACTTGCAGCTAGATTACTTTCACCTTCAAATAAAATCGATGGCTTCATTAATTCCTTGTTCTAGATATTCATGTCCACAATAAAAACCTCTAGACCTTGCTAATACCTTTCAATGTCTTCCCCCTCTTTAACGAGGCTTTACCCCTTCCATTTCCATAGTTTCTAGCAACTATTGCTACTAAACATCCTTTCATAAAACGTTATTTCCTCTGATTCCACTATAATTTGAAGAAGATTGCTAAGCACTCTTCCAACGTGTGATAGTCTAGCTTAATCAAATTCTCATACTAAAATTGAGTTCCATGACCAATAGCTTAGGCAGGATATCCATTCAACCAACAAATACTAAGATCCATAGTTCAAAATAGTAATGAGATTGTTCATACCAACTCTAAAGGTTCGTAAACACATATTTCCTATCTTGGACACCAAAACAAACCTTTGTTCTTAATCTGAAAACATCAATTCCCCTTACCTTCTCAAAACAAAAAAATATTTCTCAAATCCTTTCATCTTCCCTTATCTTTTCCAAGATCAATAAATCCAAGACGCTCTATTTCACTTTCCTAGTGAAATAAATCTGTACCAAAACATGTGACTATTCGAATCACTTTTCATAGTCTACAATCCAACAACCTAAGCAAGTTATATATATATATATAATATATATAATACTATATATATATATATATAGTATATATATAATTTCGAATAATGCTATGCAGTCCAAATTCCAAATAGTAATAAAGATTTCTTCTTTTACACTACAACTCAATGCCTCTTTACACTAAAAACTAATGCCATTATTATCCCACCCATATCATGTTTTAAAATCCAAAACCATACTTAACTATTTGGAGTCATTGAACACATTAATTCCATTATCTCCCCAAATAAAATAAAACATTTCGCTTAAATACTTTATTTTTTGCTTATTAATATCATTACTAACCCAACAACTTGAAAAGTGCACTTTCTCACTTCCAAATAGTTGAAACATAATCGGCCTAAACCAAGACAATATGATCCTTTTATACCCTTTTCTATTAAATCCTATAAATTCATTCCAAACTTTGGAACCATAGGAAGAGTATCCTCAATTAAATCAACATTGCCTTTTAAACTTCAAAAGTGTTACCTTCCTTCCCTCTTGGTATGGTTACTTAAACTTGAACCTTTTCATTTGCATAAAACACATAGGTCAAACCAAGGCACCTTTTAAGAATTTAATCCAATAACTCGTTTTCTCCCATCTAAAGGCCAATCACTAAATTCAACCATTGGCATTCCTTGCCAATTCATCTTTACCTAGGTCTGTAGAGTTCCTCATACATATCGCTTTATTGCTTCATTCTAGGTATTCTTCTTCCTTTAGGCACGTTACATAAAGAACCAAAACACCATAAATTACTCGCTCCACCAACTTCGATACCATGAAAGTGTCATTAACCTATTAATCCTTTCAATTTTTTTCTTGGAACATTTTGACTTTATATTTAGTAATCCTTAATAAAATTTATAGTCTCTTCTTTCACCTCTTCTTATCTTATAAAGAAACTTTAATTTCGTAATTAAGAACGTGTCCTTGTGAAAAGTCCCCATTGTAGCACCACTAGTTTTATTCTCGTAATGCAAAACTTAATATTATTCCCCAGTGAATTTCCAATTCACCTACCTTATTTTATAGCTTAACCAAATATATCCCTTTTTTTCTTTCATGTCATAAGTGCATAACAATTCATAGTTCTATCAGGTTTCAATATCCCTGAATAGAAATATATGTTCGTTATTAACAATCCTTCCATGAATTAAACTAACGTCAAATGGCCTTATCATGATTCTTCTTTCTTTCTATAATACCAAAACAAAATAGCCATCTCATACTATCTTCTTTCAGGTCGTTAAACTAGCAATAACAGTTAGTCAATATATAAAGCTTAGACATGAAGGATTTTAAACACATCTTTCATAAAACATTTAATGAAAGAACATACCTGGCGAGGACAAAGGATCCGTGGATAACCATAAGGGACACAAAACCAAGACTTACATCGTAAGTCAGTCTACAGAACCTAAAACTTAGGCTTTGATACCAACTGTAACGACCCAATCCCCTAGGACTTAAGTTAGACCGTTACTAAATACATGCATGCATGGGACTTAAAACGACACTCTTTTATGGTGAAATAAATGCTAAATAAATAAGGTAAGTGCAAAAGGCTTTCATTAAATTCAAATATTAAAAAAAAACAATAAGGTACCTATAAATCATAAATGATAATAAATAAGTCTGAAAACGATTCTTAATAGTAAGTTTCAAACATCAAAATTGAAAATTTAGAAAAACATGAAAAGAAATCTAAATCTCATGAGCGGAAGCATAAAACTAGTCCCAGTGGCTCGATCACGAATTTCGCTTGTCCATCGCTGGTGCATCTCTACCCTTACCTGAAACAACAACATGAGAAAGAATGAGTATAAAATACTCAGTAAGTAACCCCACTACTGGGGTCAGGTTAGGCATCAATGTCCTCTAGATGCCTTCCTCTGGTGGAACATATAAATTGTCATAGTCCTCATGGGACACATACATACATGAAAAACTAAGTTCTATCCTACTGTAGCTAAATACACCCACTACCTCGGGTGAATCTCGAAGGAAACAAAATCTGGTGAATCCCGAAGAAAACACAAACTGGGAATCTCGAAGGAAACACAAACTGATGAATCCCGAAGGAAACACAATATCTGGTGAATCCCGAAGGAAACACAAACTGGTGAATCCCGAAGGAAACACAATATCTGATGAATCCCGAAGGAAACATAAACTGGTGAATCCCAAAGGAAACACAATATCTGGCGAATCTCAAAGGAAACACAATATCTGGTGAATCCCGAAGAAAACACAAATTGGTGAATCCCGAAGGAAACACAATATCTGGTGAATCCCAAAGGAAACACAAACTGGTGAATCCCGAAGGAAACACAAACTGGTGAATCCCAAAGGAAACACAATCTGGTGAATCCCGAAGGAAACACAATCTGGTGAATCCCGAAGGAAACACAATATCTGGTGAACCCTGAAGGAAACGCAAACTGGTGGGCATTCTAACTAATCAGTAAAATTACTATCACAATCTCAACATGGTTCTATAACATACATATACATCTCATCATCATGATTTTACAATATACATATAAATTTCTTCATCATAGCTTTACAACATATGTATGCATCTCATCCTCCTCAAATTCAGCAGGATCTCTAATAAAAATAATATACTCAAATCATACTAGTATTCAAACATCTCTATGCGTAACTAGCCTTTTAAACTCTCATATCAGTAAGGCATACATAAACATCAAACTATCAATATATCCTCAGTAAATCATATTTGTCAATTCCTGACTGCAGTCATTTCAAACCTCAATCAATGAAGGTAGACATAAATATCAGGCTAACTAATAATCCTTAATAAATCATAATTATCATTGTCGAGCACTAGGGCAGTTCTAATAGTAAGATTATTTACCTCAACTTGGGAAAAAACGCAAAACAAAATCTCCTTAGAACTTCTCTAGTACACTTGAATCAACCTAAAGTTGTCGCTTGGTCTAAAACAAATTCCAATACTCGATTTAATTAGCCAATCTGATCATGAATTAAATCCAAAATCAATAACTTAATTTTTCCACTATTACTCTCAATCCAAAAGAATAACCATCCAACAACTTACAAAACTTACCGATTTTCACTAATTTTCTGCAAAACAAAATGGTATCTAGCTTGATGGTCAATGCCTCAAAACTTCCAAACCTTGAATCTAAGTTTCAAACCAAAGAGAGGTTACTAATTTAACCCAAAAATCAAAGGGGTGAACTTCACCTCCCAAATTATAAGGAAAAATAAGTCTTACCCAAGGTTTTTCTCAAAATTTCGGCAAAGATCGGGGAAATGGCGGCCGATGATGCGTTAACTTGTGGCTGCCATAGATAGGCAGTGTGTATTGCTGTCGGACAGCATAAATTGTTTAGGCTAGCGGCTGGTAGTGAGGGTCTTGCATGAGAAGGGTTTGCAAGAGTGGGAGAGAAGGAGAATTTCTAGTTTACAGATCTTATTCAGCAGTGATTACGAACAAACCAGACCTTCAAACAACGATCCAACCGTTCAAAATGAAACTCTATATATCTCGAACAAGCTAACCAAATTTGAGCACAATCCAACGGTTCAAACTTTGGAAATCGAAAATTTTGTGGAAGCTGTCGCTAAAAAATCGAATTGCTTTCTCCTTAATTTTTGACCTCTTTTCACTTTCATTTAATTTCGAAAAAATCTCAATTCTTTTATTTTTTTTCCAAATTTTGAAAAGATAAAATAAAATATTTTACCACAATATGTCCAAAATGTCCAAAGATTCTATTAAATTTAGAAATCAATTAACTTTTCAAATTATCTTAATTTAGGCTTCAAAAACCAAAATTAAAGGGCATAAGATCCATCAATTTGATACAAATTAAATCCTTCCAAATATTTAAATCAATTCAAAACCACATGAAATTAATTATCTCTTTTAATTTTAATTTTATTTTAAGTTGGCCCTAAAATCCAAAATCAAAGGGAAGCAAACTTCAATATTTTCAAGATAATCAGTTCGAATATCTAATCAATTAAATTCAATTTAACCAATAGAATTTTTTCAATTATTTCAATTTAACTCCAATTTTCTAAATAAAAGGGAAATTTAAACTCAATAATTTTAGATAATTAACTTAAATTTTCCTAAATTTCGGGATGTTACATAACTAATCAACGGTGTTACATCTAGTGGTTACTATTTTGCAGTCTGTTCTTATGCAAACTCATTGCATAAGATACCCCTACTCGCATGTCACCTATACGAATGCATTAGATCATTGCATTTGTATAAAAAACAAAGTGGGTAGTATCCATAGTGTTACCAGGATAAGGTACCCAACCTTATCCCTCTACTATAGTCCCTTTAGGTTGTATCTTGAATATTGATCCCTATATGTCTTCACATACAGTTCAAGATTCATAATACAACCTTAGATGTTAGTTTAATTGATTTAAGGTTATTAAGACAAAATAGAAAACAACACAATAACATTTAATAAATTAACACCTATAATTCTTTATTGATGACTGTCAATTAATAACACTCACTAAAACGCTTGTCAGCGAGTTGTACACGATATCAAAATCAAAAGGTGGGAATATGGTAAATAAATACAATAAACTAGGGCATCCATATACCCATTACACATCTTTCATTTGCCATAAATTATACAATATACATGTCTTGTAGTAGACCTAGATCATCTAGATGACCCTCAAACACCAAGAGAGCCTTCGTAAATGGATCAGCAATGTTGTGCTCTGAGGCAATCTTTGTGACGATCACATCTCTTCATTGCACAATCTCTTGTATCAGGCGATACTTTCTTTTAATATGCTTTCCTCATTTGTGACTGTGAGGTTCTTTAGAGTTGGCTACTGCCCCATAGTATAAGGTAATGGGCAAGTTCATATTTGGAACCACTTCCAAATCGCTTAGAAACTTCCTGAGCCAAACTGCTTCATTTGCTGCTTCACAAGCAGCTGCATACTCAACTTCCCATAGTGGAATCTTCAATGCACCCTTACTTGATGCTACGCCTTACTACAGTTCCTCTCTTCAAGGTAAATACTGATCCTGACATGAATTTGCTAGAGTTCTTGTCAGTTTGGAAATTAGAGTTGGTGTATTCTATCAGGATCAAATCCTTCGCTCCATACACTAGCTTGTAGTACTTTGTTCTCCTAAGATACTTGAGGATGTTCTTAACCGCAGTCCAATCTAGTGGTCTTAACCCTAGATTGGACTGGTACCTACTGACTATTCCCACTGTTTAACAAATGTCTTGCCTAATACAGGGCATGACGTATATTAAACTGCCCATAATAGAGGCATAGGGAATACGTCTCTTATCTTCAACTTTTTTAGATGTCTTAGGACACTGTTCCTTAAACAAGTGAACTCCGTACCTGAAAGGTAATAAATCCTTCTTAGAGTTATGCATCGAATATCGAGTCAATATTTTATCGATATAAGTTGCTTGAGATAGAGCTAGCATTCTGTTCTTGTGATCTCTAATGATTTAGATCCTAAGTACATATTGCGCCTCTCCCAAATATTTTATTTAGAATTGGGCTACCAACCATTCCTTAATCTCAGTAAGGTACCCTATTCCCAATGAGTAGGATATTGTCGACATAAAGTACTAAGAAATCTAATTTATTGTTGATAATTTTCTTGTTGATACAGGGTTCATCAACATTTTGATCAAAACCAAAAGATTTGATTGCTGTATCAAATCTAATGTTCCAATATTTGGATGTTTATTTCAATTCATAAATGGATTGATTCAGCTTCCAAATTTTTTACTTCTGATCTTGGGCTATGAACCCCTCGGGCTGAGACATAAAGATATTCTCTTCAAAATTGCCATTCAGAAAAGCAGTCTTGACATCAATTTTCCATATCTATAGTCATAATATGTGGCTATGGACAAGAGAATTCTTATAGAATTAAGCATAACAATAGAGAAAAAAGTTTCCTCATAGTTAATCCCTTCCCCCATGGGTATAACCCTTTACTATAAGTCTAGCTTTGATGGTTTGTACCTTTCTAGTTACATTTCTCTTTCTTTTATAGATCCATTTACACCCTATGGGTTTGACCATTTCTGGTGGATCTACAAGCTCCCATACTGAATTGGAGTACATAGACTCCATTTCAAGGTCCATGGTGTTGACCCATTGGTCTTTGTCTACGTCATTTATTGTATGTTTATTGGACAATGGATCCTCAACACTATCATCTGGTATGAAAACCTGAGTTTCAGTTAAACCTAAGTAATGGTCAAGATGTATCACAATCCTCCCACTATGCCGAGGCACTCTCAATAATTGAGAAGAACGAGACTTACCTGAATTGCTGGCTTCTTTATTAACTCTCGATGAAGGACCAGTTGCATCAACATCCCTTGTTGATGCTTCAGTGGCTTCACTTAATTACATTTTACTAAGTGGTTTATGATCTCTCATGTGATCTTCCTCTAAAAATATAGTGTTTGTCGATACAAACACCTTATTTTATTGAGGGTCATAGAACATACCACCTATCGTTTCCTCAGGGTAACCAACAAATTGACACAATCTTGAACAAGGTTTTACTTCTTAGAATTTGTCACTAACACATGTGTAGGACAACCCCAGATTCTGAAGTAACGTAAACTCGGTTTACGCCCCCTCCCTAACTCGGAAGGTGTTTTAAAAACACTCTTCGAGGGAACATTGTTCAAGATGTGAACTGTAGTCTTTACTACATACCCCCAAAATGAGTTAGGTAATTGAACATAACTCATCATAGAACGAACCATATCTAATAAGGTTCTATTTCTCCTCTCTGATACACCGTTCTGCTAAGGTGTACCAAGTGTTGAAAGTTAGGATTAAATTCCATGTTCTATTATATAATCTGTTGGGAATGTCCTAAAATTCGCAGTTCATAAATCATGGAAACATATTTTATTTATCAATAAAAATATTATTTAAGTTTTTATTCAATAAAAGTGTTATTGAAATTTCATTATGTAATAATCAAGTTATAGTGTATAGCCAAAAAGGTCGATAAGTATATGAATGAGATTGGGTACCTCTTCCTCGAGATATTGTGGATGCAGCCTACTTTATACAATGATACAAACGACGTGATCCTAAAATCGCTCATATAGAGACGTGCGAGTAGGGGCATCCTATGCAAAAGAGTTTTTCATAAGATCAAACTACGAAATAGTCATTTTTCTTTATAGCGACCGTTTACTGTTAAAACTGACTATTTCAGTTCGATGACCTAGTGTAACTCGATCTTAATCCTAAGCTAATTATGAACTCCTGTTTATTTGGGATTATCCTTTGATCTGTATAAGTGAGAGTAGTTCAATAGCACTGCTCAACAAGACTCCCATTTTGGGGATAAGACCAGATAGATAGCAGAGGACATAGTTCTGCAAGATGGAATTCACTTCTACCCATTTTAGGGTTAACAAATATGTTGTTCCCTTAAGTGTTGATTCCTGGTCTTGAACAAAGTGGCCCCACCCTCTCATGGCCGAGAAGGACATGGTTTATTAGTTGGACTATAAACCAATTGTTCAATAAAGGATTAATGGGTGCTTAAGAAGCAAGATGTATTTATAGGGGGAAAACGGTAATTTTGACACAACTGTAAATACGAATGACCTGTAAAGGATTGACTTACTAATTATGGTTAAATCAAGTAGACAAAAATATATCTACAGTAAAGAAATTACAACCATCAAGCTATAGTAGTATGTCTTGGTGGTTAACGAATATTGATTATCTCAGGTTAAAGGGTTTAACTGATTAATCTCAAATTATTGGAGCTCATGATCTGTAGGTCCATAAGATCCCTCTACTAGCTCATAAAATATTAACACCTTGGATTAGAAAATTAAGCAAATTTTGAAGTGTTCAAAATTCAAAATTAGGGTTTTGAATTTGAAATGTTCAAATTCAGGGTTTAGATAATTATATTCAATATAATTAAACGTTTTAATTTATTGAAATTATACGTAAATTGGAGAGTTTAAATTATTTTAAATATTGATTATATGAATAGGATTCATGTTTAAATTAGGCGTTTTATTAATTTAATATTTGATATTAAATTATTGTTATTTAGTTAATTGATTAAATTTGTCTTATTAATTATTTAAATAGAATATTTTTCAGATTTAATAAATTCAATTTTTGATATTGAATTTATTATTTAAATTACTTCTAATTATTTAAATAAAATTTGAATGTTAAATTTGTAAGTGGAAAAGTCTCACATTTGAGCTTTGTAGTGGGATTTTCCAATTCTTGACATCTAGGCCACTCACTTAGTGCATTTTGAGGTGTCACTTTGCTGAATGAATGTAGTGCTTACATGATTAAGCTTAATAAAAGCTTCATTATCTGATTTTTTAGAGGGGGCAATTGGAAAATTAGTGGAATTTTTCAGAACTTTCCTTTTACTCCCAACTCTCTTTCGAACCCTTTGAACCTTAATTTATAGTTTCCACCACGCAATCCAAGGGTAAGAATAGTAGAGAAGACTCTTTTGGTAGTCTACTACTGATTTAAAGATCAAATTCGTGGGATTTAGTAAGGATTTGAAGAGTTTCAACAAAGGTATACTTCTTGTGAAACTCTCTTGATAAGGAGTTGACCAACTGAGAAGCTCAACAAACTCAAACCAACTCAAATGAAGAGGAAAATGAAGCTCTGCTCAAACTAGCTCAATTGAAGCTCATCCTGAAAATCTATAGGAGAACTGTCCAAGTCAATCCAATCATGAGGCAATCATTATGCCTCAAGGACCAATGACAAGAGCTAGAGTTAAAAGACTTGAAAAACGATTAAATGTTTGCTTCCAAGCTAAATTTCTAGCTCATCATGAAAAGTTGCAACCCTTGAAGCTCCAAGAGTCACTTGGACATCCAAAAGTCCTAATGAATCCAGAAATTCAAATTCATCCACATATTTAATGCTTAATGTATTAATTTATTTCAATGTATTTACATTTATTAAGGTTCATGATGTAGTTGAAGAGTTTTTGTTAAATCTAGTCAATTAGGTGAAAAGTTGTGTCCTTTTAAGTTGTCTTTTCAATTTGTATAAATACCTATGTACTTTGGTCATTTAAATAACATTTTGAATTTGAATGAAATTTCCTTAGAGTTTATTCTCTCAAACTTTATGCTTTTCTTTGTATTCTTGTGTTTGAAATGCATGATTTAAGACTTTCAATCTAGTTTGATCGATTAGATTGTGGAGAGTTCAAAATCTTGAAGTTAGGAATAAGTGTCTCCTTTCTTTTAGATCATCGATCATTGTCCAAGCCAAATCTGTTTAGCTTTCTTGGGGTTGTTATCATTTTCTTTATTGGGGGTTATTCTTATTACTATTGTGGGGGTTCACCTAGAATAAGGGGAGTTCTCAAACGTGATTGAGATCGTTCTTTTTATCACCTCCTTTTGTAAATTTGTCATTGCATGCTTTTAAACTCAAATTAAGTGTAATTAGAGTACTTATTGATTCTGTTTTCTTCCACATTTTGCCTGTTTAATTCATCATAATCCTGAAATTCTAAATCCATGTACTCTCCACCCTGATCAAATCGAAATGTTTTAATTGTTTTACCTAATAGGCTTTCAACTTCAACCTTATACTTTTTTAACTTTTCAAAGGCTTTAAACTTATATTCCATTAGGTATAAGTAGCCATACCTCGAATAATCATCTATGAAAGAAATAAAGCATTCGTAGCCTGCTCTAGTCTTTATTCATTGAACCACAAAGATCCGAATGTATGAGCTTTAACGACTCTTTAGCTCTATAGAATTTTCCACAAAAAGTTCTTTTAGTCATTTTTTCTTCAAGACAGGATTCACATAGAGGTAATGAATCATCTTCTAACTTGCTTAGAAGTCCATTCATTACCAATCTCCCGATCCTATAGAGATTTATATGACCTAATCTTAAATGCCAAAGACATATCATTGTTACTTGGAGAAAGTCTTCACCTTTTTTTTTTTAGTATTCGTAGTTTTAAACATCTCATGATTTAAAAGTGATTTTGATTCAGTTGGTCTTAATACATATAAGTTTTCTTCAGTTTAGCTGAACAAATAGCCAAACCATTTTTCATAATGAATGCTTCATTAGAAAAAAAAAAAAAAGAAACAAAGTAAGATTGTTCAATTAAATAAGAAATAGAAACAAGGTTCCTCATTTTGGAAACAATGTATAAGTTCTCTAAAAAAACATAATTCTACTTCCAAAAGATAACTTAGTAGCTTCTACTGCACGAGCTGAAATGACACCTACTGTTCCAACCTTGAACGTCATTTTACTCTCCTCAAGCTACTAAAAGAAACTAATTTCCTATAAAGAAGAACAAATGTGATTAGTGGCTTCTTAATCAAGTATCCAGGCATCATGATCATTTTCCACTAAACAAATTTCAAGAACTAGTAAATCATATTTACCTTCATTCTCTTTCTTCTTCTAAGCAAGGTACTTAGGGCAATTGTGTTTCCAGTGACCATCCACATTGCAGTGGAAGCATTTGCCCTTGCACTTCCTAGCAATGGGAGCATTCCCCTTCCTTTCTTTATTTTTCTAGATCTTCTTAGATTCAGAGGATGAAGAAACAAACTTAGTTCCTGATGATGAACCCTTGTGGAACTTTCTGGAATGGACAACATTTGCCTCTCTTTCTATTGGTCCCTTACATTTCGTAAAGGACTCATAAGTCTGAAATTCATTAAGAAGGGTAGTCAGAATGTACTGTATTTTGTTGATAACTGCATTGTTACGAAATTGAAGTAAACTATTCGAAAGAGATTCTAAAATAAAGGATATCTGACTCTGCTCATCGATGACCGTTCCGTTCATTTCTATAACATTGAATTGGAGAATCAAGTCGAGAGTATGTTCTCTCACTGACTGACCTTCCTTTATTCGCGGAAGGCCTTGTGCCGGATCTGAATGGACATTTGTCCATACATCTCCTGGAGGGACTCCATGATCTGACGCACAGACATCATGGCCTCATGCTTCTTGTTAAGAACGTCAAACAGATTTGCCATGTAGACTCAGGCCTTGTCATTGGTCTTCGTCTAATGGTCATATGCATCCTTCAACACTTGTGATGCATTGCGAGTAGGGACTGGAGGACATTCCTCCGTCAAGACGAACTACAGATCATCAATAACCAGACTCGTATTCCATTTAGATTTCCACGTGACATAGTTTTCACTGGTTAATTTTTTATTTTTGAGCAAGAAAATGATTGTGGAAGACATGCTGAACAAATAACAATCAGTTGGTTGTATTAGTTATATTTGTCTTAACCCATTACATAATTATCCAATCAATTTAGCAAAAATACATGTAATCATAGAAGCCTAATTAAACTATTGATTTTAGTTTTTGCAACTATACTTCTGAGGTTTAGAGCAACAACCATCGAAGGGTGATAAGTTACTCCTCTCCTAAATTAATACAATATCAACTAATCAGTAATACCAGAATAACTCTTATTCCTATAGCTTTTAGCTATTGTTGTTTCGATCGAGGATTCACTAACTAGCTTAATTCATCACGTAAGTATGACTCTCTCATTTTCAGATCCTAGAGGTATGCTTTAACAGGCTACTGAAAGGAAAGACAATTGTTGAAGATTAACTTAAAAAACCACATCCATTGTTGGAGTTTGTGTTGTTTCGACTCTTATGATCAGGCCTTCCGAAGGGATGGTCGCTCTAGGATGACATGTAGGCAGACCAAAAATCTCACGGTGCAACCTAATGGAGGAGACCGTAGGATATGCTGACACTCGTCCCTCTCCCACTTACTACGAACACTTTTCCTATTTTTCTTGTTATGAACCCATGAAAATACTTTCCGAAGGGAGGTCATGCCCAGGGTGACATGAAGCCGAGCATGGGTCTCACAGTGTGAACTCTTAGAGACGTGAGAGCTTAAGCTTGATATATCACATATACCAATTTCCTCCCACTAAAGTATTCATTTATTAAACTCTTTAATAAAATCAATCATTTATTGCATACTTATAAAATATTTGCCCAATTCACCTTCTAGGTCGGTTCCTAGGTGGAGGTATTTCGTTTCCGCCAGCTTAAATACCCCTAACTAGACAGAACGTTCCTTGGACAAATTTATAAATTTAATGTTTTTATTAAATTCATTTTAATCCTATTAAAAAAAAATTTAAAAATTAATCTATTTCTAATCCCATTAGAAATAACTCCAATATAAGCCTAGGTTGATCAATTTTAAACAATTTAAAATTAATTTGGACCTATGTTTGCATACAACTTTTGATTATAGATTTTAAACTATCTTATTAAAACTATAACACTTATATTTTAATGCTTTATTAAAACCTATAAATCTACAGCTAATGACATTGTTTATCTAAGTAATATCATGTTTAATGCAAATTCTATTTTCATTTCATTATTAATTATGTAATTTGGATTCATATAATTAATTTAATAATAAATGAGATTTATATTAAATACTATGCATGTATGAGAGATAAAAAATCATAGGTTATAATGTATTTGATACAATATAAAAACTATAGATTATATGTTATATATGATATAACATATGGTTTAACATATATTATATGATAAGTTAGTTATCATATAAATATATATTAAAATTATATTATATTTTTTAAAATTAAAATTTGAATTTAACTTTGGGAGGGAGTTATAACTCCCTTCTCTATTTTCTCTCTTTTGATAGACGTGCTGGGGTTTGTGGGAGTGATCCTTTTTTTATCGTTTATTTTTTTTCCTTCACAGAGGAGTAGTGTGGTTTCTGTACGATCTCTTTGTAAAAATTTCCCATAAATCCTCTCTACTCTCAATCTATCCCTCTCTCCCAAAATTCCAAGAGCCCACAACTCCTTGGGTTATCATCCTAGAGAATACAAGAGGCTTTAGTTGGTGGTGACCATCTTGGATCGGGGGTTTCAAGTTCATGGTAGTACGTGACCAGTTTTGGAGAAAATGAAATTCGAAGAAGATCGAATCTTCAAAGGTAAGGATTTCTCAAACCCTAAATTTCCTTTTTTTTTTTCTAAATTTATTAAGCATGCTGTAAATTACTGTTTTCTTGATTATGCATATTTTGTATTCTGTAAAATTTGTGTAATTCTGTGAAAATAAAATTGGGACGATCTCCACGTTTTCGGTCATAGCCTTCACAAGTTCCTTCACGATCAATATGAGTTTATTTTATTCAAATAAATCAAATTTTGATCTAGTTGGTTATGAAGATTCTAGATATTTATCTGATTCATACAAAGCTAGATCTCAAACAGGTTATCTATTCACATGTGAATGAACTGCTATATCATGGTTTCAGTGAAACAGACCATAACAGCCACTTTTTCAAATCATACTAAAATCCTCGCAATTCACGAGGCTAGTAAGAATGTGTATGGTTAGGATCAATGACTCAAAACATTCGTGGAATATGTAATTTGTCACCTAGTAAAATTCTTCCAACAATATTATACGAAAATAATATAACATGCATAACCTAAATCAAAGGAGGATATACTAAATGAGATAGAACAAAGCATATTTCTCTGAAACTTTTCTACAGTCATGATCTTGAAGAAAATGACAATATCACTATACAACAAATTTATTTGAAGGATAACTTGGCTGATTTATTTACAAAGGCATTACCTACCGCAACCTTTGAAAAATTGGTGCACAAAATTGAAATGTGGAGATTTAGAAATCTCAAGTGATGTTTTCATGAAGGGGAGAAGAGATATTGTATTCTTTTAAGATTATTAAATTATATGAAATATGTACTTTTTTTTTTTTCTTTCACTAGGATATTATTCCCATTTGGTGTTTTTTTCTTAGTAAGGTTTTAACGAGGAACATTTTATATATATGTGGGCATTTAAGTAGAGTATTATAAATATTATAAAAATGGATGCCTGATGCTTAGTGTCCTAAAAGTCATGTGTCAATCTTCATGTTGTTCATGTACCTTGTAGTTATTCATACTTGGTGTCCATGTAGGGGCATCCTATGCAAAAGACGTTTGCATAAGATCGGACCACGAAAAAGTTACTTTTCTTTATAACTACTATTTACCGTTAAAAACTGACTATTTCAAATCATGACCTAAGGTAACTCAATCTTAATCCAGAGCTAACTATGAACTCCTGTTTATTCGGGATTATCCTTTGATCTGCATAGGTGAGAGTGGTTCAACATCACCACTCAATAAACCTCCCATTTTGGGGTAAAACCGGATAGATAGTTGGGGACATAGTCCTGCAAGAAGAAATTCACTCATACCTATCTTAGGGTTAGCAGATAGGTTGTTCCCTTAAGTACTGATTGTTGGACTTGAATAAAGGGGCTTCGCGCTCTCATGACAGAGAGGGATATGGTTTATTAGTTGGACTATAAACCGATTATTCAATAGAGGATCAGTGGAGACTTAAGGAACAAGATGTATTTACAGGGGTAAAACGGTAATTTTGATCTAGCTGTAAATACGAATAGCCTGTGAAGGATTGACTTATTGATTATGGTTAAATCAAGTGGACAGAAATATATCTACAGTGAAGAGAGTGCAACTACTGAGCTATAGTGGTATGTCTCGATAGTTAACGAATATTGATTAATTCGGTTTAAAGAGTTTAGCCAATTAATCTCAAATCGTTGGAGCTCATGATTTGTGGGTCCATTAGGTCCATCTACTACCTCGTAAAAAGATTAAACCTTGGGTTAGAATATTGAGTGAATTTGAAATGTTCAAATTCAATTTTAGAGTTTGGATAATTATATACGATTTAATTAACGTTTAAATTTATTGAAATTAAATGTATTTGGAGATTTCAATATATTTAAATAATGATTTAACTATTGATTACATGAATATGGATTCATGTTTGAACTAGGTGTTTTATCAATTTAATATTTGATATTAAACTATTATTATTTAATTAATTAAAATTTTTAATTATTTATTTAATTTAAATCAATTTCAAATTTCAAATTTTAATTTTTCAGAAATTGAATTTGTGTTTAGTTTAATTAAGTTAAATATTAAATTAAATTAAAATTTGATATATTGATTTTGTTAGTAGATTTTTCCCAAATACTTTTTTTAGTGGATTTCCCCATTCTCTAACACTTAGCTCACTTAATTAAGTGGATTTTGAAGTGTAAATTGGCTATTTAATTAATGCTTGCATGTTTAAGTTGAATAAATACTTGAATTATGATCATTTTGAAGTTCATGCAACTTGAAATTTAGAAAAAAATTAAGGTGGAAAATTGTTTTCCTTTCCAACCCTCCAAAGCCATTCAAAATTTCCTTTCAATTGGAGTTTCACCACTCAATCAAAGGCTGAGATTAGTAGAGAAGACATTCTTGGTGGTCTACTGAAGAGATTGCAAGTCAATTTTGTGGAGCTTGCAAGGATTAAGTGGTAATCTACAATGGTAGTAAACTAAAATCCTATCGTATGTTACTTTGAGTTTGCATGCTTATTACTCAAATTAATGTAATTAGAGTGCTTAATGATTCTATTAGCTTCCGCGTTTTGCATGTTTGCTCTAACATGTAAGACCACATCCTACTTATCACTTTGTCTATAGATAGTGATATTTGGTAGATCTCGAAAATACACGCACATATTGGTGAGAAATCCAAATTATTTGGAGCCAATTTTCTTCCTTTAATTTCCTACTTCTATATTTTGTTATTTGGTTGATTTTTTTAATTATTATATTTATTTATTTTATTATTATACTATATTTTTTCATATTTGGGTTTTTGTTGTGCTCCTCAATTTCACAACACCACCCACATTTTCTTAATGTAATTTAATAATTTAATTAAAACATAAATTTATAACTTCTTTCATTTATAAATTTATAAATATATCATTATTAAATAATTATAAATTTTACTAAAAGTAATTCCTTATATATATGTTTTTTTTAAAGTAATTAATCATAAATATTGTATCGATTATCAATAACAATAAAGAGAAGGAATACCAAAAGTTTATCTACAATTTAAGAATTTATTTTTCTTTTAATTATAATTAATTCTAGAACTTCAAAAGTTTTTGGAAAACCAAAAGTCTTGTAACATATTATTATTATTATTATTATTATTATTTCAACTAATTGTTCTTATATGCATATCTAACCGATGAGATTAGCTGAATCGAAACTCTAGCCATTTTAAAAGATTTGTAGTTTTGCTTAGCATCAAACATCACCATACTTTGGAGAAGATGTTCGAGTAATGACTTTGCATCTTTTCGTTAAAAGAGTAATAAGCTTTGACACAGACACGAGTGTAGTTTTTTTCATCATAAATCGATTGGCCCATGATATGCAAAATCTTCATGTTTCAAATTTTTTTTTCAATCCTAGCATTATAGTATTTCCATATAGATTTTTGTAAGAGGGTACTCCCATGTGGATTTGAATATAAATTATACTAATACTTATGAAGCATTAAGCCAAAGTGGGGGCTCTTGTCCCACTCATGTGGAGTTTGGTTTTATGAATGTTATTTTCCTTAAATAAAATATTTAAACAATGTTCCCAATATCTATTTAATCTCGAAAGATCTCAAGATGTTTGTGTGCTCTATTTTAATATTTAGTATATTATTTTTATTTATAATCTATAAAATATTAAAAATTATAATCTTAGAAAAATATTTATGAATGTCTCAAACTCTCATCTCAAATTCTAATTCAAAATATATAAAATATCACTTACAAAAACAGTTACAATTAATTGCCAACCATTGCCGACACGAATATAAATTTCTTCTCAATAATAAATAAGTAGTTAACTCAATAATTATTATATATTTCTTCTCAAAAAAAAAATAATGAAAAAAATATGAAATGTTTTGCAACTCATAAGTTTTGCTTCTACAATTAGGATAGTTCACACCTATGTCATTTGAGAGGTCCTGTGGGCCACAAAACAGGTTGTCTTCCAGATAGTATACAAATATCCTGAATTTATAATATAAGATATTTATAATAGATAGTAAAATGAGAAAAATATAAAAATATATCATCTTTTTTAAATATGAAAGTGTTAGACAAGTCAATTTTTAATTTTTTTTAATTTTCAATTTTGTCCTCTTTTGTCATGTCTTGTTGCACATCTTCTTCTTTTTTTTCTTTTTTATTTTTTTTAATTTTATTTTCTTTCCTTCTTCTTCCTTTTCTTTTTCTCTTTTTTCTTTTTTTCCTTTCTTCGGTTTTTGTTTCTTCCCCTTTTTTTTGTTTCTTTTTTCTTTTCTTTCTCCGTGTTGCTTCTTCATTTTTTTTCTTTCATTTCTTTAGTTTTTCTTCTTCACTTTCTTTTTTTCTTTTTTATTTTCTTTCAATTTCTCTACCTTTTGTTTCTTCCCATTCTTTTTTTATTTTTATTTTCTTTCATTTATTTGGTTGTTGCTTCTTCCATTTTAGTTTTGTACCCAAGACTTGAAAGTACCCAATTCATAAATAACTTAATACCAACAAACCAATAAAAAAGTTTGATTATTATTACAAAACATTGAATATAAATAGCAAATGAAAACGAATTTGAAATAAATTACTCTTTTTAGTCCTTAAATTTGCACAATTTTTAAAAACACTTCTTAAAAGTTTGAAATAAGAAACGAGAATAGCTATTAAATAAGTTTATTTCTCAAAGAATGAGAAATGCGAATGATATGAAAGAGACAAATAGTTTTTTTTATATGAATTTAAGAGTATGATGTATATCAGTAATAAACTTGGAAAAGTGGCATAGATGGCCCAAAATGAAAGGCACAAATTAAAATATTTGTGTTTGTACGATAATATTTGTATATTGATAATATCAATTATTAGTTATATTAGTGATAAAACTTAGATAGATATCAGCCATATTCATGTATTAGTGATATTGAACTTAGATATACATTGGTGGTAAAAGTCTATGAATGATACTATTGATAATCATGATAAAAGTTTCTCAATATCAGTCATTGATAGTCTTGAGTGTTAATCTTTCAAAATTGATAGTCATTGATGAAAGTTTATCAGTGATAGCCACTAATAATTTATATCATTGATAGCTTAATCTTTGATGATTTTTTTCAGAGGTAATATTCACTTATAGAAGTCTATCATTGATAGTCAACTTAGTTAATTTAATTAATAAAATTGAACCTCGAACTAAAATGTAAGTAGAATGTCTAGAAGTTATCACTAATAGCATGTTATTAGTGATAGAAGCTATCAATGATAGGATGTTACTTAATGGTAAAAAGGAATGACAAAAGTTATCTCTGATAGTATGTTATTAATGATAGAAGCTATAACTGATAACTATAATATAAGTAATATCAGTGATAACGATAGTAGAACTTAGGTGATATCCATATATTGATGATATCAATGATACAAAAGTCAATTCCATTTGATGAAAGTTTACCATTGATAGCCACTACTAAAAGCTATCGATGATAGCCACTGATAGAAGTTACCAATAATAGCCACAACTATCAGTGATACCCGTATATTAGTGATATGACTTAGGTATATATAAATTAAATGAATGACATTAATGATATTGGTTATATGGCTTAGATAAATATCAAAGATAGTCACTTATAGACCTCTCATTGATAGACTTCTATCACTTATAGCTTTAAATGTTAATTTTTGAAAGATGATAGTTTTCTTTCAAAAGTTGATAACTACCTATAAAAATCAATCGTTGATACCTATTGATAGTCTTAGGTGTTAATATTTTAAGTTTGATTCTAATTGATCAATGTATATCAATGATAGCCATTAAAAAATGACAGTATTGAAAGGTGATATTTCAAGTATTACTACTTCAAAGTTGTATTAATATTTTTCAAATTGAAAGCAATCACGGATAGATGCTATCAATGATGACAACTACGACAGCTATTAGTGGCTCATTGATAGCTGCTATCCCTTACTATCACTAATAGTTTTTAATTTGAGAAAATCACAAGAAGAGGTGCGAAATTGTGGGCTGCATGTGACATTTTTAGTTATTTATCCATAGCTATCGCTTGCTATCAATGATATTTGACGCTAATTTTGTATCATATCTCTATATCCTTCGTTTACATCCTTTATTATTTTGGATCTCATTGTTAACTGTACAACGAGCTATTGATTTAATTTTCTATTTTTGTCCCCCCCACCCCGGAAAAAAAGGCAGCTTACAAACTAATGGATTGCGAAACTTATCCACAAACAATTTACAAACTTGAGAGTGTGAGAAGTATTGGGTTTCAGGAAGAAGAAAAGTTCCATCAAAAGTCCAAAACAGGGAGCAGATAAGACTGAATTCCAAACCAGAGCCATCCATGGCTTCTCTCTCCAGCTTCTTCTCCTTCCTCTTACCCTCAAAACCACCGCCCCCAAAACCCCACCAGCCCCTCATTGTCTCCTCTCCTTCTCCGGCAAATCACGCCGCCGCCGCCGCTCAGTGTCAAACGCTCAAATCCAAGGATGGATCGGTTTCCCTAAAGCCCCAACAGGGTCCCAACCATTCCGAGCCGTTATCGGCGGAATTGGCCTCCGTTATCTGTCCGTCGCTGGCCTTCGCCAACACAATGTTCTTCAGATCGGCTTATAATGTGCAGGTGCTTGTGGATGATAATGAACCGGAGGAGCGGCTCCTGAACAGATTCCGGCGAGAGGTTATGAGGGCCGGCGTGATTCAGGAGTGTAAGAGACGGAGATTCTTTGAGAACACTCAAGACGTCAGGAAGCGCAAGACTCGCGAGGCTGCTAAACGCAACCGCCGCAGGTCTGTTTCTATAATTTCCTGTGCTTTCCTTTTGGGACTTGTGTTCTTAGTTGGCAAACTCTCCGATTTTTTTTTTGTTGGGATTTTGATTGATTTTTATTCTTCTCCCTTGGAGCTGTTTGGGATTTGTGTTCTGTTTGAATTTGATTGCTAGGAAGGTAATAGATGTCTTATCCACAATTGACTAGGGAGTTTTAAGAGTTTGTAGAGATTTATATACCCTTACTCTTAAGGGGTCATTTGGCGCGTAGGCTCGGCATCAAAAGTCTGTAAATCAAATGTGTAGGGCTTTATCTTTTTACTCATTCAAGCAACTTAGGTTTTGGAACTCGAGTTAAGAGAACATGGAGATTGTAAAATTCGTACCTAAGGGGACTTGAGAGAGAACTTCTCTGTGTGTTATGAATAATAGAAATTATTTGGCCTTCAATGTAGCTTGTAGTTTTTCACCTGTTAAATGTTTGATAATCTCCATGAGTGTGTGGGCCAACTTATGCCGACTTAAAATAATCTCACAGGACTACTTGACTGACCCTATAACATTTGGGTATAAAAAAAACGTATAGGATATTGATAGTAACACTTGTTAGATGTATGAGAAAGAAGCATCTTAAATTTATATAGTGGTTATTAGGGAAGATGCAGATTTTTGGGTTTGCATCCAACATTTAATGTGAATTTCATTGAATAATTTGTTCAAAAGTAAAGCATAATCTTGAAGAAGTGTATATTTGTATCAATCCAAACATGGCGTAATGGACAAAGGTAGCTATTCTCATCTCCAACGTCACCATTGCATTTCTTATCATTGTTCTTCTATTGTTATAATCTTCATCATTACAGTGGAACTTGTACAATTTATAGAAGACAGAATATAGCCACAGTTAAAAAGTATAAATCTTTATGTTGTGTAATTTTTCCTCCTTGTTTCCTTTCTTTTTTAAGTTTTAGTTATTATTGTTTCTTGTGTTTGTGAACTTCATATCCTGCAGAACCTTCAAATTCCTAACATCTTTTATCTTGAAACCAAATACCATTATGGAACTTCTACTCAAGTTGGAAGATGGATGTAGAGAATGTCTTATTAAAGATTTATTACCCAATTAAGTGAATTATTGAGGCCCCATTAGCTAATTACAATGTTTTATTAAAGGAAAATGGATGGGATTTGTGTGCTAAGTTGTTTCATGAAACTAAGCTATGATTTGGTTGAATAACAGGCGCCCACAGGCAAGATTTACACCACAGAACAAGCAGGATGTGCCTGCAACCAAGCAGGAAGCTGATGATGACAACTGGGATTTACCTGAAGAAGAAAACATTCCTTATTAACCTAATCCAAAAGTTCGCCCTCACCAAAGTGTTTAATGTTTTCTGGTCATCTTTTGATTTTGGGAAGCTGTTAGTACTCTGTAATGTAAGTTGTTTTTCCATGTAATATCTTCTTTAGTTGAGAAGTTTTTGCAATATTCCTTTTGAATAAATAGAAATGATCATTCCTTTTACATATCAATACATACAAACACCTTATAAGGATAATCTCCTAGAATCAGCCAATGAGAAAACTTTGAAACTTATGAATTAGAAAGAGCTACATAATCCACCAGTTTAATCGAACTCACCAATCCAAGGCAATGCGGTTTGAGAATTCTGGTTTACCAATAATTGTCCATAAATTTGATGATTCGGAAGCACAAATCATAGTTGGGTTGTTCCCAGCACAGTATAGACTAGTCCTAAGAGAGGAGAAAAGAACGCTGCGAGGAAGGCATACTAGTTATCTTCAGCCAAATGGGGATTATTATTAAGTCATGGCTTTACACTTTAAATACCCGTTTCTGGAAAATGGAACGAGTCACTTAACACCCACAAAAGCACTAAAGAAAAAAACCTCTAAGAATTTTGTTGGTCCTCTACAACTTCATTATACACTTTTCTCGAGACAGTGTATAATGTTTTGATGGTACTCTAACCAGGTATGCTTGAAGCTTCTACCTAATATAGTGATAGGATTCTCTCACAGCCGTTTCTTTTTCTTCTTCACCACTTTCTTTTTCTTCTGGGGAACTCCTTGACCCCGCTTGAAAATGGCCAAAACCTCAATACTGCAAATATCAAAATTCATGTTTTGTTCAAGAAAAAAATATATCGAAATTCATGTCATACAAAAGTACAAATGACCGATCTGCTGTCAAAAACATTGGCCAAAGTAGAAGATTGATGTTGAGATCTTGAAGAAACTAAGCATAATTATGATTTGAAAATGAGAATACTCATTTCTCTACAGCTAACCTTTGAAAGGAAAAAACTAAGTTTCTTTAGTCCAACATTATAAGGCCAAATTTTTGGTATCTTTGACTAGAAAGGAATAGTAGAGTTTAACAAAGAACAAGGGGGGTGTTCACGTGGTGTTTTGGAATGATCAAAAGCGGATGCACAAATCAATCTTTATACAAGCATTTCAAAGAAAAAGGAAACCATCATATCATCAATTCTCTAAAATGGTCATGGTTTGCAAAGAGCTAATTATGGTTTAACCTAAAAGAATCAACGGAAAGGAAATATGATCATTACCTCTGAGTGCCAGGAAAGAAATTAAAACCATGAGCCTTCTCCAAATGCCACGCCTTGCTAGACAGTAACATTTTGCAATCCTATACAGAGAAAGTTTAGCTATAATCTATATTTTCAATGCACACATTGTCAAAAGTTCATGCGAGCATATCAGAAAACATGGAAGGAGAGCAGAAATACAGTTGAGTTTTTTTATGGAATTTAATGGCAGCTTTATTAAAAACTTACCTCCTTGAAGCTTTCCCATCCACAGCTTATATAAATAAGGGTCTGAGGCAGGGATTGATTAGGTTCTAAATCTGTACTCCCGATTTGGACAGTTTCTTCTCTTGCACGTAACACCCATGGCCTTTTTTCATCTTTCTTATCCATCAAATGTGGGCTGGAGATTGATATTCAAAGTACAATGAATTAATGTGTCAGGAAAGGAAAATTCAAAAGCCTTAGAGGTCATCCAAATCAACTGTCTTAAAACTACCCCAAGATGAGTAAAAGTAAATCCAACCTTTTAGATAATGACTTCACTTTACGTTTTAATGATGATATATCTCGCAACATATCAGCAAGTGGTGCATCCAAACCTTTTCTTGGAGGATCCACAATAACCACATCTGATCCCACAATCCAAGTAAGAGGCTCCTGTGCAATTAGTAGATACACCAAAAAGAAAAGAACCAATTAACTTTCTTGAGTATTCTAAATACCAGAGTAAATCTCACATGCAGTAAACAAGAATCAGTAAAATAAATGAGAGGCCACCAAATACAAAGATTTCTTAAGATGTAGCTAAGTGATGGGTAATTAAAAACACAACTTGGGCTGGACTACCAACTTTCGACGTGTCTGCATGGTGCCAGCTGATACTGCTATTAACTCGATCTGGCAGACGTTCAATCGTCTTCTCAAATGATAGCTTAGATTCTTTGTTGACCTCAACACACTTGACAGATCTGAAAACAGAGGTAACACTGGTTTATCAACTTCTATACGTGTAAACGAAATGGAACTTTAAACCCCACAGGATGCAAATTTGTCCTGGTCCTTGCCTGCATTTCCTTGTGGCAGCTAGTGATAATCCAATTACACCAGCTCCTGCATACAAATCAGCAACTGATGCCCCATAAGGAACATACTTCTGCAACTTTCGGAGCAAACTATCAAAAGCCTGGAAGAAAAGAGTATACGTTATATGATGTAATGGAATTGTCAGGATGTGGCGCCAATAAAAAAAGTTTAACGGGCATAAGACACCAATAACAAAGTTTAGTAAATTTGGAGATTGGCCTCAGATGCTGGAACCAGATTGAAATTTGTAATCCTGCTTTAAGATCTAGACTTTCAAGGTTGGAAAATTTTGGAAATTTCTCCAGCAAATCGTAATTGCCAATACCTTGTGCACGCAAGAGATTCCCCGGCCCAAAGATCTCTGAAACCATTTTAGATCTAAAAATTCCGAAGGAATAGCGAGTCTTTAAATGGTTGTTTCACCAAGAAATCAATGATGGATTTCAGAAAATAGACTCCCAGAAGCCGACCTCAGCCCCCATTCACGTGTCCTAAATGAAAACGATGCAGAAGGCTGTGGGGTTCA
This sequence comes from Benincasa hispida, assembly GCF_009727055.1. Lineage (NCBI taxonomy): Eukaryota > Viridiplantae > Streptophyta > Magnoliopsida > Cucurbitales > Cucurbitaceae > Benincasa > Benincasa hispida. Next base: position 47,678,610 of record NC_052349.1, on the reverse strand, counting down.
CCTTAATACTTTTTGCTCTTTCCTAAGCACAATTTGGAATAGGCTCTCCAACCTTTCAATATTTTGTGTGAAATCCAGCTGACTCCCCTAATTTGTGTCTTCAGCTGACTCTTTGCCACCCTTCGAAGAACGAAACCAAAATCTATTTGAACCAATCCCATACTTGCCGCTCTTTTGGGAGTTTTAAGAGCAGAGGTACCATAAAAAGTTTTAGCGTGTAAGTAAGATGAAGTTTGGGACACCATTTTTTAAATCTTTCAACTCAGCCCAAACTCAGTGTAGCAAGTAGCAACGAGATATTCCATTTAATAATTATTATTTCTAAGGTTAGATAGACAATCAGCAACTAGGCATTTAAGATTCAGGAACCCGGGGGGGGTATCAAAACAAGTCGTAATCCCCAGGCGAAATTGTAAGTAATAATATATATTTCTTCAGAATCAAGAGCCTCCAAGATCTGATACTGGCGAGTAGTAGCTTTCTTTGGAGGACTAGTTGGATCTTAGTTTTCCTATTTCTTGGCAATTAAAAGGCTTTCTGAAATCTGAAACATAAATATCTAAGAACCTGGGTATTTGCTTGGCCAAAACTCGATGGAGTCAGACAAATGTCTATTCCTCCAACATGTTCCCAAAAATCTCTTTCGCCTAAAAGATGCCTCCATCTATTGCCAAATATTACCTGCAGCATTTGTAAATCATGTAGCAAGCTAAGCAACAAATGATAGAAATACACATATTTATCACTTCGACTCTTTATGTTGGAAGAAACTTACATTGTTTGTTGATGTTTGAAAATTTGCCCACACAGAATGAACTAGATGAGTGTTACTCCGGATACCACCATTCTTCCATAAAAACTGTATTTCAGTACATTACAGTAAAATGTAAATGGACATCTTGCCAAGCATGATTGTTTCTTGGGGTGAGGGATTTTCAAAACTCACATTGGCTAAAGCATTTAGCTTGTCAGAATTCTGTGAAGTTTCACTCCTCGAATTCCAAACTAATGCTATTTGAATCTTACCTGAAAACAGAGATAAGTTAATCAATTCTAGATTTTCTAAGACCATAAGCACTAGTCTAGACTAACATCAATTGAGTAGTTAGCTTGTAACCATTTTCGTATCTTTCTGAGGATGGAAGGGATGTGCTATACGTTGTCACGGCCATCTGCATCAAAATTATCGAGTATTATCATTAGCATAACCATTAAACAAACCAATGCACATGCTCTACATTCATTTGAGGAATATTTCACTAGTAACCTGAACATATCGCAAGTCACCAGTCCCCTGATCTTCATCATAAGGCACTATGTCGAATTCAGTGATACCTTGAGATAGCACCCCAAAGAAGATATAAATAATTCAACCCATATATTAGCCCCTAAATTTACAAATAGAAGAAATGTGCATTCATATCATTTGAGCTTCATAAAGAACACACCTTGTTTTAACAATTCAACTGCCGCATTTATATTGGGGTGATGAGCTGAAAATCCAGTAAATTTTTTATGATATAAACAATCAAAATTGATGAAGAACAAGAATAAAGCATCCACTAAGATAAGTTGAAATGGAACCTTTGCAATCAGGAATATCCACAACATTATGAGTTCCCTCTTGATAGAGCCCGATCATAGGGCTTGTGGACGAGCCACGAACCGCCAATTTTGCACGGCACCTCCATCCCCACTAAAAACACAGCAATGTACCAAAAAACAAAACCAGACGATTGATTATTCAAGGCATTAGACGAATTCTATCAAGACGAACAAAATGATAAGCAAAAGCAAGTCAACCAGTTTGCAACTATCAAACGTAAAATCTGATACTCCAAGATCGTTGAAGAATTGAGTCGCCTCCTCAACGATGACCGGCCGGTGGAGGTCGAACTCGTGTGTGCATCCGGAGCACCTAAAACGTTCAGCAACAAAAGTAATTACTCGATCGATGAGGTTCAGAGAATAGAACTGTAGTCGAAGTGGAACATACGATTGAAAGTGAGTGCACTGAAGTGCGCATGCTGGTGAGGATACTGAGTCGGGAGTTGATTTTGCAGCGAAAGACAGCAGTGGTGGCGGGAGTGGTGACGGCGGCGAAGGAGAGGAACGAGTGCGCACTGAGCTGGTAGAGAGCTGACAAGTAATAAACGGCGTAATTCGGCTAGCCGTAAAGTGGCACTGAAGCATCGTTATCTCCGGTGGCCGGTGACTCGCCGGAGCAGTGGCGCGAGCTATGGCGGAGCTCTGGCGGGAATTGATGGATAACTTGAGTTACTCTATCAAATAAATATCTCGTCAAAATAAAAATATTGGTTAAATTTTCCCCAAAAAAAATATGATTTTTTTTAAATAATGATTTTTAATAATTATTGATAAAAATAGGGTTCGACCGAAAGAACTGACAAAAATAGGATAGTGAAAACGTGGACCTGATACACTATTGCAGGTAAAATGTGTTCCTGGCCCATGATATTAATCTAAATCGTGAACGAGGTCCACGACTTCCTTCCAAATCATGTGTACGAGCTACACATCTGACATTTCCATATGACTGCCACATGACTGGCATGCATCTTTGACCATAATCGTAGATTGATTGGGTCCACGACTATTTAGCTCATATACCGGGTACATGAGTTAGTGGTCTCAGAAACCTCAACCATTCCTTCTTCAATCAGTTACTTCCTCATCTCCAACATTTTTCTTTCTTCCTCTCTGCCCTAGCCTGCTGCCAATCGTCATCCACCATCTGTCGTTCGCCATCCACTCCATCGTCTACTTTTCTCCCTACCGCCACTGTTGTGTCGCCGTCAACCGCAGGTATTTTTTAAAATATATGAGATTGTGACTTGAATATTTATAAATCTAGTATTTTGTTTAGATGTATGCATGAAAAACTAGAGATTTGAACTAATTTTATTTAAAATGTGGGAGATCTAGTGTGTAAAGGTTGTTTTTCTAAGATTTCGTATTTTATGATTGTTAGATTGGATTTGAAATTTATTTTTTGGATTGTTTGGTTTTGGACTTGAAAATTTGGATTTTTTTTTAGTTTATTATTTTGGATTGTGTTGTAGTTTGTTTAATTTTTAAAAAGAAAAGAATTGGAGTGATCTTGTATTTGAGTTTGGACTTGGGCTGTAGATTTATGGTTTTCTCAAGAAAAGAAAACTTTTTGGATTGATCTTGAATTTGAGTTTGGATTATCTTTTGAATTGATGTTGGAATGGGTTGTTAGTGTTAACCTATTAAGTTAGATTAATATTTTGTCAACTATAATAGTTGTAAACATTTGAGTAAATATGTCGTTGCATCCTGAAGATGTTGTCATTCTTAAACCCTGAAATGCTGGGGAATGATATTGATGTAAAGCTTGATGAATTATTTGAAAATGATGGAAGTGCAAACCATGAAAATGAGTTAGTACTAACAGAGATATTCACCCAAATAGATGCCGATATTACTAGTTCAGTCTATGAACAAGGGTTGACATTGGAGGAAAGGAATAGATGCGTAGATAATTCTAGTTTAAGATAAAAAGGAATGTTATTTGATACTAAATAAGATCTACAACTGACTATAAGAAAGTACTGCGTGACAAAACATTATTAGATTTTCTTAGTAGAATCGAACTAAGATATTTGGTATGTGAGATGAAATGTCACGCCCCACTCCAGATTACCCTTTTAACCTGGATGGAGTGGTGACTGCTGCAGTTAACAACCCTTTTACTGGCACTTACTGCCTATCTAACCTGTTAAATTTGCTCAAACCCTGAATACGTACATTTCATCAATATAATAAACTAATTAACTTAGAACTTAACACACTTACATTACAGGGTTTCATAGCACTGTTTTTACATGAATATTACAACTTAGTGAGCCCCATCTAGAATACTAGTCCCTATATGACAAACACATGTGTACTAACTAATATAGGTCTTCAATTAAGCTTCCTTCAACCTGACTCTTTGAGTGACAGAGCAGCAGCAGGGAATTCTTTTGGGAACTGTCTGCTACCTGAAAAGAAAACATTTGAAAACATGAGCTAGAAGCCCAATGAGTGACTAACATTTAAAGCATAACTTTCATACATAAATTTGATAGTAGAACTGAAAGCTTTAACTAAAAACATAACTTGGCAACTATTATTCATGTCATCATTAACATCACATAGCATAAAACTATGCCTTAGTCTATTAATCTAGAGTGACCTTTTTGCTCCTTCTTTATCATGCTTAACTATATTACTACTTAACTGGGAAGGAACCCTTTTGTTCACTTCCTAAAAACATAATTTGCATCCTTAGTTGAGTTTACTCAATTCCACAACGACAATCCATAGTTAGTGTGGAGTGATCTCAACACTACCAATAACAACTTTACTTACATTCATGTGATTCTAGTTTAAGTACTATCATACCTTAGGTACTACTGCTCAGATACCTTCTCTGTGTCCTTTAGTATCGAGCCGCTCGGATACCTTCTTCGTGTCCTTTAGTATGGAGCTATTCAAATCTAAGACTAAGCTTCAGTACCTTCTCATTTAGTCCTTCAGTATTGAGCTATTCAAATATAAGACTGAGCTTTAGTACCTTCTCATCTAGTCCTTTAGTACTGAGCTACTCATACTGAACTTGCATATTCTTATCTCTTAATGAATTAGTTGCCCAAAAGCATTCTATACTAACGGATCCTCATGTTTATTGAAAAACATAGCATAAACATAACATTAATGTGAGATGCATTGCTTGATAATTATTTGAGAATAGTTGTCATAAATAGCTTTCAGTAAACATGCATTACTAGACACTCATAAGAATTAGCAATTTACTTAAAACATGTAAAGCATTTAGAGTCACTCATAGCTCGTCAGGGCTCTTAACAGTTTATATGCCTCTTCTGGCTCCTCTTGGCCACTTCTAGCGAGATTTTCCACTTTCCAGCGAGATTCAGTGCAAAATTAGCGAGATTCACCTCTTCCTTATCTCGCTCTCACTCTCGCTCTCGCTCACTATGGTCAGCTGCTTGCTTATTCTTACCAAGCAGCTGCCTGTTTATGCACTAATTTCCTATTTCAATTTCAAAAATTCATAACTCAAAATCCAGAACTATTTTTAAAAAACTTTCTTCTACAAACTTGTTTAGAATTGAGTTAAATTTCTTACCTTAAATTCTCAACCCCAAATTCCTTATAATTTGGCTTGGAGCTTCCAATATTCACTCCAGACCCTGATTAATCCAAGAATCTGCTCCTTCTACAAATTCTTTACTTTTTGTTCTTCTCCCTGTGAGATCTTTCTTCGGCAAAACAACCTCAAAATTTAGGTTCTCCCAGCTTTCAAATGGCACCGATCTCACTTAATTTTCTCAAGTCGTTTGCGAAAACCGAGCTTCTGAAGTTCCTCTCCCTTTTATACTTCCTGCCGCCTCCCATGTTCAATGGTCAAACTGCCACCTCATCCAGCACTTAGTGCTTCTGGCCAATTCCAATTAGTGAGTTTATTCAATTAATTTGTTTTTCCTTCACTTCCTTCGTAACCCACGTTAGGCCTTCGCCTCATAGCATAAATTTAGCGTGCATCGAGTTTCAACGCCTTGTGCACATCGCATACTCCATCGTCTTGCGCCCAGCGCCTATCGTCTAGCGCCCAATGCTTATCGTCTAGTGATGACATATAGAAATGCATATCATCTTAGGCCTTTTACTTAGAATTATGAAGGTTGATAGGCAAAATATGCTCGATCATGATAGGAATTCACAAGAATATGAGCTTGCGTCGATTAGCATGTCGAATCTCAACTAACCCATTATTTTGCATTAATTATGCGTTCAATGTTCTATTTTTGTAGCCAATGCAGGAAATGAACGCAAACGCGAAAACCGGACCATCGCATAGAAGACCGCATGCGGAAAAACACTCCATCGCAAGGCAAACATATGGATGTTGCAGTAATCAGCCGTATGCGTCCATCGCATGGGAGTTGCGCTCGTCAAGCGATTGCGGTCATCATGTAGAGTTGCGATATTAAGCGAATGCGGCCATTGAATGATTGTGGCTACGCGACAACGTAAACTAATGGGATCAACGCAAGGTAGGTGGAATAACGCATCAATGCATCTACCTCGAGAAAATCCAAAGCTGATGTTGACATTTCACCTACCATGCCGTTAGTGGTAGAGGTTCAGAAAGGACTAACGCACCGACGTCAGACTCAGAGCAGTCTAATTAATGCTATCGGTGACCCAAGCTCTATAAATAGAGGCCGATGAGCAAAAATTCAATCATCAGGAGATTATCCCTCAACCGGGGATTTTTCCCGCGATCCAGACAAAATGCATGAGAAGATGCCTGAGAGTTCTTCACCTCCTTCATCCATTCCGAGTGACGACTGAAGCCTTCGACCAGAGTTAGATCTCGAGAGAGTCAGCTCCTCCGCCCATCCATGGTACCACCGGCAGCCTTGACGCACATCCGCTGGAAGCAAAGCTTTGCTTCCAGATGGTCATTTCTTTTCCTTTCTTTTTCTATATTGTATTGTATGGCATTTTGGAATTAAGGAATTAATACAATCTATTTTCAATGAATTTCTCTATTCCTTCGACTCCATCTCCATCTTCTCTGCTTAGCATCATTACTTTCATTGTAACACTTAGTGGGATTACTTGGGTATTGCATACTTAGTCATGTGGATTAGGAATATGAAGCATGTAGCAACCCACCGGGAGGTGTGCGTTGCGCGAGTGTGTGAATAACCTTATTTACATAGTGTGAAGCTGCTGCAACGTCTGTCTATAGGCTAATGCATTGCTTGTCTATGAGCAAAGTCAACAACAATCAACTGCCCGGGAGGGTAAGTGGTTGGACGCATTAAGCAAGGTATGCATTGTTCACTAGGGATAGTAACAATCATGAGTCAACCAAGTTCTTGCGTTTGTCTTGTCTTATGTTGTGCACAACACCCCTTTAGAGCTACTCGAGAGAGAGTCTAAAGAAAGAACTTAATGACTCGAGAGAGCTAGGTTAGAATCTAGACTCGAGAGAGCGAGATTAGATCGGCATAAGCAAGAGATAGGGACTTAGAGATAAGCTCTGTTTGTCAACACTGCATCGCATGCACCCTAGGAATAGGAATAATGATATGTGGTCGCCTTGTTTATGTATCATCGCATAGACAAGAATTAGAGGCTTATGTGTAGGCCCTATAGACACGTCTGCACATACATTGCATGCGTTCTAGCATTAGAAGCTGTAACATTCACACCGGGAGGTGGTTTACTATTGTATGAGTGTTGCATGATCGCATTAGTTTGCGTTGACTAAGGTTGCCCTTGCGATCACTCTTAAGGGTTGCAAAGAAAACATCTCCGCATTTTATCTTTCCATACATTTATTTCATGTTAAGGTTTTTCGCATCTCTACCTTTCATGCATATTCTCATTGCGTTGTTTGATAGATAGAAGTAGGAGTAGGATTAACTTAACAACATCCCCTCCATTCTTTTATTCAACCGCAACATGCATAATCGCCGCAAACATATAGCTACAAGTCCCTGTGTTCGACCTTGGATTACCCGAGAAACTTGCATCCATGTTATACTTGGCGTGAATGCAAGAAAACTTGTGGCAGGACGCATGGTCATCGCACACATTCATTAACACATTTTTCATTCCAACGCATGACCATCGACGCATGACTATCAATGCATATCTTAGGAACATGCATCACATACCGCGTCCACGGGAAGTTGGTTGTCGAGTAAAATTGACTTCCAATTTCCCAGCCATCAAGTTTTTGGCACCGTTGCCGGGGACTTCGCAGTTAAATGTTTGTTAAGTTTGTGTCTCTGCGAGTAAACTTTTTATCTTGGGTGTATTGCAGCTTGTGCGACCAGGTTGCAAACAATATTGAAGTGTAGGTGATGCGCTGAAAGCCAATGTTGACCCCAAGGTAGAAAGGCAATCAGTTGCAAAAGAGCTGAAGGTAGTTCTAAGCACATGGCGGCCGCATGCGCCCAACAATTGCTAGAAGTTCCAATGGTCAGGGCAACTTGACCCAAGCAGTTGAGAACCATCTCCTGCATGGAAGACTCCTTGCGGTGACAACACTCTTATTTTTTTTCAGGGACGTCTTCTACTCTATCTTTACTTTGCTTTCTTAGTATAGGTTATTTCTATTTTATTTTCATTGTTATTTTGGATATACGGTTGCTTCCTTTGTTGTGGTGCGTTTGCTCTTGTAGGTGCAACAATAAGTCTCCTTGGTTCGTAGTTCAACGGAAGAATTCCTTTCACCCTTCAACACATGGCTTCAATCGCATGGATTCCAATGCATGAGCGCATGCGTTGTTCCGCCTAAGGTCTTTTCTTGTTATCTTGTATGCCTTATCCTTTTGAAATTCTCTTTTTCCCGATTGCGTTGTTTTGCGATGTTTCTATGATGGTACATATAGTTCACCGCATTTTCTAACTTATCAACGCAAGGCATTCTTCACTTTTATTAGCTTCTTCAAATTTTGGAAGTCTTGAGTTTTATCTTTTGCAAACCTTTGTTCAAACATTTAGTAATGCATTCTTGTAATTTTGTCTTTAGCTTTGCAATGAAAACGTTGCCAACCTCTAAGTTTGGGGGTGGCATCGGTCTCGAGGAATTGCGTTCATTATATTGCGATCATATATATATATATATATAAAAGAAAAAAAGAAAAAAAAGTTAAAGTGAGCTTTTGGGAATAATAACTCCATTGTCAACGCAATGGGGAAACCCAAGTTGATAAGAGTTAAGTTGTGAAAGACACTTGCTCGTAGTTGGATGTCCACATGACACATGTGGGGGCAAGCCAAAACGAAGGTTAGTTGCCAGGATCAATGCATTAGCACAACTCCTTTGTTCGGTGCAAGCCAAATCAAAAGAGACAAGAGTTGAAGTTGAAAATGGAACGCAACCGAAGTTGGATGCCTGCATGACACACGTGGGGGTAAGCCAAAACGAAGGGCATAACCAGGTGGTTCAACGCCGCTTTTGAATAAACATTGCAAAGTTTTGAAATATTTTGAGTGAACCGCAATCTAAAAAAAGCTAAACACAAAATTGCAGTGAATGAATAAAAGTTTTTGAGCAAAGGCTTGCCGGATATAACTTAGAAAAGATATTTTTTGAAGAAGCAGCCAAAGTGGAGGAGAGCATTGCGGTGTAAGTCAAATGTGTGTGTATTTATATTCTGAGAAGCTGGTCATCGCAAAAGGAAAGCATGAAGGTGAGTTAGAATTTCTTGAGTAATAACGCATGCTTGAGGAACAAGCATGATTTAAGTTTGGGGGTGTGATGAACATGTAGAAATGCATGTCATTTTAGGCCTTTTAACTTAGAATTATGAAGGTTGATAGGCAGAATATGCTTCGATCATGATAGGAATTCACAAGAATATGAGCTTGCATCGATCAGCATGTCGAATCTCAGCTAACCCGTTATTTTGCGTTAATTATGCGTTCAATGTTCTATTTTGTAGCCAAATGCAGGAAATGAACCGCAAACGCGAAAACCGGACCATCGCATAGACGACCGCATACGGAGAAACACTCCATCACAAGGAAAACGCATCGATCAACGCATGGATGTTGCGGTAATCGGCCGTAATTATGCATCATCGCATGAGAGTTGCACTCGTCAACCGATTGTGGTCATCATGTAAAGTTGCGGTATTAAGCGAATGCAGCCATTGAATGATTGCGGCTACGCGACAATGCAAACTAATGGGATCAACGCAAGGTAGGTGGAATAACGTATCAACGATCTACCTCGAGAAAAATCCAAAGCTGATGTTGACATTTCACTTACACGCCGTTAGTGGCAGAGGTTCAGAAAAGGACTAACGCGCCCGAATGTCAGACTCAGAGCAGTCCAATTAATGCTGTCGGCGACCCAAGCTCTATAAATAGAGGACCGATGAACTGAAATTCAATCATCCGAAGATTATCCCTCAACCAGGGATTTTCTCCGCGATCCAGACAAAATGCATGAGAAGACGCCTGAGAGTCCTTCACCTCCTTCATCCATTCCAAGTGACGATCGGAGCCTTCGACCGGAGTTAGATCTCGAGAGAGTCAGCTTCTTCGCCCATCCATGGCACCACCGGCAGCCTTGACGCACATCTGCTGGAAGCCAAGCTTTGCTTCCAGCCGGTCATTTCTTTTCCTTTCTTTTTCTATATTGTATTGTATGACATTTTGGAATTAAGGAATTAATACAATCTGTTTTCAATGCATTTCTCTTTTCCTTCGAATCCATCTCCATCTTCTCTGCTTAGCATCATTACTTTCATTGCAACACTTAGTGGGATTACTTGGGTATTGCATACTTAGTCATGTGGGTTAGGAATATGAAGCATGTAGCAACCCATCGAGAGGTGTGCATTGCGCGAGTGTATGAGTAACCTTATTTACTTAGTGTGAAGCTGCTGCAATGCCTGTCTATAGGCTAATGCATTGCTTGTCTATGAGCGAAGTCAGCAACAATCAATTGCCCGGGAGGGTAAGTGGTTGGATGCATTAAGCAAGGTATGCATTGTTCACTAGGGATAGTAACAATCGTGCATCAACCAAGTTTATGTGTTTGTCTTGTCTTATGTTGTGCCCAACACCCCTTTAGAGCTACTCGAGAGAGAGTCTAAAGAAAGAACCTAATGACTCGAGAGAGCTAGGTTAGAATCTAGACTCGAGAAAGCGAGATTAGATCGATATAAGCAAGAGATAGGGACTTAGAGATAAGCTTTGTTTGTCAACACTGCATCGCATGCACCCTAGGAATAGGAATGATGATATGTGGTTGCCTTGTTTATGTATCATCGCATAGACAAGAATTAAAGGCTTATGTAGGCCCTATAGACACCTTTGCACATACATTGCATGCATTCTAGCATTAGAAGCCATAGCATTCACACTGGGAGGTGGTTTACTATTGTATGAGTATTGCATGATCGCATTAGTTTGCGTTGACTAGGGTTGCCCTTGTGGTCACTCTTAAGGGTTGCAAAGAAAACATCTCCGCATTTTATCTATTTCCCATACATTTATTTCATGTCAAGGTTTTTTGCATCTCTACCTTTCATGCATATTCTTATTACGTTGTCTGATAGATAGGAGTAGGAGTAGGATTAACTTAACAACATCCCTTCCATTCTTTTATTCAACCACCGCATGCACAATCGCTGCAAACATAGCTACAAGTCCCTGTGTTCGACCTCAAATTACCCGAGAAACTTGTGTCCATGTTATACTTGGCGTGAATGCAAGAAAACTTGTGGCAGGACGCATGGTCATCGCACACATTCATTAACGCATTTTTCATTCCAACGCATGACCATCGACGTATGACTATTAACGCATATCTTAGGAACATGCATCGCATTCCGCATCCAAGGGAAGTTGGTTGTCGAGTAAAATTGACTTCCAATTTCCTAGCCATCATTTAGTGCCCAACGTCTATCGTCTAGCACTTGTCGTGCAACTCATCGTCTAGCATTGATGTCGATCGTGCAATGCCAACGCCCCATCGCTTAACGCTATCATCCAATGTATAACGCTATCGTTTAGCGCGATCCTTCGTGTCATCTAGCGCTGCACTTTACCGCAAGATCGCCTACTGCATTGCTTAGCTCTGCGCATTTGCTGCACGATCTCCTACCTCATCATGTAGCGCCGCTCATCTACTAGACGATCGCCTACCTCATTGTATAGCGCCACTCATCTGCTAGACGATCGCCTACCTTATCGTGTCGTGCCACTCATCTGCTAGACGATTGCCTACCTCATCGTGTAGCACCACTTATTTGCTAGACGATCGCCTACCTCATCGTGTAGTACCACTTATTTACTAGACGATCGCCTACCTTATCGTGTAGCGTCGCTCATCTGCTAGATGATCGCCTACCTCATCGTTTAGTGCCACTTATTTGCTACACGATCGTCCAACACATGCATCTCCAACGCCCAGTGCCTATGCTCGCACACACTTGAGGCTGTCGCATGTTTTTTTACGCATAGCTTTTCTCTTCGCCACACTTTGGCTTTCTTCATCGCCCAAATAACCTCGCAAGCCTCTTGGCTGCTGCAAGCCTTATCAATGCATCATGCCTTTCAACTCATGCGTTCATCCTTAGTACCAACACATAGTTCACCCTTATCTTCAACACTTAGCCTCTACAAGCCTTGGTTGCTACACACACAACCTCATGCGTCCACACTTCTCCATTGACACATACCTATACTTGGCTTCCATACTTTGCCAATTTTCACTTTTTATATTATCTAAAACTTACCCATGACTAAGTATTTCTAACACTTAGAATTTTCTTCCTCCATCTTTCTACTTTCTTTACCTCCTTCCATAATTTTACTTAACATGCTTGTTACTCACTTATGTAGGAAAAATGGAATATAGGGTTTACACGAAAACAATAAAAGGATGGTTTTGATTGGAGGTTACAGGCTTGTCGGCGTAAAACTCATGAGATGTTTGAAATTATTAGACTTGAAGGGGAGCACTCAAGTTTGTCCTCAGAATTGACAAAAGATTATTCACAGCTTGATCCGAATTTTATGAGTATTGAAATTCAAAATATAGTTAGAATTGATTTTGGGGTTCCTATGGCCTTACTCCAATAAGCAATTAAAAAACCAATATGGGTATAATGTTAATTATAGATGTGTGTGGCAAGCAAAGAGAATAACATTGATTGTTGTGTTTGGTGATTGGGAAAAATCATATTCATAGCTTTCATATTGGTTGAGTATTGTTGTGCATCTGGAACACGATCAGATTGGTATTTTCTTCTGTTTGATCTGCTAGGTACGACTATTTTTGGTTTTTGGTTAAGTTTTTTGGTCCTTCAGTTTGCAAAAGAAAGGCTCAAATATTGTAGGCCATTAATTCAAATTACTAGAACTCATCTCTACGGAAAGTGTAAGGGAAAATTATTGACTGGCTTATCTATTGATGCAAAAGGGCATATATTTCCCCTTGCTTTTGCTATTGTTAAAGGAGAAAACTCATCCAATTGCCCATGGTTTCTATGGGCATTGCGTGAATATGTTACCAAACGAGATGGTATTTACTTGATTTCTGATAGACCAAAAAAAAAAAAAACATTCTTGCTGCAATTAACAATGAGGAAATAGGTTGGAGTGAACCTAGAGTGTACCATCGACATTGTCTTCATCATGTTGCTAGTAATTTTAATACAAATGTATGAATTGTTGGGATTGTCCTAAAACTCGCAATTCGTAAATATTGGAACCATATTTTATTTATCAATAAAAGTATTATTGAGTTGTTTAATACAATTATTATTGATATTGCATTCTATTGTAAAATCCAATAAATGAAGTCATGGCTATAATATATATTTTTTAGGTGGAGACATAAAAGTAGATCAAGTTTTAGTATATACTTGATGACGGGTAAAAAAACACGTCATTAAAGGCCGCTGTTAAGTAGAATATGTGGTGATTATATTATGAATTCATGAGAAAATAAGTTTGCATCGATCGACATTAAGAATCTCGGCTAACCCACTATTATACATTATTATGCGTTCAATTGTCTATCTTTGTAGCTAACGTAGGAAGCGGATGCATACGCGGAAGTCGAGCTATCGCAAAGATGATCGCATGGGAGGAATCTCTCCATCCTAGAGGCGAACGCATACGTTCGACGCAAGGATGTTGCGGCCATCAACCGCATGCGTCCATCGCATAGAAGTTGCGGCCATCAAGTGAATGCAGTCATCGTAGAGAGATTGCGGCTATATAGTGATAACCATAATAGAAGGGCGACCGTAAGGTTGGTGGAATGCAAACATGAACGCATACCTCGGGAGTATCAAAAGATGATGTTGACATTTCACCTACCACGCCATTAGCAGCAGAGATTCAGAAAAGGACCATCGTGCCATGAATGTCAGATTTAGAGCAGGTCCATAAATGCTGTCGGAGATCAAGCTCTATAAATAGAAGCCGTTGAGCAGAATTTCAAATCATCCAAGGTTTTTCGCCTGAGGTTCCCTGCCTTAAGGCAGATCCTTGTGATCCAGACGAAAGCGTGAGAAGATAGCTTGAGAGTTCTTCATCTCCTTCATCCATTCCGAGTCTGTCTCTTATACACATCTAGATGTGTATAAGAGACAGCGATTGGAGCCTTTGCCGGAGTTAGAGCTCGACTCTACCGCCTATCCATGGCATCACCGGCAGCCTTGACACATATCTGTCGGAAGCAAGACATTGCTTCCAACTGGCCCTCCATTTCTCTTCTTTCCTTGTATTGTACTACATTTTGGCTTAAGGAATTAATACATTTTGTGATCAATGCATTTCTACATTTTCCTTCGATTCCATCTCCTTCTTCATTTACTAGCATTCTTTACTTTCATTGCATCATTAAGTTAGACTGTTAGATTATCGCATACTTAATCATGCGACATAGGAATATGAAGCATGTAGCAAACCAACGGGAGGTGTGCGTTGCGCGAGTGTTGTGTGGAAACCTTATTTGCTTAGTGTGAAGCTGTAGCAATGTTTGTCTATAGGCAGACGCAATGCTTGTCTATGAGTAGAATCAGCAATAACTAACTGCCCAGGAGGGTAAGTAGTTGATCGATTTAAGCAATGTAAGCAAGTGTTCACTAGAGATAGGAATAATCTTACGTCATCCATGTTTATGTGATTACCTTGTCTTATGTATGTGACCATCACCCCTTTAGAGCTACGAGAGAGAGAGAGTCTAATGAAAGAACCTAAGACTTGAGGGAGCTAGGTTAGAATCTAGGCTCGAGAGAGCTAGATTAAGATCGCATAAGCAAGAATGGAGGCTTAGGAATAAGCTCTGTTTGCTATTACATATCGCGTGCATCTTCTTCAGGTGTGTATAGCATGATCGCATAAGTTTGTGTTGGCTAGGGTTACCCTTGTGATCAAGCTTAGGGTAGCGTTGAAGACATCCTCACCATTTTCTCTATTTTTCCATGCATTTTACTACGCGTCAACAATTGTCATGTCTCTACCTTTCAGTCATACTTCTACCGCTTAATCTGTTAGTTAGGAGTAGGAGTAGTGCTTAGCCCATAACCTTCATCATTCTTTTATTTATTCGCTGCATGCACATTACCGCATACCATTTAGCTACAAGTCCCTAAGTTCGACCTCGGATCACCCGAGAAACTTGCGTTCTCGTTATACTTGGCGAGAGCGCAAGAAAACTTGTGACAGGAATGTATGGTCATTGCATATGAGATCAATGCATACATTCCATTCCAACGCATGACCACCGATGCATGAGAACCAACGCATAACCTAAGACATGCATCACATAAAATTGCGTTCACCAAATTTTTGGCGCCGTTGCCAGGGAATTGGTGGCTAATTGTTTGTTGAGTTTTGTGTTCTTGTAGGCAACCTTTTTACCTTGGGAGTATTGTAGCTTGTGCGACCAAGTTGCAAACAGTATTGGAGTGTAGGCGATGCGCCAAAAGTCAGTATTGACCTCAAGATAGAAGGGCAATCAGTCGCATGAGCTGAAGGTAGTTCTAAGCACATGGTGGCCAACATACACCCAACAATTGCCGGAAGTTCTAGTGGTTAGGGCGAGCCTCTTGACCTAAGCAGTTGAGAGCAATCTCCTGCATGGGAGACTCCTTGCGGTGACATCACTCCAATTTCACCAGGGACGTCTTCTACTCTATCTTTACCTTGCTTTCCTAGTTAGTTTAATTTTATTGTTATTTTGGATATGTGGCTGCTTTCTTGGATGTGGTGCGTTTGCTCTTTGTAGGTGTGACAATAATTCTCCTCGGTGCGCAGCTGCAATGGAAGGATCCTCTTCATCATTCAATGCATGGCTTCGACCACATGAATTCTAAAGCATGGTTGCAAGTATTATTCTACTCAAGGTTCTTTCCTTGTTATCTTTTATGCATTATCCTTGTGAAATTTTCTTTGTCCGATTGCTTTCCTTTGCGATGCATCTATGATGGTACGTATAATTCACTACATCCGCTAACTAAGTATCGCAAAGCTCACCTTACTTTTGATAGCTTCTTCAAAATTTTTCAGTCTAAGTTTTATTATGTGCAAACCTCTGCTCAAACATTTGTTACCGCATTCCTGTTGAGTTTGTCTTTAGCTTTGCGGCGCGAGCGATGCCAACCTCTAAGTTTGGGGGTGGCAGCGGTCCCTGAGAAATGCGTTCACTACATTGTGATGCTATTATAAAAAAAATATTCGAAAATAAAAACTCCCCTGTCAACGCAATGGGGAAACCCATGTTGATAAGAGTTAAGTTGTGAAAGACACTTACCCGTAGTTGGATGTCCGCATGACACATGTAAGGGCAAGCCAAAACGAAAGTAAGTGGCCGCGATCAACGCATTGGTGCAACTCCTCTGTCTGGCGCAAGTCAAATTAAACCAAGACAAGAGTTGAGTTGAATATGCCATGCAATCGAAGTTGGCTGTCCGCATGACACACATGAGGGCAAGCCAAAATGAAGAGCGTAACCAGGATCAACACCGCATTCTGATAATAAAATCGCAAAGCTTTGAATTTTTTTGAACGAAAGCATTCTTAAAAGCTAAGCGCAAAGTTGCGCGGAATGAAAATTTTTTTTTTGAGCAAAGGCTTGCCAGATTTAAGCTTAGAAAATATCTCTTTGGAGAAGTAGCCGAAGTGGAGGTGAGCTTTGCTGCCATGGTTAGAGGTATGAGTAAATTATATTCTGAGAGGCTGGTCATCACAAAGTAAAGCCAGAGGGGGAGTTATGAATTTCTTGAGTATAAAGCATGCTTGAGGACAAGCATAATTCTAAGTTTGAGGGTGTGATGACGGGCAGAAATACAGGTCATAATAGGTCTTTTATTTAGAATTATGAGGGCTGTTAAGTAGAATATGTGGCGATCATATTATGAATTCATGAGAAAATAAGTTTGTGTCGATCGACATTAAGAATCTCGACTACCCACTATTATGCGTTCTTATGCGTTCAATTGTCTATCTTTGTAGCTAACGCAGGAAGTGGACGCATACGCGAAAGCCGGGCTATCGCAAAGATGACCGCATGTCGGGAATCTCTCCATCCTAGAGGCAAATGCATACGTTCGACGCAAGGATGTTACAGCCATCAACCGCATGCGTCCATCGCATAGAAGTTGCGGCCATCAAGCGAATGCGGTCATCGCAGAGAGATTGCGGCTACATAATGATAATCATAATAGAAGGGCGACCGTAAGGTTGGTGGAATGCAAACATGAACGCATACTCGAGAGTATCAAAAGATGATGTTGACATTTCACCTACCACGCCGTTAGCAGCAGAGATTTAGAAAAGGACCATCGCGCCGCGAATGTCAGATTCAGAGCAGGTCCATAAATGCTGTCGGAGATGAAGCTCTATAAATAGAAGTCGTTGAGCAGAATTTCAAATCATCCAAGGTTTTCCGCCTGAGGTTCCTTGCCTTAAGGCAGTTCCTTGTGATCCAGACGAAAGCGTGAGAAGATAATTTGAGAGTTCTTCATCTCCTTCATCCATTCCGAGTGACGACCAGAGCCTTCGTCGGAGTTAGAGCTCGACTCTACCGCCCATCCATGGCATCACCGGCAACCTTGACACATATCTGTCGGAAGCAACATATTTCTTCCAACTGGCCCTCCATTTCTCTTCTTTCCTTGTATTGTACTACATTTTGGCTTAAAGAATTAATACATTTTGTGATCAATGCATTTCTACATTTTCCTTCGATTCCATCTCCATCTTCATTTACTAGCATCCTTTACTTTCATTGCATCACTAAGTTAGACTGTTAGATTATCACATACTTAATCATGCGGCATAGGAATATGAAGCATGTAGCAAACCAACGAGAGGTGTGCGTTGCACAAGTGTTGTGTGAAAACCTTATTTTCTTAGTGTGAAGTTGTAGCAACGTTTGTCTATAGGCAGATGCAATGCTTGTCTATGAGTAGAATCAACAACAACTAACTGCTCAGGATGATATGTAGTTGATCGCATTAAGCAATGTAAGCAAGTGTTCACTAGAGATAGGAATAATCTTACGTCACCCATGTTTATGTGATTACCTTGTCTTATGTATGTGACCATCACCTCTTTAGAGCTACTCGAGAGAGAGTCTAAAGAAAGAACCTAAGACTTGAGAGAGCTAGGTTAGAATCTAGGCTCGAGAGAGCTAGATTAAGATTGCATAAGCAAGAATGGAGGCTTAGGAATAAGCTCCGTTTGCTATTACACATCGCGTGCGTCTTCATTAGGTTTGTATAGCATGATCGCATAAGTTTGCATTGGCTGGGGTTACCCTTGCAGTCAAGCTTAGGGTTGCGATGAAGACATCCTAACCATTTTCTCTATTTTTCCATGCATTTTACTACGTGTGAACAGTTGTCGTGTCTCTACCTTTCAGTCATACTTCTACCGCTTAATCTGTTAGTTAAGAGTAGGAGTAGTGCTTAGCCCATAACCCTCATCATTCTTTTATTTATTCGCCGCATACACATTACCGCATACCATTTAGCTACAAGTCCCTGAGTTCGACCTCGGATCATCTGAGAAAGTTGCGTTCTCGTTATACTTGGCGAGAGCACAAGAAAACTTGTGACAGGAATGCATGGTCATTGCATATGAGATCAACGTATACATTCCATTCCAACGCATGAACACCGACGCATGAGAACCAACGCATAACCTAAGACATGCATCGCACAAAATTGCATTCACCAAATTTATGTCATCAATAGCCAAAATAGTTTATAAGTATATGGATGAGATTAGGTACCTCATCCTAGTGACACTATTGGATGTGGCCACTTTATATATTGATACAAATGAAGTGATCTCAAAATCATTCATGTGAAGACATGCGAGTGGAGACATTCTATGCAAAGGATGCTTGCATAAGACCAGACCTCGAAATAGTCACTTTTTCTTTATAATGACCGTTTACTGTTAAAACTGACTATTTCAAATTCAATGACCTAAGGTAACTCGATCTTAATCATGAGCTAACTATGAACTTCTGTTTATTCGGGTTCCTTTAGTCTGCATAGATGAGAGTAGTTTAACAGCACTACTCAATAAGCCTCCCATTTTGGGGATAAAACCAGATAAATATCTGAGGACATACTTTTGCAAGATGGAATTCACTCTTATCCTATTTAGGGTTAGCAGATAGGTTGTTCCCTTAAGTACTATTTTTTGGTTTTGAATAATGGGGCCCCGCCCTCTCATGGTCGAGAGGGACATGGTTTATTGGTTGGACTATAAACCAATTGTTCAATAGAGGGTCAGTGAGAGCTTAAGAAGCAAGCTGTATTTATAGAGGTAAAATGGTATTTTGACCTAGCTGTAAATACGAACAACCTGTGAAGGATCAACTTACTGATTATGGTTAAAGTAGACAAAAATATATCTACAGTTAGGAGAGTGCAACTATCGAGCCATAGTAGTGTTTCTCGGTAGTTAACGAATATTGATTAATTCGGTCTAAAAAGTTTAGCTAATTAATCTCAAATCGTTGGAGCTCATGATCTTCAAGTCCATAAGGTCCTCCCACTAGCTCGTAAATTATATCTTGGATCAGTGAATTAAGCGGTTTTGAAACGTCCAAAATCAAAATTATGGTTTAAATTTGAAGTGTTCAAATTCAATTTAGGGTTTGATTAATTGTTTTTAATACAATTAAAACTTTTAATTTTGTTGAAATTGAATGGAATTGGAGAGATTAGAATATTTAAATATGGATTTAAATACTGAATTAACATGAATAGGATTCATGTTTAAATTAGGTGTTTAATTAATTTTTTATTTGATATTCAATTATTAATTAGTTAATTAATTAATTTTTTTAATTAATTATTTAAAATAAAAAATTTTCCAAATTTTTGAAATTCAAAATTCAGTTTTGAATTTAATTTAATTTAATTTTGTGAAAATTAAATTAAAATTTGAAAATGAAAAGAAAAAAATTGGAAATTGGAAAATTCTAATTTAGTGAAATTTCCAACTTTTTCCAATTTGGGTGTGTTAATCTCAAATTAATACCTAGCCCACTATTGCAATGCAATTTGAAGTGTCATCTTGCTAAATTACTTAGTGGTTGCATGTAATTACAAATAAAAGGCCTCAATTTTTGAAGTTGAGGACTTATGCAATTGAAATTTCAAAATTTCAAAATTCTCTCTCAAACCCTCTTCTCCCTTCACCATTTTCACCTCAATCTGAGATTCCACCTCTCAATCCAAGTTAGAGGATAGTAGAAAATATCCTCTTAGTAGTATAATATTAATTTGGAGGTTGAATTCGTGGAGAGAATCAGGAATTTCAGTGGTTCATCAAAGGTATTGTACTCTTAAACCCTCTCCCTTGAAAATAGTTTTCTTGCATACTTTTAAATTCAAATTAAGTGTAATTAGAGTGCTTATTGATTCCAATTTCTTCCGTTACATGCTTATTTACTCCATCATGAATGAGGTTTTCAAAAGTGCTAGAATGTTACCGATTACTTCTTTGGTTAGTGATAACGGGCAGAAATGCACGTTATCATAGTGCTAAGTTCTTAAACAATATTGGATTGCATTGATGAAATATGTTAATTTGCGTCCATTAAGCATAAATTCTATAATATTGCAGTCGCATGTGGTCAGCGCATTAGAACAGTTGATCTTTGTATTTTTGTGTAGAATATGCGTTAACGCAATGCAAAGATTGCGATCATAAGAATTCATTGGTTGAGCGCAACTTCACCGTAAGGTTTTGCATTGATCATGCTCATAAACATTCACTCGGGAAAGATTGCCGAAAATTGGTCAGCGCAACATGGTGGGCGCATTTGGGTGAAAGGATAACTAAGAGCGATGGGACAAAAAGATGATGGCAGTCGAATCCAAATTCAGTTGACGGTCGATAATGGTCACAAAGTACATTAAGCTTTATCAGTGACAATTATCTGGCGCATCAGTCAGTAATTTAAGCTGTCCCATCTGTACAACCAGGAGAGAGAAGCTGCCTTTCACCATGGATGCTCTATAAATACCAAGGGCATTCTTCAGAGAAGCGTTAACCATTGATCAGTTCGCACGTCTTTGTTCTTAGTTTCTTTTCATTTTAAGGCGAAGCGCGAGGAGAAGTGTGCTGGTTAGATCGCTCCAGTTACCTTGGGAAGCGTCGGAAGCTCTAAGGATAGAGAGAGTGCCGATGCTATGGAGGGGAACATCTTTAGAAGAACAGAGATTACAGTGTAAAAAACTTGGTCAGTAAGGAATTACAACAGGCTACTCTACCTTTAACTTCCATTGACATTTGTACTCAAACTCATTTATAAGATGAAATTTCTTTCTCTATATCTGTTCACCTCTGTTATTCACGCATGAGTAGCTAAAATTAGTTTGAATGGGTTGAGAAGCATTTAGCTAGCACAACTAGGAAATCTTCATTCTTTGATTATCTTGTTTATGTATACTTTCATTCGTCCATTAGAAATACTCGGGAGCGGAGTCTAAAGGATAGGATCTATAATTGGGAAAGGTCAGGTTTAGAAATCTAGACTTGGAAGAGCCAGATTAGAACGCATAAACGAGAGATGACGCTTAGGAATGGCACTATTTGTTATCAACGCATCCCATCATCCAGAGATAGGATTATGTAATGCGGTCACCTTGCATGCACTTTGCATCATCGTATAGGACAAGAGAGAGACTGGGGATAAGCTCTATGGACACTTTTGCATTCAACACATGCGTCCTAGACTTAGGAGCATCGTATTTACATTGGGAAATGACTTGCTGTGCATGGTTGTAACATGATCGCATGGTCTGACGCATTCCTGAGTAACGCTAGCTAAAGATCTTCTCAACCCGTTTATTGCATACTCATTACATCTATCAACACAACTGTCTTTTCTCAAATCCACCACCTTTATTTATTTCTTTTTCATCAACGTAAACAACAAACCCAACATTTACTTATTTACTTGGTTACCGCAAAATTTTTATAAAAATCACCAACGCAATTTATTTTCACAAGTCCCTGTGTTCGACCCTGGACTTATCAGGAAACTCAGAGGAATTTACACTTGAATTCCGCTAGGGAAACTTGAGTGCACAACGCAAATCCATCAACACATATCATCCATATTTCCACTTTACATAATAACAAGCATCACGTTTTTGGCACCGTTGCCGGGGACGTCGACAAAATAGTTTGTTAACGATATTTTTTTTGATTTCTTTGCAGAACCATCAATCTCTGGCGAATTATGACCCGGAGATTGAGAGGACATTTAAACGAAGATTGAGAGACTGCCAACAGCAACCACAATCAGACGAAGATTGAACTGGTGGAGCAGCTTGGAAATGGAGCACCAAATGATAATAATATCATGGCGAATTCGATTATGTTGGCAAATGATCACAATAGGCCCATTAGGGACTATGCATCGCCAAACCTCTATGATTTCTCTCCGGGAATCATGAGGCTTGCCCTTGACAGGAGCAGATTCAAAATGAAACTAGTGATACTACAGATGATCCAGACTGCAAGTCAATTCAGAGGAAGGCGTGGCGAGGACCCGCACGCTCACCTCTAAAGTTTTATTGAAATCTGGAATACTTTTGTGTCCCCAAACATTTCTGCTAAAGAAGTTCGACTAACATTGTTCCCATTTTCTCTTTGTAATCAGGCTATGAAATAGGCATATTCTCTCGAACAGGGAGAGATCACTTCTTGGGAGTAGGTAATGGAGAAATTTATGAAGAAGTATTTTCCACTTACCGAGAACGCAAGACGAAGGAAACTTATCACAAATTTTGAATAAGATATGGACGAATCACTCAGCGATGTTTGGGCAAGTTTTAAAAGGTTCGTCCGGGATTGTCTGCATAATGGGTTACCAGACTGCTTTCAAATGGAGATTTTCTATCATGGTTTGAATCCCGCTTCGTAGACCGCTGCCAATGCGGCAACCGTTGGTGGTCTGCTTGACAAACTTATGATGAGGCGAAGAATATCTTGGATCGCATCTCTAAGAACCATGAAGACTAGAGAGAGAGTGACTAGAGATTGAGACTAAAAGACTCTGACGCAAACAATGGTACTATTACTTCATTACAAAACCAAATGAGCGTAATGATGAACTTGATCCAAGGAATGGCGATCAGTAGTCCAATAGGAAGGTGGGCAAATCAATGCAATCAGTCAAAACACCGCAAGGTGTGCGACTTGCGGTGATGGGCATGCAATGGAAGATTGCCCGCAAAATCCACAATCTATATACTTTGTAAAAATAATCCATTTTCAAATACCTACAACCGCGAGTGGAGAAACCACCCCAATTTTGCTTGGAAGAATCAACAACAAAATTTCCAATCCGTGGTGCAAAAAGAAGGGCCACCAGGATTCTTCCAATGTAACAACGGTCAACCGAGCAATCAAGCAAGTAACTCACAACAACCACCTAAATCCTCTTCTTTGAGCCTATTGAAGCAATACATAGAGAAAAACAAGACTATGCATCAAAGTCAGGCTACATCTATCCACAATCTTGAGTTATAAATGGGTCTGATTGCAAGTGAGCTGAAAAATAGATTGCAAGGGGTGCTGCCAAGTTCAACCAAACTTCCATGCAACCCGGGGGAATCAAGTAAGAAGCAATGTCAGGTTTTGATATTGCGCAGTGGGAAGATTGTGGAAGGAGAAAAGAAGGAGTTGAGTAGAACAACTTCCATTACGGCTGAACCTGAGATTGCAGTAACGCAAGTAGAAGAGAGAGAAAATGAAGCAGTAGAACCGGAGGTTGCGTAGACCTCGAAGCCTAATGAAATGGGAACCGTGAAAGTTCAATTACCACCTTTCCCTTAAAGACTAAGGAAGAAGAAAAATGAAGAGGTACAGTACCAACGCTTCTTATCTATGTTAAAGCAATTACATGTTAACATTCCTTTCAGTGAAGTGATTGAGGAAATGCCTGCCTACGCCAAGTTTTTGAAGGACATGGTAACTAAGAATAGAGGCACTGGAAAATTTTCCACGGTGGCATTAATGCAAGGCTCAAAATCCATAATCCCACCGAGGATGAAAGACCCTGGGAGCTTTACTATTCCTTGCTCCATAGGAGGACTTTATATTGGGCAAGCTCTGTGTGACTTGGGGGCCGTATAAATTTGATGTCGCTGTCAATTTTTAGACAATTAAATGTAGGGCAACTTGTTCCCACATAAGTGAGTCTCCAATTGGCCGACAGATCTCTGGTTCATCCAAAAGGTAAAGTGAAGGATGTGCTAATAACAATTGACAGATTTATCTTGCCAGCTGACTTCATCATTTTAGACTATGAGGCCGACAAAGATGTGCCCATCATTTTGGGGCAACCTTTTCTATCAACGGGTCGTGCTCAAATTGGTGTGTATAAAGGAGAAATTACTTTGAGTATCAACAGACATAAGCTCAAATTTAATATAATTCGTACCATGAAGTTTCCGGATGAAGAAGACCTGTAAGATTCTGATGATGACCTAAATTTGATTGTAGAAGAAAAGTCTGATGAAGAGTATGAAGAAGAGGATGCCAACGCATCCGTTGCTGCCTGCAATACGATCACAACAAAAACAAATAAAGAAGAAGAAATGATCGCAACGCAAGAAGTAAAGCCAAAAGAAGAACGAAAAATAGCGCAATCTTTCTTAGTGGAGCCACCAACACTTGAAATAAAGAACCTACCAACCCATTTGAAGTATGCATTTTTGGGGCAGAATGAGAAGCTGCCAGTGATAATTCCTCTACGCTCAACAAAGATAAGGAGAATGCATTGATGAGCATTCTCAAGAAACATGTGCGAGCAATTGGCTGGACGCTCGCTGACATCAGAGGAATTAGCCCCGTGTACTGCATGCACCGCATTCGTCTTGAAGACGACCACAAAGCAACAATTGAACATCAACGCAGACTCAACCCTGCGATGAAGGAGGTCGTCAAAAAGGAGATTATCAAATGGCTAGATGCGGGCATTATCTATCCCATAACAGATAGCAAGTGGGTCAGCCCCGTGCAATGTGTGCCGAAGAATGGCGGAATGATGGTAGTCTCAAATGAGAACAACGAATCAATACCGCAAATGACTATCACCGGATGGCGCATATGCATGGACTACCGCAAGTTGAATTCGGCCACAAAGAAAGATAATTTCCCTTACCATTCATCGATCAAATGCTAGACAAACTAGCAGGAAATGATTTTTACTGCTTCTTGGATGGGTATGCCAGATACAATCAAATCATGATAGCTCCTGAAGATCAAGACAATACCACATTCACCTGCCCATATGGGACGTTTTCTTTTCACCGCATGCCATTTGGCCTCTACAATGCACCAAGCACGTTCCAAAGGTGCATGATGGCGATCTTTTCAGATTATCTCAAGGATTATATGGAAATATTTATCAATGACTTCTCCATTTATGGGAACACTTATGAAGTCTGCTTAGCCAATTTGGAGAAGATTCTGAAAAGATGTGAAGAGACGAATTCGGTACTCAACTGGGAAAATTGTCATTTCATGTTGAAAGAGGGTATAGTGATGGGTCATAAAGTCTCTCAGGATGAGTTGGAGGTGGACAAAGCAAATATTGAAGCAATTGAAAAGCTTCCACCTCCAACCAGCGTGAAGGCTATGCGAAGCTTCTTAGGGCATGCTGGATTCTATAGACGATTTGTCAAAGATTTTTCTAAGATAACATGACCACTGAGTGCGTTGCTAGAAGCTGAAAGAAAATTTGAGTTCGATAACAACTGCCTCACGCATTCAGAGTTTTAAAAGATGTGCTAATTACCGCACCCGTACTGATTGCACCGGACTGGACATTGCCATTTGAAATCATGTGCGACACAAATGAGTATGCGATGGGGGCAGCTTTAGCGCAAAAGAAGAAAATTTTTTTGCATCCCATCGCATATGCGAGTAAAATTTTGAACCTTGCTCAAACAAATTATACCACCACAGAGAAAGAACTCCTGGCTGTGATTTTTGTGTTGGAAAAATTTCGGGCATATCTGTTGGGAACCAAGGTACTCATCCACACCGATCACTCGACGATCAAATACTTAATGAAAAAGAAGGACGCAAAGCCGAGGTTGATTAGATGGGTCCTCCTCCTCCAAGAATTTGATATCGAAATAATTGATCGGAAGGGGACAGATAATCAAGTTGCGGATCACTTGTCCAGACTAGAAAATCCCGAGGTTGACCGCAATGAATCTAAAGTGAGTGTCGTATTCCCGGATGAGTGGTTGTTCTACATAGAATAATTGCCCTGGTATGGAGACATTGTTAATTATTTGGTTTGTGAGCAATTTTCTGAAGATTACACCTATCACCAACAGAAGAAGCTCAAGCGCGAATGCAAACATTATTATTGGGATGAGTCGAATCTATATAAAAGAGGTGCAGACCAGATTATTCGATTATGCGTGCCGAATGCTGCTCAACAACGCATATTGTCACAATGCCACGACTCACCATATGGTGGGCACTTTAGAGGGCAACGCACTGAAGCCAAAGTTTTGCAAAGTGGATTATTTTAGCCCACATTATTCAAGGATGCTGCTGACTACTCAATGAAATGTGATCGGTGTCAATGCACAGGCAACATTTCATGGAAAAACACAATGCCAATGAACACTATCTTGGAGCTGGAATTATTCGACGTATGGGGGGTTGATTTCATGGACTATTCCCTCCTTCGCATGGCAAGCATTACATCTTATTGGCTATCGATTATGTCTCCAAGTGGGTAGAGGCAATAGCATGCGCTGCAAGTGATGCGGCGGTAGTCTCCCAGTTCCTGAAGAAGAATATTTTCACTCGTTTTGGCACTCACATGCCATCATAAGTGATGAAGGATCACACTTTGTCAATCACAATATCAAGAGCTGCTACGCAAGTACACTATCCTTCACAAAGTGGTCACCGCATACCATCCGCAAACAAATGGTCAGGTTGAAGTGTCCAATCAAGAAATTATGTTGATACTTGAAAAGGTAGTAAAGCCTTCACGGAAAGATTAGGCAATGAAGCTTGGTGATGCGTTATGGCCATACTCGACCGAATTAAAAAACCAATAGGTATGTCCCCCTATGCGTTGGTATTTGGCAAAGTGTGTCATTTGCCTTTGGAGCTAGAGTATAAGGCATTATGGGCAGTTAAGAAGCTGAATTTTGATTTAAAGCAGTGGAAGTGTGAAAAATGCAGCTGGTCGAACTAGAAAAATGGAGGATCAACGCATATGAGAATGCGAAGATTTATAAAGAGCGCACCAAGCGCTGGCATGACAAATACATATGAGCTAGAAACCTCCAAGTCGAGCAAGGTCTTACTTTTCAATTAAAGACTGCGGCTCTTCTCGGAAAAATTAAAATCACGCTGGTCCGATCCCTTCATTATTAAAGAAATATTTCCACATGGTGTGGTCAAATTGATCACTGAGGGATGCAGCCAGAACATTTAAGGTTAAATGGACAACGAGAGTCAAGGCATTTTGGGGGTGATTTCCAGCCAAAACAGCCTCCACAAAGTTGGAAAACCTGGCCTACCCGCCCCTACATGATTCTTGAACTCTTATCCTTTCGTCACTTTACTTTATTTAAGCCTATCTACATTTTACTATTTTTATTCTCTAAAAAAATTGTTTTGTTTGAAAATCATTTGACCCTCTTTGTCTGTTTACAATTGATTAAGGCACAGGATTCGCGAGATGTTACTGAAAACCAAATGATCTCACTCCATCACCGCATCCCACAAAAGAAAGATTCGCCACACAGTATGGATTGTGTCAATACACAATGCAAGGCGACAACGCAAAAGATTTGGGGTTTGTACTCTTCCTTATCTTTATTTCAAATTGGCTGCTATCAATTGCATTTTAGTTTTCAGTTTTATCACCAGCATCTCTTTGGATCATCACAATATTAACACGTAGATAAATTTAGTGTTCATTATTTGTTCTTGCCAAGTATGATTTCAATTTGATGAAAATATTTGCTTCTATTTCTTTTCGTATATACTTTAAGAGTTAACTTAGTTCTTAAAATTTTAGTTCCACCTCATGAATATCTTTCGAAGTTAGGGGTTTTGTTAACTTTCTTTCAAACTCTCTTTACAACGCATTCTTATGGACCATCGCATGATTTTATTTTAATCTTTTGGCAATGAGGATATTGCTGCATTTTAAATTGGGGGGGGGTATTTGTTTCCGACCTTGATTATATCAATATATATATATATTATATATATATTATATTGAGAATAAAAAACTCCACTCAACGTAATGGGAAACCCATGTTGATAAGAATTAAGTTGCGAAAGCACTTACCGAGTTTGGATGTCCGTCATTAAACACGTCAGGGGGAAGCCAAAACGAAAATAAGTCACCAAGATCAACGCATAAATCAATGACTGCAACTCCACTACCAAATCGGTATGAGTTAGTCTAAGAAAGAGTGCATTGGTCGTAGTTAGATGTCCGCATGATACCCGTTGGGGCAAGCCAAAACGAAGGTAAGGCACTTGGATCAGTACAAGGTCAGAGAAAAAAAAATACCAATGAAGAAAATTTTGATGCAAGGATAAAATCATTTGACACCTCGGTAGAAAATTTTCTTTTTAAAATAAATCATGCGATGTTTCAGAATTTAGTAAAGTTCTTTTGAAAGGTAAGCTTGTAGTCCCTAGGTCTTAGAAATATTTTAAGAAGAGACTTGAATAAGACTTAAGGAAATTTTGTTATATAGGATTTGAATGGAGTATTGTGGAGAAATCTAGGAAAAGAACTTTGCGGTTGACTTGCTAAAGAAATCTTTAGCTTATGCTTGAGGACAAACATTGTTTAAATTTGGGGGTGTGATAACGGGCAGAAATGCACGTTATCATAGTGCTAAGTTCTTAAACAATGTTGGATTGCATTGATGAAATATGTTAATTTGCATCCATTGAGCATAAATTCTATAATATTGCGGTCGCATGCGTTCAGCGCATTAGAACAGTTGATCTTTGTATTTTTGTGCAGAATATACGTTAACGCAATGCAATTGGTCGAGCGCAACTTCATCGCAAGGCTTTAAATTGATTGTGCTTGTAAATATTCGCCCGAGAAGGATCGCCACAACTTGATCAGCGCAACATGGTAGGCACATCCGGGTGAAAGGATAATTAAGAGCGATGGGACAAAAAGCTGATGACAGTCGAATCCAAATTAAGTTGACAGCCGATAATGGTCACAAAGTAGATTCAGTTTTATCGGTGACAATTATCCGGCGCATCAGTCAGGAATTAAAGCTGTCACATCTGTACAACCTGGAGAGAGAAGCCGCCTTTCACCATGGATGCTCTATAAATACCAAGGGCATTCTTCAGAGAAGCGATTAACTAGTTGATCAGTTCGCACATCTTTGTTCTTAGTTTTCTTTCATTTTAAGGCGGACGCAAGGGAGAAAGTTTGCCAGTAGATCGCTCCGGTAAGTTTGGAAAAGCACCGGAAGCTCCAAGGACAGAGAGAGGGCCGACGCCTGCGGAAGTGGAATATCTTTAGATCAGAATAGAGATTTTAGTGTAAAAAGCCTCAGTCAGCAAGGAATTGCTACCAGGCTCTCTACCTTTAACTTCCATTGACACTTTGTACTCAACTCATTTATAAGAATGAAATTTCTTTCTCTATATTTGTTCACTCTGTTATTCACGCATGAGTAGCTAAATTAGTTGAATGGGTTGAGAAGCATTTAGCTAGCACAACCAGGGAATCTTTCTTTGTGATTATCTTGTTTATGTATGCTTCATTCGTCCATTAGAGATACTCGGGAGGGTAGTCTAAGGACAGGATCTAGACTTGGGAAGGTCAGGTTAGAATCTAGACTCGGAAGAGCCATATTAGAATGCATAAATGAGAGATAGGCACTTAGGAATGGGCACTATTTGTTATCAATGCATCGCATGCATCCTAGAGATAGAATATGATTGTATGTGGTCACCTTGCTTTCATGCACTTTGCATCATCGCATAGGACAAGAGTAGAGACTTAGGGATAAGCTCTATGGACACTTTTGCATTCAACACATGGTTGTAACATGATCACATGGTCTGACGCATTCCCGAGTAATGCTAGCTAAAGATCTTCTCAACCCGTTCATCGCATACTCATTGCATCTATCAACGTAACTGTCTTTTCTCAAATCCGCCACCTTTATTTATTTCTTTTTCATCAACGCAAGCAACAAACCCAACACTTACTTATTTACTTGGTTACTGCAGAGTTTTCATAAAAATCACCAACGCAATCTATTTTCATAAGTCCCTGTGTTCGACCTTGGACTTACTAGGAAACTCAGAGGAACTTACACTTGAATTCCGTTGGGGAAACTTGAGTGCACAATGCAAATCCATCAACGCATATCATCCATATTTCCACTTTACATAATAACAAGCATCAGTTAGGCCAACATTCTATCGCACAATACTATATTTTGAACGTCGAAGACAAAAGATAAGTGAAACACTCGATCATATGGACATATATACAGAATATGTCATAAGAAAGCTTAAGAGGTGAGAAAAACGAGCATCTGCGCATACAATGACATCTATTAATAGGCAAACCCAAACTTTTGAAGTACAAACTGCATAAGTATGATTTCTCCCTATAAAGGTTAACACTCATAAGTTGTGAGCTTGAATGAAGGGGCTTGTTCTTCTAATAAATGGCAGTCATTCAAGATTCCATTCTCTCATGTAACTGTAATTTGTAATTAACATGCATTTGACATACTTACCTTATATTGATGAATGCTACAAATTATCCCATTTCAAACGATGTTATGAAGGTCTCTTCCATACAATACAACACCCAGATTATTAGCTAGAATTATCGTTTATAGAAGTTCGTCCAAATGCGACTCAGTAAGAAAGTAGGGTTGACCAAAAAGTATGTGAATTCATAATGAAATGGATTGGCGAGAGGCTAGCCAAAAAGTTCGATGTACAATTTGCAAGGGAGAATGACATAATAAATGTACTATTATGACTTCGTTTTGTAGTGGATCTTATTATGTAATTGAATTTGCTATGTAATGGACTTTTTTATGTAATTAAAACTTCCTTGTAATGGATTTGTGTATGTAATTGAAATTGTTATATAATGGACTTTTTTTTGTAATTGAATTTGTTATGTAATGAATTTTGTTATGTAACTGAATTTGTTATGTAATGGGCTTTATTATGGAATCACTCTATTAATATGTGTTTATATTCTTTTAGCGTTTATGCATCATGGATCCTAGTCCTTCTAATCCTGTGTAACTATATCAACAAAATATCTATCATTCACAATCGATATGGGATAGTTCTTCTATTGTAGTTTTGGGCTGTCGGAGAAGAGAGACATCTGCACAATGTACTATCCCGTTTGATCTAGTATTATGCCTTACGTACAACAGGCTAGTTTTCTTTGGGTTGCATTGGATTTATCCAACTGGATTGGCACCTCATTATTGCTTTAGTAGAGCCTTGGAGACCAAAAACCCACACATTTCACATGCCTTGTGAGGAATGCACAATTACATTGCAGAATGTTGCAATTTAGTTTGGATTACTAGTGGACAAAGAACCTGTGATAGGTTCATTGTAATATGATTGGAAAACTGTTTGTCACAATATTTTAAGCATTTGGCCAGATAATTTGAAAGGCTCAAGATTGAATATCCCATGGTTGGTGTCCCAATTTCCAGAGTTATCTCCTGAAGCCAACGATATCAGCATACAAAGATATGCACGAGCATACATTATGTAGCTTATTGGAGGATTTTTGTTCATTGACAAGTCAAACACTCTGGTACATCTTATGTTTCTTCTACTATTGGCTAATTTCGAGCATGCTCGTATGTACTATGTCGGGCTACTAATGCATAAACTTTGGAAATAGTGGGGCCACTGATACTGCTACAAGTATGGGCTTAAGAAAGATCTAACATTATAGCACCACAAGTCCAGTTATAGGCCACAGATCATCGTCCACTCAATGCCAGTATTATTTTTTATATATATTTATTTCGTTATCATTTTGTGTAATAATTTAAATTAATTGTAATTTTAGATGGAATGGTGTATAGCTGCCTCTGAACAATCAACAAATATGTTGCTAGTATACCGACAAATATTTGATCGACTGATCAATCAGGTGAAAAATGAATATTTACATACTTTTTGGATGTCTAATTATTCCTTTTTTTTTTCTAGATTAATTGGACGCCATACATGCAAGATATTTGGTCACTACTTATTGACTATTGTCGCGATGGTTAAGACATTTGGTTGACCGTTTCCCTCTTATATGCTGGCATCAACTAGATCGTGTGTTGAGATAGTTCAATCTACGACAAATGGTACTGTCCTTATGCCATAAACTCCTGGGACTACACCAGATGGATTTTAGAGGTAAGCACAACCAAGATTGACGTTCAATTCATGCAAAATATATATCGTATTGGCGTGTACGTCATGATCATTGTGCACAAGGAGAAATCACAAATGGACCAGCTATATCAGATGACTACTTTTTCGAGTACGATTCAATCACGAGATGATTTATCACACCTGAAGGCGCTGACTATTACTGCATGGTAAGAGTTTTATCATCTTACGCTTCCCAAATATATAATATGAACATTATTTAGTATTAATTTTTTTCATCATACAGAATAATTTGTCCAAGATGTACAACAGTATTTAGTACAACACATAGAGTTGGGTTCAATGTGTGATCAAACCTTGGTAAATATAGAAAATATTATTCAACAGACAAAATGACTAAATGTTGCTGACACTTATCGAAGATGTATTCATTGTAGACAATAATGATGATAAGGCAAAGCTAATCTAGAGGCATAAGAAGATGACCACCATGTGGAAAATCGAGTGACTTGTAGTTCAAACTTTTAGGTTCATGTGAACTTCTAACTTAAAATAAAAGAATTAATGAAATTATATTTTATCATGAGACACTAAATCTAGTAAATGAGTATGATATAAAAGGTCAAGAATAAAATAAATATTTAATGCATCCTATGTGACATCTATTTTGCAATAATGCTTCAATGGGGCAGGGTAAAAACCATCATAAGGTGATAAAGTACCCTTCACTGAATTGAGATTATCTCAACCAATAATTACACCAAAACAACTCTTGTTCCTTTCACTATTATTTGGTCCAAAAATCGTTAACTAGCTTACCATTTTACTTGTAAGTGTAACCCCTCATTTTAGATTCTAGAGTTCCACCCCAATGAGCCAACCGTAGAGAAAAATCGATTGGGGCAAAAATTAAAGAAATCCTATCCATTTCTGGAGTTTGAGTAAAAAAAATCATGCAAATGCCATTCGTAGGGGGGCACAAGCAAAGGTGTCTTGAGGTCGAACATGAAAGTTTACTACAAACTAATGAGAGAGACCATGGGATATGTTGACACACATCCTATTCCCACTTACTACAAACACTTTTTCCATTCATCTTGTTATTGACCTATAAAAACACCACTTTTAGGGGGGATACAAACAAAGGTGCTTAGAGGCTGAGTATAGGTCTCATGGTGTGAACTTTTAGGGAGAAACGTGATAGGAAAGATGAAGTATTATATACCCCATTTTCCTCTCACTGAGTGTTTTACCTAGAGTTAATTAACTTAGAAAAATACAGCTAATTATTTTTACTAAGTGTTTGTTAACTTTTGCCCAATGTAACATTTACTTTGGATAGTTAAACAATATTGATTATTGTTCATTAAACGATTTAACAAACTTTAATCAAATATTTCATGCTTGTAACAAATCTATCTAATTTACCTTCCAAGTCTGCTCCTAAGTAGGGGTGTTTGTTAACTCTCAAAAAGAGCTAATTTTATAGCCTTAACTTCCTATATTTGGGTAATTCTTAGATTCTATTGTCTTATTTTATAGGAGAATTAACCCTATGTAGCTGACACATGGACAAGACAAAGAATCGAGCCAAAAAAGCGGAAAAACGGGAGTCTAAACGCACTAAATCAAGTTGAGTTGAAAAGGGAAGATTTTGCCCTACGCCAGCATCACAACACTTATCTCAAGCCTTAGTCCAATGCTCATTCGACACTGAAAGGTAGTAGCTTCAGGAGCAGGGCAACATTGCAACACTGCCCAGAGCATCGCAATGCTCTGGATTTGAGTTACCACCACTGATGCAATGACCCCTGATGTTGAAGCTTGACATTGGAAGACAGAAGCACAGCGTCGCAACGCTGCAAACATTTACGAAAACACCAAGGGCGCGTGCGGTGCAACCAAGCGTTGCAACACTTGACCTTAGCGTCACAACGCTGTGAGGATCTTATAAATAGGACTTTCAGGGTCAGCTTTGAAGGCAACCACTACACATTCGAGAATAAGCCCGAATAAAGAGAAATTTGAGAGTTTTTGTCCAGTTTTTGAGTGATTGAGTCAATTTGCTGAGAAATTATTAGTATAGTTAGCCTCGATTCTTACTTTTTTTTTTATTTTTTAAGTTTTTATCATTGTAGTTTGAATATGCCTTTTAGAGGCTACATTATTTTATTGGGATAGTTTATATGCCTTAATTCTTGAAGGTCAACTAGTTTATTTTATTCAATTGTTGCGAACCCTTTGGGGGATTTGTTTTATTTTTAATTGAGTTCAATAAATTTTTCTGACAAATTGATTTGTTGAATTTCATGTTTGCAAAATCTTTCTAGCCTATGCATTGTTGATCAATTAAGTTGCAAATATTATGATCGCATGGTTGAGGTCTAGATTTTTTCTGGCCAAGTTCATGTGGGTCCTAATATAATTTTTTCCAAATAAATCATGCAACAAGTTATGGCTTTCCGACTTGTTGAATGTTTCGACAATTGAACCCTTTCTTAATGCTTTTTCAGTTTTAACTTAGATGTTGCTAAGAAGGAAAAGTTTTTAACTGAATTAGGGTTGACTTAGACTTTTATCAAAAATTGGCTAATTGGGCTACTAAAATTTCTAATAAGTCGAGGGATTTACATACTTGGAAAAAATAATTAGTACCTAAGGGTAGAAAATAAAAAGCATACAAAATAATCCCAAAATTTTCCTTCGATTTGATACGAAACTTTTTCTACACTTATTCTTGTTTCTTTTTGTTTAATTTCCCTCATCAAAACCAAAACAATCAAAATCTTTTTTTTTTTTTTTGGAATTCATAAATTGTCTTAGATTGATTCAATAATCTCCCTGTGGATTCGACCCCAATCTTACCACTTTGCTACATTTGTGGTATAAGTTTTAGATCGGTGAAAATAAAATAAATTTTTGTTCGGTTTTGGGGTTAAGCAACGACATTGATTCTCGAGTCCGAACAATGTTCCGTTTCCGTCAACTTAAATACCACAGTCTAGACAGAACCATCCTTAGACAAAGGTCTCTTATAGATACATTTGTTACAAATTTAATCTTTTATTATTAACCAATTTAATTCTATTAAACTGATTAAAAGATTAAACCTATTTCTAATCTCATTAGAAATATTGTAATCATAGGTCTAAAGTGAATTAAATTTTAAACTATTTAAAAAATGATTTTAACCTATGTTAGCATGTAAGTCTTTATTATAGATTTTAATTTTTAATTTCATTCATTTATAACTATTATAAAGAATAAATGAAACAAAAAACCCAAGATCGCATCTAATGACATACTTAACATACATAACATTTATATACTAAAGTAATGAAAAATATTAACAACATACATACATACATTCTAACTATATATTATAACCATTCTAATATAAATGAAGTATGGTAATGTTATCAATGCATGCATTCATATATTATAACTCTTATATTATATAATGCATGAGTATGCTATTAATTAAATCATGCAACTATATTATAAAATTTATAATAAATATGATGCATGATTAATGGAATTTTCTCTATATGACATATATGACATATATTATAAAATAAACCATACATCCAATGCATAATTTTTCTAAAAAACACATTTTGGACTAGGATTGACTTCTTAGCAACTAATCAAATTAATATAACATGTATGTTAATTTAATTAAATAAAAAACTAATTATTACATTAATAATTAAAAAAACAAGTACAAAAATAGCTGTTGGATCGCTAGAGGAGCTGAACAGCCGATTCAAACTGCTGGGCTGCGAATGCCCACCAAAAAACCGATCTCAATTGCATCAACTCGTTTAGAGCACCACAGAGCTATGGAAACTTTTTCTGTTGTGTTGCATCAGAGCATCGCGGTGCTGTTGTACAGACAGCCTACTGTACATATCAATTTTTGGTTTGATCTTCTCTGTTTTTGGCCCTGAAACCTCTAGATCTTTGCCAGAACACTTCACGAACGACCTGAACTATAAATTTATAGATTCGATAGAAAATTTATGCCAAAAAACAACGTGCCCTTACATATCGAATTTGTAAAATTAAAGCGATAAACTAAAACCAATCCCGATGAAAACATCCAAAATGCACAATAATCACATTCATCATCATAAATGCAACATGGAACAAAAATCCCACCATAACTCTAATTTAATTTAAAAATAAAATAATAAAATTAGGACTCAAAACCCTAGCTTTGATACCAATTGAATAGGTGAGTAAACATCTTTAATAGAAGAGAATTGGATCCCATTCACAAATTGCTCCTAAGTACAGATTGCCCAAAATTATTGTTTTCCCTTGTAGTTGTATATAATTTCTTAAGTACCACTAATCCCTTTAATGAACTCGGGCCAGGAGAGGGTATGGCGCATCATTGTTCAAGCCCCAGAATCAGCCCTTATGGGAGCAATTTCTCTACATTCTCTAAATATAGGAAAAGAGTGAATTCCTTCTTATGAAGCTACGTTCCCAACTCCTCAATCAGATGAATCCCTAAAATTAAAGACATATTGAGTCAGCGATATAGACCATTCTCACCTATACAAATCAAATGACCGCCTTCATAGGTAGGAATTCACAACTCACTTAAGATTCAGGTCAAGTCACCTATAGTTATCCTGATGAAATGTAAGTCTCTTCTATCAACAGTGTTAAATAGCGAGACTATTCATTTCGTGGTCCGATCTTTGTATAGAACACCCATGCTCACATGTCTCTAGATGAATGATCAGGAACAGATCATTTGTAGCATTTTACAACAATTATAACAACTACAAAGCGGGTCGTATTTGTAGTATCACCAAGATAAGGTACCCAACCTTATCTATCTACTACATACCATCTAGGTTATCTCTTAAACATGATCTATCTATATGTCTCTACATCCATGTTTAAGTTACAGAAGATCATCTAGGATCTTAGTTTATTGGTTTTGTGGGTTAATGCTACTAATTGTCAAATAAAATACCTCTTATTTTATTAGATAAATAAGTTGTTTTTACATTACAATTACAAACTACAGAACCCACGAGATTTAAGGCATCAACCCCAACAATTTGAGCATGCTTTCTAGAATTAGGAACTTCACTGAATATCATGCCAATATATGTCTACTATGAGCTTATATTACATGATTTGCATCTTGTTGACATTATGGTTCAAGTGGATGGCCATTCTCTAGTTAAGCCATTAGGTGTAGCTAAAGGTGTCATGGTTAGAGTAAATGACGTAGTTTTTCCTGTTGGGCTTTGTGTCTTAAAGCCTCATAGTTAATTAGTTATTTAATATACTATTTAATTTAATTATTGAATTTCAATAATGAATTATCCAATACATTAAAAATTCAAGGTTATTGTATGAAACTTGAATAGTATGTAGTTGACATACAGTGGACATGTTCAAGTATCTATAGTATATGGATAAGGTTGGGTATCTTATCCTGGTTACATTATGGATATGACTCACTTTGTAATTGTTACAAACAATGTGATCCAAGTCGTTCATGTGAAGACATGTGAGTGGGAGTATTCTATACAAAGATTTTGTATAAGACTGGATCGAAAATCATTAATCTCTCTTAGTAACTCTGCCAATTGAAGAGATTAATATTCCATATGATGATTATATGTAACTCAATCTTAGTCCTAAGTGAATTATGAACTTTTTTCTAGTAGGGCTCGTCTTTTGATTTGCATGGGTGAGAATGGCTCTAGTCACTAATTTAATAAGCATATCATTTGAAGGACTCGAGCGAATAGGGAGTTGGGAACATAATTACACATGATGAAATTTACTCCTTCTTATTTAGGGTAAGTAGATGAGTAGTTCCCTAAGTGTTGACTTCGAGACTTGAACAATGGGACCCCACCCTCTCATTGCCCCGAGAGCAGCTTGGTTTATGATAGAATTATAAACAAATTGTTCATTAGAGGATCAGTGATTTTTAAGGACAAAGAAGTAATTACAGAGGTAAAAAAGATATTTTAACTCAACTATAATTACGAAAAACTCGTTAAGGATTGACTTATGTATAATGGTTATATCTAGGACGCAACATGTTAGAGTGCATAAGAATGCAACTATAGGTCTATAGTGGCTTGCCCCATAGTTAATGAATGTTGATTAATCTAATTAAAGAGTTTAATTACTTAATCTAAGATCATTGGAGTATATAAATTGTAGGTTCATTAGGTCCCCCTACTCACTCATAATGGATTAACAAGAACCAATGTTTTGAAAGAATAATTTGAAATGTTCAATTTAATTTAGGGAATATATGTTAATTGTATATGGTACAATTAATATAATGTATATAGATACATTATAATATATAGTTAATTTTGAATTAAATTATATAATATGAGAGATTTAATATATTTGAGTATGATTCAAATATTGAATTGATATGAATGAGATTCATATTAAAACTATAGGTTATGAGAGAAATTTATATTCGAATATGATTAAAATATCTAATTAAATATTAAATATTTAATTATTTAAATTAATTAATTAATATTTAAATAAATTAAACTATTTTTAATTTAATTAAATAAAACCACTCCTCTTTATGAAAAGAATTGTGGGGGAGGGAGTTACAACTCTTTGTTAAATACAGAATTTTGCAGGAGGTTGATTTTTTCACTCTCACAAAAAAAGAACATTGTCTAAAAGATCTTCCTCAATTTTTTCACAGAGAAATAGTTCTCTAAAAAATTTCCTCTCTCTTTCAAGGAGGCTCCCACAAACTGATTCCTTGCCAGAGAATAGTTGGGAAGTTTTTTTTTTTTTTGGAGTCTAATTGCACTAAAAAGGAGATTTAACTGTTGAGATTCATTGAAGAAAGCCTTTAAAGCTAATATTCTGTAAACTTATTTTTTTATGCTTAGCCTAATCAAGTATATAACATGTTCTATTATGTGTGTTTATCTACATTCTGTAATTTTAATCTTCCAAAATAAAAAATAAAAGCGATACCATATGGGTTATAATATCTTCATTCAATTGCTTTAATTAACCGAGAACGTAGTAATCGATTTTGCATCATCCAAGTAAAATATTTAGAATTATCTATCAAAATATTTGTTTCTTAATTATATTTCTACAAGTTATTGTCTCTTAAGGTTAGCATATTTAGAAGTATTTGTTGAGATAAACATTAGAATCATAAGAAAGTAGGGCAAAATTACTTTTCATGCATTGATAGAGTTCAAAAGAGAGCTTAAGTAAAAATCATGCCACTAATGCATCTCATATGCAAGAATATAGGCAAAGCCAAAAGAAAGGAACCATGCGCTGGATCCAAGGGCAACCCATGCGACCAAGAAGTTTAGGAAGCAAGAAGAACAAGAAATCCAAAGACAAGTGAGACGAAG
Source organism: Benincasa hispida (assembly GCF_009727055.1). Taxonomy (NCBI): domain Eukaryota; kingdom Viridiplantae; phylum Streptophyta; class Magnoliopsida; order Cucurbitales; family Cucurbitaceae; genus Benincasa; species Benincasa hispida. The sequence continues at coordinate 47,638,702 of NC_052349.1, read as the reverse complement.
AAGTCGCTTAAGCAAACATGAGAGTCAAATGCTTCTGAAGAGACCATTAACAACTGCAGAAACAAACTCGCAAAAATTACCAGACGTGCCTGACACTATCCTATGTGGCAGAAGTGGTCCCTTTGTCTAGGTTTATATATACCCAACTTCAAATCAAGAAATGAAGATCATCATATACATGATCAGAGAGAGTATATAGATACCATTTTCTAAGAAAGAAGAACATTCTCTAGAATTCGAGAGAACTTTCAAAGAACCTTTTTCCTCCCATTATGAGGTGATCTTCCTTGAAAAACATCCATCATTGTCGTTGGGGAAGGACTATGGATAGAGGATATTCTCCTTGGTCTTACCGTAAAGCACAAATCCACATCCATTTTAGATCAACGGAAGCAAGAGACAGCTGCCAACGATCATCATCCCAGTCTATTCATCTTTTATTTTATTTTTTACCATTTTTTGTATTTCCATTTCTAAACACTTCCATATTATCTTGTAACAAACTCATTTCCATCTTAATACATATATCATGACTTTTTCATCCACTTCTTCCATTTTTATGTTTTTTTTCATGGATAACTAAATCCTTAGTGAGTTAGGATGAGTTAGTCCTCATTCCAGCGAGGTTGATGATTAAGCAAATGTTCATTCGGGTAATGAAGCACTAAATCCAACTCTTGATTTATTTTAACCACTGAAATCATGAGATAGCAATCAATTACTTGAGAGAGCAAGTGATTATGAAATTTATTAACTCGAGTAAGTGTCTTGTTTAGAGATAAATACTGCCTTATGTTCTAAGTAACCTAAGCATGCATCATAGAGGCATGATTTATATGGCTAACTCACAGAAGTGGAGCAATAAAGGTTATGAATATGAACATGATCTTATCATTAGGATCAAGGTTTTGAGGATTACTTATTCAACTCCATTTTCTGATCTATTTCTCCTTTTATTTCACTTATATTCTACATGTTCACAAACACATTCACCTATGCACTATCAACATTTTACTTGCGTTTACCTTGTTTATGATTTACACAGAATCACTACATCACCATTCATTGATAAACACCTACTGCATTCAACAATAGAAAGTCATTAACTAAATTTGTTCTTACTTTAATCGAAATCTTTGTGTTCGACCTTGATCCTCATAGAGACTACCTTCTATAAGGTTTATACTTGGGTTGTTTAGGAGTAAATTTGTGTGAATTATTAGACATTATTCTTGCATTATTTACATGATTGAGCAACCAACAAGTTTTTGGTGCCGTTGTCAGAGATCAAGATTAAAGTTAACTAATTTGGTTTTTGATTTTTGGCTTTGTTTGTAGGCTTCCTTGACTTAAGGAGTATTGAAACTTTTGCTAGAATTTTGCCAACAATATATGAGTGACGATACTCAACCGAAATTTGATATTGACCCTAAAATTGATAGGACTTTTCTTATGAGAGCTAGAACAATCCAGCACATGAGACAATGACAGAGAAATGTGGCGGACCAACAGGATCAACCCGATGAACCAAATCTTGCAAATAATGTAGACACTCGAGTCAACGCATAGGCCAATCCCATTCTCATAGTGCATGATCGAAATAGACGGATTAGGGAATATGCATCGCCTAACCTATATGATTTATCACCAGGAATCATACGTTCGGACTTCAATGACACAAGATTTTAGATGAACTCAGTCATGCTACAAATGATCCAAACGGTTGGCCAGTTTGGGGTTACATTAGGAGAGGATATACATATGGATCTAAAAAGTTTTATGGAGATCTACAATAATTTCATGATTCCTAGAATCACCATTGAAGGGATTAGGCTGTCATTGTTCCCTTTCACTCTTAGAAACGAGGCGAGGCAATGGTCGTACTCTCTTTAGCTAGAAGAGATCTTAACATGGGAGTGCATGCTTGAGAAGATTATGCAGAAATACTCCCCACTAAACGTCAATGCCAAACATAGAAGAAATATCGCTAACGTTGAATAGAAAGACCATAAACTTTAAGTGATGAATGAGTCGGGTCTAAGAGACTTCTTAGATATTGTCTACACCACGGTTTGCCTGATTGGATTCAAATAGAAATCTTTTATGATGGGTTGAATAGGCCATCGTAATCAACAATCGACTCTGTTACAGCACAAAGTTGAAGGAGTAATATAACATGCAATGGAAGACTTCAGAATCAATAAGTACTTAAACTACATTTAATTTGAGTTTTAAACATGTTGTTCATATGACATTCATAAAAGGGTTTGAAACACATATTACCTTTGAAGATCTCTTCTATGAATTCAGTAGAATTTCATCGAGATTGAGCTTGAATCTTCAAGAAGACGACCACCAAGATCTTCTCCACTATGCTTAAGAAGGAATGTATGGTGGAAACACTCAAATCAAGCTGAATTGAGGATGAACTAGTGAGGGTTGAGTAGGGTTTTTAGTTTTTCACTTCAATAAGTAAACTCATATTCGTTGATAATCTTTCTGCATGGAGCTTCTATATATAGATAGAAATCATGCAAAACCAATAGGCTGCATGGATGACACCACCTACTTAGTGATTATCACATAATTCAATTGGATTTTGGTGATAATCTATTAAAATGTAGTTTGTGGGTTTTCAAAACATTGGAAAAAACCATTAACTTAAAGATGATTTCAAAAAATCAGTTTATTTTTTTTAATTAGTTTTATAAAATCAATTAAAAAATAATTAATTTAAATAAAACTAATTTTAATTAATTTTTAATTAAACTTTTTAAGTAAAATAATATTAATTTAATATCTTAATATTAAATCAATAAAATACCAATTTCACTAATATAAATCAATTTCATATTTAAATCATAATTTAAATATTAATTGATTTTCAAATTTCGTTTAATTTCAATTAAATTAAACATTTTTAATTGTATCATGTACAATCAATTGAAAACCCTAAAATTGAATTTAAACATTTCAAATTCATAACCCTAATTTCATACATCAATACTCATTTTGTTATTCCAATTTAAGAGCTAGTAGAGGGACCTAATGGACCTGCAGATCATGAGTTTCAATGATCTGTAATTAATTCGTTAAACTCTTTAATCAAATTAATTACTATTCATTAATTATCAAGGCACATCACTATAGCTCGATAGTTGCACTCTCCTCATTATAGATATATTTCTATCCGTGTAAACCATAATTAGTAAGTCGATCCTTCATAGGTCGTTCGTAATTACGGTTGATTCAAAATTATCATTTTACCCCTGTAAATATATCTTGTTCCTCAAGTTCCCACTGACCCTCTAATGAACAGTTTGATTCATAATACTACTTATGAATCATGTCCCTCTCTATTATGAAAAGGCGGAGCCCTGATTATTCAAGACCTGGAATCAGCACTTTAGAGAACAACCTATCTGCTAATCCTAAAATGGGTAGGACTGAATTCCATCTTGTATGGTTATGTCCCTAGCTATCCATCCGGTCTTATTCCCAAAATGGAAGGCTTATTGAGTAGTGTTGTTGGACTACTCTCATCCATGCAAATTAAATGATAATCCCGAATAAACAAGAGTTTATAGCTAGCTCAGGATTAAGATCGAGTTATCCTAGGTTACTTTAGTATGAAATAGTCAGTTTTAACAGTAAACGATCGTTATAAAGAAAAGTGACTATTTCATGGTCAGTTTATATGCAAATTCATTGCATAGGATGCCCCCACTCACATATCTCGACATGAATGATTTATGGATCACATCATTTGTATTATCTATACAAAATGGGCCGCATCCAATAGTGTTGCTAGGATGAGATACCCAATTTCATCCAACTCTCGTTTACTCCATTTTTTTCCTCACTTTGTATTCTTCCTAGAGAGTCTCTGACTAATGTTTGCTAGCCCTGATTCGCAAAGCATCTCTAGTGACTTCCCCAATGATAGTCTTATGTCGTCTTACCTAACCGACTACAGCTCCATGTTTTCTTCTTTATTCTGCGATTTCATTAGCAAACCTCATTCTCCTAAGCGCTCTCCAATAAGACTGATAAAAAGGATTTGGTGTCGCCTACAAACATCTATTAATCGAATGAAGTTTATAATATCGAACCCTACTTCTATTACTAGGATGGTATAGCAACAGTGGCAAGTCCGAGTCGATTTGAAAGGAAATGCTAGTAGAAGTTTTTTGTTAAGCTAATTATCTAATTAGAGTGTAACATGAGAGGTTTGGTGTGGATGGTGTGATAATTATGCAAGAAAAATAAAGGTACCAAGTAAAAGTAACCTAGGATTGGATTATCTAGTTTGAGAGCAAGAGGGAATCCTATGTAATTTTCGATCATTGATTTTAGTTGATTAAACATTCATTCGATTCATTCACGCACAACTGTAAACCCTCGAATTCATTCTTACTAAGTATCCATAGTTATGGTATTGCAAACCTTGGAGACTATTTTACTAAGTATTTATAGTTATTATGTGATGCTTATGTTGGAAACTTACAGCATGCCATGTTGTTAGTTGTATAAAAGCCTAAAGGGACTTGAGAGAGGGAATTTTTTTTAAGTATGGAGGAAGGATGCTCTTGGGTGGTGTAAGAAGCTACCCACACTTAGTGAGGTCTTGAAGAAGGAAGTTAGGTGTGGAAATAGACTCGAGATTGAAGGAAAAAATCGTAATGAAGGTAATGAGGCTCTCGGGTGAGCTAGTGCCCAAAGGTAAAAGGGAGGATGTTGGACGGGCAAGGAATGAGGCATGCGATGAAGGCTATATATACTAAGGTTAGTGTGCCTAGCGAGGTAGGGCTTGACCAAGGCTAACAAGGATGAATTAACCTCATAAGGAGGTAAGTGAAGGCCAAAATAAGTTTGGGAAAGAGAGTTGAATCACCCAGCTTAGTCACTTAGTTAGTGGGCTAAATGGCCTGATTAGAGGCCTTAAACAAGTATTAGTGAGCTAGGTGTCTCTAATGAACAATCTGATCATGCAACCCCTAGTATAAAAAGGAAGTTTGGTATGAAGAGCTTTGTTTGTGCAATTTAATCGTGCCAAAGGAGAGAAGTTGCTGCCAAACTAAATCTTGATCAGTTTTGAAGTTGATCTAGGGCCGTCAAAAGAAAATTCTCACGAATTTGAGCTGAAAGCTGAAGAATTTCAAAAGTGCTCAAGGCTCTCAGGTTACTCGAGCAGATTGGAAGAATTGAAGAATTCCCAACTCAATAAGAAGAATCAAAGGCTGAAATTCTAAGTAAGATGGCTTATATATTTAAGAACATGTTCTTATAAGCAAATTTTGTGAGATGGTATCTAGAATTAAAATTATTTGGGCTGGAAGTTGAATCTGGAAATTTGGTTGGATGAATAAGTAGGCAGCTGCCCACCAAGCATAAACAAATAGCTAGTCGACTAAACTAAGGTTGTGTGTGGGCAAGCACACAGGTTGATGAAGATACACGTTGGTGTAGATGGGTGTTGGCCAATGTGTATGGAGTGAGCGTGAGGCTATCTGCGATGGTTGAAGCACGCTGAGGGTTACAGCCACGAGCATTCATCACATAGACAAGGTGGGTGCATCTTGGTGCTAGTGAGCGCCCGTGTGTGTGCTGCCACCCACCAACCTAGCTACAAGGTAAAATTTGGCTAAGTATGGTGATGTGTTGACTTTACCTAAGTGTTGAGGATACGTTGAGCATGGTTGGGTGTGATGATGCGTTGAGCTAAGTTTAGACTTAGAATATTGTGAGGAAGTTCTATACAATAGTGTTAATCTGAATACTAAAGTTAAGCTCAATGGGAAACTAAAGGCATTAACCAAAGGTTCCTATTATTTTCACAGGGGAAACACATATAGGGGAAGCCTACAACCCTTTGAAGAAGTAACTCAAAGACAGTGAGTGACTAGTTTCATTAAATTAAGCTTGATTTTATTTCCATGAAGTAAGACTTATAACTTACTAAGTTTCCAATAAATTTTCAATGCATAGCTACTCACTTTACAAAGACGTCTACTTTCACAAAACATGCTTAATATTCAGTAGCTTTCAATGCATGCTTGACTACGACTTGATGGGTGGACACATGGTCCCCTTTCCTTTTTAAAAGCTTGAGTTTTTATGTGATGTTGAGTATGCCTTGTGTGAGTTGTACTATGAGTTCTTAAATATATTTTTGCTAGTTCCAAACTAAGTATAAAGCATATATGTGATGAATTTTAAAGGATATTTATAATACCTACTTGGGTTTGAAGGCTTGGTAGAATGTTTTACTACATTCCAAAAGTTAAACCATTCTCTAATAATTTTACACTTATGATATATTTTTTATTGGAATGCTTTATGCTTATGATTATTAAAGTTTATCTTAAGTGGAATTTTTTGACGTTATATCGAGGAAATCTGATACTGAAGGTATGAAAGTATCTGGGTCCCCTGATACTTAAGGGATGATGGTATCCAGGGCAGATATGAATAGCCTTTAGGGCTTGACCACATGTATATATGTTTTATATTATCGATGCTGATTGTATTGAGATTACTCTACATCAGCTAAGGAATTCGACGTTGGGCGATTAAGCGAAAGGGCTCTCCTCAACTAAGGCTAATGGGTGATGTTTCCAAACGATTTGAATGATATTCGAGGTTTTCGGGGTTCCTAAAGCATTTTCAAATATGTTATGTTTTAATGCTTTTAATGTTTGTTGAACCCTGAGTTTATTAAGTTTCTTCTCTGAGTACGATTATGTTTTCGTACCATGTTTATTGAGAAGCAAGTTTTGAAAAGTCATTCACTGGGTGTTTAGCTCACTCTTTCCAATGTTTTCATTTTCCCCAGGTAGCAGTCAACACCCTAAAGCCTAGCTAATCTGCCAGTCTGTCACTCAAAGATCGAGATTTTTAGAGGACTCAGAAGATCCGAGCTTAGGTGATTAAGCTTGTTTTGTTGAGTAAACTCCCAAGTACATATTAGGGGCTAATGGTAGACTTGAGTTAGGATTCATTGTCATGTAAACTGTTTTGACTTGTATATATATATTTAGCATGTACATCTGAGTTGGCTGTGCGTTGTGGTTGGGGAGTATTTAGTTGAATATATGCTTATAAATTTTTTATCAGATGCATAAAGTTTTGAAGTATAGGTTTCTAAGGTTGAGATGGGCAGTGGATGTCATAAAGGGATTGGCATTTACTATGTTCACATCTCCTTCTAGATTAAGGAGATAATTTGGGAGGGGGTGTGATAACAACGATCTACTTAGCCTAACCTAACTCAACGACGCTACAGGCAGCCAAATCATTTTATCAAACTAAGTAAGCGTCCTAAGTATTAGTTAAAGTCTAAATCCTAATTAAACTAAATGTACCTAATCCTACTGGATTTGCAACAGTCATATAGAATTAATCAACATTTGCATTAAACTTGAGGATTCCATTGTGTGATTAACTAATGGGAAAACCCTTAACTTAATTAATCAATTTGTCTTTGGAACTAGTCTAAACATGTTTTCTAAGATTCGAGGTTGCCTCTAAATCCTAGCACAATGATTCAACTATTTTCGACTTAGATGATTGAGCTTGATGAAGGAGAAACAAAACATGCAAAGCTACTAATCAATTAGCAAGGACAACACCCATCTATGAGGATTAACCAAACATAAATATGCATTGAGGAATTATAAAAGAATCAAAGAAACATAAATCAATACATCCAGTTCAATCAACCAAAATCTTAAGAAAAATACATAGAACTTGCTCCCTAATTAGATAGAAAATTCTTACCTCATTGATCCATAAATAAAGAAAAGAGAAGAATCATCCATTCTTCAATTACAACCCAAAAGAAAACAAAAAACCTAAGCTAAGATGCTAGAAAAATAGAGGAAGAAAAAATAGTTCGAGTTTCATTTCGACCCTATACATCCTAGCATGAAAACCCTAAAAAATCGAAGAGATATTTATAAAATTCTGCAGAGCGTCGTTGCACTAAGGGAAAGCGTTGCTACGGTTATGACCCTTATCGTAGTTCATTGAAGGGTGTAGCTATGCCCCCCACTGTGCTCTCGCTAATTTTTCTCTCTGCCTTCAAGCGTAGCATATAACATAACTACATTTCCCGCTTCACTGACTCTAGGGGTGTTTTTGTAATTTTGCATCCTTGAAGCTCCAGGTGCTCGATTTCACTTTCAATAACTTCAAATCAACCCTAAATGGCCCATAACAGTTCAAAATGCATGATTTTCTCGAATTCTTACAAATATTATCATTTAATCACATTATACATAACAAATAAAGGAGATTAAGGACATAAAATAGTTATTTTCGAGAGCTATCAAAAACTTTTTATCCTCATAACCACATTCGCCCATCTTCGTTCCCAAAACCCATTCATTTCACGACCATCCACATTCTTTCGGCAAAGAACCCCTATCAGTGCCTCCCCCTTTATTCTTCCCCACTACCTCGTTGTGCTTCGCTTCGTCAACCAAACCTTCTCCACTCATTAGATTTCCCCTTTGTCTACTGCCTCGTAGTCCTTTGGTCATTGAGATCGATTTTGATTTCGATCAGGAGGATTGTTGCGAGATCCTTAACCCAACTTTCTTAGCCACTAGTTTCCCTCCATCCCCTGCGCATGAGCCTACTCTTGTTAAAACACTTGACGTTCCTTTAGAAAGTACTCCATTAGAAAGCAGGGTGTTAGAGAGCAGTGCATCAGACTATTCTTCCACATCATTGTCAGCTGCACTACGCTACAAATCGTGCATCTGAAGACAAATCCAAAAGGCAAACGCAGGATTGTTGCGAGCTCCTCAACCCAACTTTCTTAGCCACTATTTCCCTTCCATCCCCTGCCATGAGCCTACTCCTGCTGAAACACTTGACGTTCCTTTAGAAAGTACTCCATTAGAAAGCAGGGTGTTAGAGAATAGTGCATCAGACTATTCTTCCACGTCATTGTCAGCTGCACTGGGTTACAAATCGTGCATCTGAAGACAAATCCAAAAGGCAGTCATGGAGATGGCAGGAAGATCTGATATGCCCACAAATTCTCCCATTCACAATCCTGCGTCTGTGTGACGAGGGTGGCTTAAATGCGACAAGGTTGAGAGAAGCCGCAAAAAAAAGTGCAACAGGATATGTAATGCCCCAAGCCCAAGATTCGGCCCCATGCGTAACTTTGGAATTCCTATGATTGAGCCACCGAAAAGGAAGATGCACCTTGTTGGTATAAGTGTTCATTACATGCCCACCAGCTTCCGCTTGGTTTGTCCCCGCACCACATCTTACTAAGAGAGGGTTCGCTCTGATAGCATCTATAACTTCTTAAGCCCAAGATTTGGACCAAGATTCAGAATCCAGATTCGGCCTATGATGGCCCCGACATTCCCCTGCGACCTGGCTACATCATCTTCCCTTACCTTGAATGCTTAGGAAGTTATCCCCACAAACCAACACAGGTCCTTTCAGCATGCTTTATCTTCACTCACATGCATTCTAGAAAAATTCTCAAGAGGTCACCCAACATAGGATTGTATAGGATTGCTCCAAGCTAAGCATGTTTAACTTTGAAGTTCATATGATTGAACCACCAAAAAGGAAGGTGCACCTTGTTGGTATAAGTGGTAACTTTCAGTTCTTTTAAGCCTTTCTTAACCATACTTTCATGTCCTCAAGTCCCTCTCATTCATATGTGATACCAGTTCATTCATGTACCCCTCCTGAACTCGGGTCATTACAGGATATCTTTGGGGATATCCTAAGAACAATATCATTGCGTTCCATTTAGATGGACGAGCGAGAGAAGGTTGGAGGAAATGAAAGCTGGTGAGGTGAATCAGCCTGTAAGGACAACCACTAACAAGAAGGAGGAGACATCAGACTTAAGATGAAGAGAAGAAATTAGCTCACTGCAAGTGTCTATCCCTGTGGCACAAGGCTCTGAAGAGCCAGTATCCCATAACCCACATGATTATGGGTATGATGGAGTTAGCATGAAATTAGCGAAAGCAATTAGGATCATTAAGCACTCTAATTCAATCAATTTTAGCATTTAAGAAAGTATGTTCAAGAACTAAAATAGGGTTTTTGAAATTTACCTTCGTTGAACTCTTCAAATCTTCAAATTTCAACTTGAATCTCCTCTTTAGATGCTTGTAGACCACCACTTGATCTTTTCTACTATTCTCTTGGACCTTAGATTGGATCATGGGATCCAAAATGAGTAGGAGTTTAGGGAATCTTATGGAGAGAGAGACTGGCTTTTTATTTTGAGTTCAAGAACATTTCTTCTTAAAAAACCAACAAAAATTCATACTGCATGAAAAGTTTCCTCAGCTGATTAAGCTTTGTTTTCTTCTCCTTCAGCATGTTATCTCTCTTCAAAGAGATTGACACCCACCTATTATTAGGTGTTTTAGGTGGGAAATACCCACTATACAAACTTTTCATTTTATTGAATTTAAAATCAAATATCAAAATTGAAATCCAAATATCAATTAATCGTTTTTTTAACCCAAAAAATAATTTTGAAATCAAATTTCAAAATTTGGAAAGAAAATTGTAAAATTAATTTTAACCAGAATTAATTTCAGTAATTAATTTTTTATAAAATTAATTCTAAATAATGAATTAACTATTTAATTAAATAAATTAATTTATTATCAAATATTAAATTAATTAAATATCAATTCTTAATACATGTATGTCTATTCATGTAATTAATATTTAAATCAAATTTAAATATTATCAAATTCTCCAATTTCGTTTAATTAAATAACTAAACGTGTAATTATATCGTAGATAATTACTGATTCCCTTAATTCGAATTTGAATGATTCAAATTTACTCATCACTCTATACGAAGGTTTAATATGTTTATGCGGTAGTAGGAGAACCTAATGGACCTACAGATCATGGGCTCCAACGATTCGAGATTAATTTGCTAAACTCTTTAAATCGAATTAATCAACATTTGTTAGGTTACTCCACCAATGCCCAGTAGTTGCACTCCCCTTACTGTAGATATATTTCCATCCACTCGATATAACCATAATTAGTAAGTCAACCCTTCACAGGTTATTCGTAATAACGGCTGGGTCAAAAATTGTCTTACTCCTGAGATTACATATTGTTCCTTAAGTCCCACTGATCCTATAATGAACAATTTTGTCACCCAATCACCAAACTGAGTCCCTCTCGAGCCAAAGAGAGAGTAGAGCCCCTTATTCAAGATCCGGAGTCAGCACTTAATGGAATAACCTTTCTACTATCCCTAAAAGCGGGTAGGAGTAAATCTCATCTTGCACCCTATGTTCCCAGCTACCTACTCGGTCTTACCCCTGAAATGGGACGTTTATTGAGCTGACACTGTAGATTCAACCCTTACCCATACAAATCTAGGATAATCCCAAATAAACAGGAATTTATAGTTAGCTTAGGATTAAGGTCAAGTTACCTAGGTAATCGCTTTGAAATAGTCAGTCTTAAACAATAAATAGCGTTATAAAGTAAGAGTGACTTATTTCTTGGTTCGGTCTTATACAAACTCTTTGCATAGGACGCCCCCCACTCGCATGTCTCCACATTAATGATTTAGGATCACATCTTTTGTACAAAGTACAAAGTAGGCCGCATCCAATAGTGTTTCTTGAATAAGGTACCCGGCTTTATCTGTATACTTATAAACCATTTTGGCTATCTATTCGAACTTGATCCACTCTTATATCTCCACATAAAGTCTAAGTACTCATGTAATAGCCATGGATCTTAGTTTATTAGATTTAGTGCAATTTACATACTCAATAACAGTTTTATTGAATAAAACCTCAATAACATCTTTATTGAAAATAGAATATGTTTAATATTACAAACTATGAGTTTTAGGACATACAACCCAACATGATATATATGGTAGTTGATTGCAAGGGCAGAGAGAAAGACAGAAGAAAGGAAAGAAGAGAAAAGAGAAAAGAAGAGACAAATATTTGAGGAAGCCGAGTCTTACAATCCAAAGCCTTTGAAGAAAATATGGTTCCTACCGCTAGCATTTACGTTAGAGCCCGAGCGTGTTGAGCTAGACACATTTGAGTCAGCTCATCCCATGCAGATAATGGACACATAAGAAACTCCTCAAAAGCCAATCGATCCTTAGGTTAAGAATGAGGTGGATAATGAAGTGATGAGTAGTTAGTCTGCCCAAGGAGAGGTTGAAAAGACAAGGGTGGATGCACCTACTAAGCGCATGGAAGAGAAAGACCCAAGTCAAGAGGCAACAGGTGCTAAGGCTACAATAGAAAAGGAAGGCACCCTAGATCTCTCTGATCTGGTGGCTGCTAAGTGGGCCAAAATAAAAAAAAAAGTTACAAGGAAAGTTGAGGGCACTAGTTGAGGAGGACCGTACCTTCATCGATGTTGCATCCCTATCAATAGAGTTGCTTGAAGAAGTGGTTGTGGGCAAAGTTACAGCCACTTTGGAAAAAGAAGTGGCCGACGAAATGGCTACAGAAGAGTTTAAAAAAGACATGGAGAAGGAAGAGGTCGCAAAGAGGATTGCAACGAAATTGGAGAAGGATGCGCTCGCTGATGATGAGAGCAAGCAACCAACTAAGAAGAAGAAGAAAAAAAAAAAAAAGAAAGTTGTTAAGAAGAAGTTTGACCCTTGATCAGAAACTTGACACTACCATAAGGCTATTTTAGTATTCTCGGTGTGAGAATCCAAAAGGTGTAGGCCCTATATGGATTTGGAAGAAGGAAGGAGGAACTGGACAATCAGGTAGACGATCGAGTAAGTGGGAGAAGGAAGAAGTCTATTGCATAGACTTGGATATTCGATCGTTTAGCAAATGAGTCACTATCGTATAGTATCCTCAATCGATCGTTTACTCTCCCAAAGCTATCGCATAACTTGATGCTTCTTGCACATGTAATTTTGGTTGAATATCAAAAATGAAAACAATTTTCACTTTATCCATTCGGTTGCAATAAACTGACTAAAACCACCCACTAAGGTGGTTATTCGAGAAAACTGAAATCAAATATCTCATAATTAATTTATTATTATAAATAAATATAATAACCAATTTATCATATTATAATTATAACCTATAATTTTAATATCACATCATATGCAACATATAAACCATAGTTGTTTTTCTCCTTTATGGCATTTAATATAAATCATATTTATATTAATTCCTCCAATCAAATAATCAAATACATTATATCAATTATATCACATATAATTTAATTATATTATATATAATCAAATCCCCTCTTGTTAATTTGAACACTTCAAATTAACCTAAAAACTGATTCTCAACATGAATCTATTGAGCTACCAAGAGGACCACATCTACAAAGCGGGCTACATTCGTAGCGTTACCAGGATAAGGTTTCCCTCCTGTATCCATATACTACAGACCATTTAGGTTATCATTTAAAGCACGATCCACTTGTATGTCGCCACATACATGCTTAAGTTAGAATGATAACCAGGGATCTTAGTTTATTGGTTTGTGGTTAATGCAACTAAAATATCTCATATTTCATAGACTGAAGTGAATAAAATATCTCATATTATAAATCATAAAACTATTTGTTCATACAGGTGTTTACAAACTACAAGACCCTACAAGATTTAGGGCACCAATCCCAACCCCAAGTGTTAACAAATTCTGGACCGAACAATGGTGACTGTTAGACTCAATTACACGGAGTTGTTTCTGTCTAATGGTTGAGATTGTCTCATTCCAGAGAAAGGGCACTTGAGCACCCCAACCGTGACTTTTGTCCTACCCCACTGGGGCATCATTGCGAAATAAATGTCACTTAGGGTACAATAGAACTATTTTGCTAAAACTCAATTGGTGTTAGAAAAGTGGTAATGCAAGTAGACTCATTAAGTTTGTTTTTTTTTTCAGCAACTTTATTATTATGGCTACCGCTACTCTTGCACTTTTAGCCGTCGATAAACTGACTGATGAGAACTACGCTAGTTGGAAGAATATGATAAACATGATACTTATCATCGATGACCTTAGGTTCTTCCTTATGGAGGATTGTCCTCCTATTCCACCTCCCAACGCCGCTCAAAATGTATGAGAGGCATATGAGCACTGAACACGGGCAAACGAAAAGACCCGAGTGTATAGCTTGGCCAGTCTTAACGATGTTTTAGCCAAGAAGCATGAGCCCATGATCATTGCACGCGAGATCATGGAGTCCTTAAGGGGAATGTTCGAACAACTGTCTGGCCTCTGCACAACTCAAGCATGACACTCTTAAGTTCATCTTTAACTCCAAGATGAAGGAGGGTACATCTGTTCGTGAACATGTTCTGAACATGATGGTCCACTTCAATGTGGTGGAGATGAACAAATCGAGCATCGATGAGGCCAGTTAGGTTAGCATTATTCTAAAGTCGTTACCAGAAAGCTTCTTTCATTTCGTAAGCAATGTTGTTCTGAATAGGGTTGATTACAACCTTACAAATCTTTTGAATGAGTTGCAAACTTTCCCATCTTTGCTGAAAAGCAAGGAGAAGAAGGTTGGTGAGGAAAATGTTGCTTCATCTTCCAAAAAGTTCCATAGAGGTTCAACCTCTGGAACTAAGTCTGCACCTTCTTCTTTTGGCATCAACAAGTTGAAGAAGAAGAAGGGTAGTAAGGAGAAGAAGAAGGCGCATACTAACCCACAACCTGCTGCTCCACAGAGTAGGCAACCAGTATGGGTTGAAAAGGGAAAATATTTCCACTGTAATTAGGACGGGCACTAGAAGCAAAACTGGCCACGTTATTTGGCTGAGAAGAACAAGACCAAACAAGGTAAATACGATTTACTGGTTTTGGAGACTTGTATAGTGGAGAATGATGATTCTGCCTAAATTATTGACTATGGGGCCACTAACCATGTTTGTTCTTCATTTCAGGGAACTAGTTCCTAGCGGCAGCTTGGTGTTGGTGAGATGACGATGCGAGTTGGAACTAGGCATGTCGTCTCAGCTGTGGCAGTGGGAGGTCTCCGGTTGACTGTACAGAATAGGTTTATCATTTTGAATGATCATTATGTAGTTCCCGAGTTAAAGAGGAACTTAATTTCTATAAATCTTTACTTGAATGTAATTATTCAATACATTTTTCTGTTAATAAAGTGTTTATTATGAAAAATGGCGTTGATATATGTTCAGCTCAACCAGAAAACAATTTGTATGTGTTAAGGCCGTTATCAACAAATTCTCTCCATAATATAAAGATGTTTAAAACTGTCGTAACTCAAAAAGAACGACTTAAAGTTTCTCCTAAAGAAAATGCCCAACTTTGCCACCTTAGTTTAGGGCACATCAATCTCAATAGGATTGAGAGGTTGGTGAAGAATACACTTCTAAATGAGTTAGAAGAAAATTCTTTACCTGTGTGTGAGTCATGCCTTGAAGGCAAAATGACCAAAAGAACTTTTACTAGAAAAGGTTATAGGGTCAAAGAGCCTCTAGAGTTAGTGCATTCAAACCTTTGTGGTTCGATGAATGTGTGAGCCAAGGGAGGTTATGAATACTTCATCACTTTTACTGATGATTATTCAAGGTATGGGTACGTTTATTTAATGCAACGTAAGTCTGAATCCTTTGAAAATTTCAAAGAGTTCAATGTTGAAGTTGAAAACGCATTAAGTAAAACAATTAAGACGCTTCAATCTAATCAAGGTGGAAAGTTTTTGGATTCAGAGTTCCATAACTATTTGATAGAACATGGAATAGTTTCCCAACTCTCAACACTTGGTACACCTCAGCAGAATAGTGTATCGAAGAGGAGAAATCAAACTCTATTGGACATGGTTCGATCAATGATGAGTTACACTTCTTTACCGGACTCGTTTTCGAGTTTTGCAGCAAAGACTGCAAGTTACATCCTGAGCTGCATTCCCTCCAAGAGTGTTGCCAGAAAACCTTTGGAGTTGTGGAACGGGCGTAAAGCTAGTTTACATCACTTTCGCATCTAGGGTTGCCCAACACATGTGCTTGAGGCTAATCCTAAGAAATTGGAACCACGTTCGAGGCTGGGCCTATTTGTAGGCTACCCCAAAAGGACACGAAGGGGGTTATTTTTATGATCCTAAGGAAAACAAAGTGTTTGTATTGGAAAATGCTACTTTTCTTGAGGAGGATCATATAAGGGAGCACGGTCTTAGAAGAAAAATCATGTTGAATGAACTTTCCAAAGAAACTACTGAATCTTCAACAAGAGTTGTTGAAGAGTCTGCTACCTTAATAAAAATTGTTGATGTAAGTTCATTTAGTAGGTCAAATCCATCTCAAAAGTTGAGGGAACCTCGATGTAGTGGGAGGGTTACGAACCCACCTATTCGCTATATGGGTTTAATTGAAATCCTGGCTATGGTAGTTGATAACGAAGTTGAGGATCCGTTGTCTTACAAGAAGACCATGGAGGATGTTGACAGAGATGAATGGGTCAAAGCCATGGATCTCGAGATGGAGTCTATGTACTTCAACTTGGTTTGGGATTTTGTAGATCAACCTGATGGGGTTAAACCTAAAGGTTGTAAATAGATCTACAAGAGGAAATGGGGTGCTGATGGGAAGATGCAAACCTTCAAGGCTAGACTTGTGGCAAAGGGTTATACCCAGGTAAAGAGAGTTGACTATAAGGAGACTTTCTCGCCTGTTGCCGTGCTAAAGTCTATCCACATCCTCCTATCCATTGCCTCATATTATGACAATGAGATATGGAAAATGGATGTCAATACTGCTTTTCTGAATGGCAATCTTGAGGAGACCATTTATATGGTGCAACCTGAGGGATTCATAGCCGAAGGTCAAGAGCAAAAGGTTTGCAAGCTAAATCAATTGATTTATGGATTGAAACAGGCATCTCGATCTTGGAACATAAGGTTTGATATTGCGATTAAATATTATGGCTTTGCTCAGAACGTTGATGAGCCTTGTGTCTACAAGAAAATAATCAACAGTTTAGTAGTTTTCCTAAGGTTGTATGTAGACGATATCCTACTCATTGGGAATGATGTAGGCCTACTGACTTCAGTTAAGAATTGGCTAGCGACCAATTACAAATAAAAGATTTGGGAGAGGCTCAGTTTATTCTTGGGATTCAGATCTTTCTGAATCGAAAGAAAAATGCTAGCACAGTTTCAGGCATCGTACATTGACAAGATGTTGATCAAGTACTCGATGCAGAACTCCAAGAGGGGCCTATTTCCTTTTTGGCATAGAGTTAAATTGTCTAAGAAACAGTGTCCTAAGACACCTTAAGAGGTTGAGGAAATGAGACGAGTCCCCTATGCATCTGTCGTGGACAGTTTGATGTACGTGATGTTATTTACTAGACTTGACATCTGCTACGCTATGGAGATAATCAGTAGATATCAGTCTAATCTAGGATAGGGTCACTAGACATCCGTCAAGAACATCCTCAAGTATGTTTGGAGAACGAGGGACTACATGTTTGTGTATGGTTCTAAGGATTTGATCCTTACCGGATACATGGACTCTGATTTTCAGACTAATAAAGATTCTAGGAAGTCCACTTTAGGATCAGTGCTCACTCTTAACGGAGGGGTTATAGTATGGCATAGCACCAAGCAGGAGTGCATCGTTGATTCCACAATGAAGGTCGAGTATGTAGCGGCTTGTGAAGCTGCTAAGGAGGGCTCAGGAAGTTCCTAACTAATCTGGAAGTGGTTCCATACATGTCTAGGTCCATCACCCTTTATTGTGATAATAGTAATGTTGTGGCGAATTCCCGTAAACCTCGAAGTCATAAGCATGTCAAGCACATATAACAAAAATACCATCTCATCTGAGAGATTGTGCATCGAGGGGACGTGATGTCACGATGATAGCTTTAGAGCACAATGTTGCTGATCCGTTTATGAAGACCTTCATGGCTATAGTGTTTAAGAGTCATCTGTAGAGTATGGGTCTATGGGACAGACCATGGCTGGACTAGGGCAAGTGGGAGATCTTGTACTAGGCGTTTGTGCCCTAGTTTATTGTTTTGTGTACTTGTAATTAGATTATCTTGTACACTCCACTAGCCTTAGGACTAGTCGGAGATTGTTAGGGTTGATGCTTTAAATATTGTAGGGTCCTGTAATTTATAAACACTTGTATGAACAAACATTTTGTGATTTATAATATATGATATTTTATTCACTTCAGTATATGAAATATAAGATATTTTAGTTGCATTAACCACAAACAATTAAACTAAGATCCATGGTTATCGTTGTAACTTACACATGTATGTGGAGACATACAAGTGGATCGTGTTTTAAGTGATCACCTAAATGGTCTGTAGTATATGGATAAAGGAGGGATACCTTATCCTGGTGACGCTACGAGTGTGACCTGCTTTGTAGGTGTTACAAATGTTGTAAAGTGTTACAAATGATCTGATCCTGATCATTCACGTATTAGACATGCGAGCGGGGATATTCTATACAAAGGAGTTTGTATAAGACCGAACCACGAAATGTTTAATCTCGTTATATAACGCCATTCGTAATTGGGACTTTCATTTTACTAGGATGACCATAGGTAACATGACCTTTACCCTGAGTGAGTTGTGACTCCTGTTTATGAGGGCGGTTCTTTGATTTGCATGGGTGAGAGTGGCCAGATTGCCGACTCAACGAGCCTACTATTTTGGGGATTCGTTTGATTAGGGAGTTGGGAACTCAGCTACACAAGATGGAATTCACTCCTTCCCTGATGCAGGGGTAAGTAGATAAATTGCTCCCATAAGGGCTGATTCCGGGGCTTGAACAATGTGGCACCACATCTTCTCTTGGCCTGAGAATGGTTTAGTTATAGTAGGACTATGATCTATTGTTCATTAGAGGAATCAGTGGTACTTAAGGAGTTAGATATAACTATAGGGGCAAAACAATAATTTGGCCCACTGTACTTATGAGTGATTTATGAAGGGTCATCGTATTGTTGATTGATTATATCCAATGGACATATAACTATATTTGTAGTGCGAAGAATGCTACTGTCAGTTTTTAGTGGAGTGCCCGGTAGTTAACGGATGGTGGATATCATGATTAAAGAGTTTAGTCAGTTATTCACATACCGTTGGAGCTTCAAGCTACTAGTCTATAAAGTCCCCTTGGTAATTCAATGGATTCAAGTTGAGAATCAGTTTTTGGGTTAGTTTGAAATGTTCAAATTAACAAGGGAGGATTTTGTTAAATATGATATAACTAAATTAATTCAATTATATATGATATAATTGATATGATGTATTTGATACATTATTATTTGATTGGAGGAATTAATATAAATATGATTTATATTAAATGCCATAGAAAGAGAAAAAGAACTATGGTTTATATGTTGCATATGATGCAGTATTAAAACTATAGGTTATAAATATAATATGATAAGTTGGTTATTGTATTTATTTATAATTTATTAATTATGAGATAATTAATTTTCTTTTTCTCCACTAACCACCCAAGTGGGTGGTTAGACGGTTTTATGGCTAAATGGGATAAAGAAGAAAAATGGTTTTTCATTTTTTTCATTCCACGCACAACAAGTTATCAGTTTTCACCATCGAGTGACTGCACGATTGACTATCGAGTTTACTATATGATAGTACACTTTACTAAACGATCGAGTGTCAAGTCTATGCGATAGACCTTTATCTTTTAATGATACTTTGGTTCAATACTCAATCATTCTTCCTCCTCCACCCCTCTTTCCCTCTATCCAAAATCAGCTAGAGCCCACAACTCCTGGATTCTCACACTGAGAATACGATCTTGTGGTGGTGTCTAGTTCTGTTCGAGGATCGATTTTTACTCGCTGGTGATCGAGGAACTTCCAGTTGCTCGTTGCGTTTATGTTGTTCGACGCATTGGTGACTGATCGAGAAAAATACGTGAAGAAAGAGTTCTTCAAAGTATTGTCTCTCTTATCCTTTGTTATTTGACAAGAAGCATGTTGTAATTTTTCTTTAATGCATAATCATTTCTGTTTGATTACAAATGTTTTAGTTCTTTCATAATGGAGTTTGGAATAATCCGCTTCCATTTAAAGGTCCTCTATAATTAGAGTTCATTGAGATCCCACCTGAGCATTCACCTCCACATTAAATCAAAACCCACTGCAACCTACCCAGACAATCCAGACCATAAGAAATCAGCCACACTTTCCTAACGCATATTACTTAGACATGGACTTGGATTACGTGGAGCAGTATCTTCAACAATGCATCTTTCATCCAATCATGCATTCGATGGAAGCATTAGATAGGCACATGGATGACCAATTCCAATTCCAACTTCAATACATGCAGGAAGTTCTATCTACTCGAGCTGTCATCCCGCCGCATGTTCTTCCAAAGCATCTATGCAGGCCCATCAGCTTCCCCGTGTCGGACTCTGAAGCTTCATTTTTGCCGCCATGGGAACCTCTTGCTGATAAGCCTTAGTTTAAATTTGAGGGTGTACTCTGGGACCTTCCTTTAGGTATTCCATATTCTTTTCTAATTTCATCTTTTAAAACTTAATGAAAACTTAAATTATTATTCTACTTCTATCTTCTATGCTTCTATGCATTTCTCTTTGCTTCTTGATTGTTGCTTGTATGCTTTTCAGTTTATTTCATGCTTTCTTTTTGTTTGGGTGCGTGCTTATATAATCACAATGATGATACTATACAAACCAACTTACTGGACTCACTAGGATTGCATTGATCACAAACTTTGCAACCCTCCCAAAGTTATGCATCTCAACTTTTCCTGATAGTAAGTCTTGAATCAAACCTCATTTAAAATTTTTCTAAATCAACCTAGTGTTTTATTTTTAGCAATGAGGACCTTGCTGACCTCCAAAATTTGGGAGTGAGAGAGATTTAATTTGATGAATTCAAAGCCTTTACAACTCAAAGCACATTAAATAAATTAAAAAAAAAAGGTCTAATAAATGTCAGCGTAAGGAAATTTGGCTTAATAAGAGTTAAGTTATGAATGGTGCTCACTCGTAGTTGGATGTCCACATGACACCCGTGGGGTCAAGTCAAAACAAAAGTAACTAGGATCAACGCACAATTTAGAGGCTCAACTAAGAAAGACAACCCTAATGTCAACACAAGGAAATCTGGCCTGATAAGAGTTGAGTTGAAACTGGCATCCAATCGTAACTAGTGTTGGGTTTTATATCCTAAAAACTCGCAGTTTGTAAAATAATAAACATTTTCTATAATCAATATACTTGTTATTGATCTCATAAATTGTATGAAAGTCTAAATCCAATAAACTAAGACCCATGATTATTGTATGAGTACTTGAGTTTTATATGGAGACATAAGAGTGGATCGGATTCGAGTAAATAGTCAAAACGATCTATGGTACATGAATGAAGTTGGGTACCTTATTCTGGTAACACCATTGGATGCAGCCTACTCTGTATTTGTTAGAAAGAGTTATAAAGTGCTACATACGATGTGATCCTAATTCGTACATGTTATGACATGAGGAGTGGGGGCGTCCTATGCAATGAGTTTGTATAAGATCAGGACCAAGAAATAAGTCACTCTTACTTTATAATGTTGTTTACTGTTTAAGACTGACTATTTCACCTAGATGACCTAGGTAACTCGATCTTAATCCTGAGCTAACTATGAACTCTTGTTTATTTGGGATTGCCCTTAGATTTGCATAGTTGAGGGTTGGCTCAACAGCGCCGGCTCAATAAGACTCCCATTTCAAGGGTAAGACAGGATAGATAGCTGAGGACATAGGGTGCAAGAATGAGTTTGCACCTACCCGATTTAGGAATAGGAGAAAGGTTGTTCTCTCAAGTACTGAATCCAGGTCTTGAACAAGGGGCCACACCCTCTCACTGGGCTGAGAAAGTTTGGTTTGGTGATTGGATCACAAACCAATTGTTCATTAGAGGATTAGTAGGGACTTGAGAAATAAGACGTAATCTCGAGGATAAAACAGATATTTGACCCAGCTGTTATTACGAACAACCTATGATGGGTACTTGCTGATTATGGTTAAATCATGTGGACATAATATATCTACGGTGAGGGGAGTGCAACTATGGGCTTTAGTGGAGTGACCCATGAGTTGACGAATGGAGATTAATTTGGTCTTATGAGTTTAGCCATTTAATCTCGAATCGTTGGAGCCCATGATCTGTAGGTCCGCGAGGTCCCCCTACTAGCTCGTAACGGACTAGCTCTAGAATAGATAAGTTAATTTAAAACGTTCAAATTAGAATTAAGGGAATTAGTAATTATATGTTTAATTTTAGAACTAAACGGAATAGGAGAATTTATATATTTAAATATGATTTAAATATATAAAGATGGATATGTGTTAAAATTAATTTAATATTTGATATTAAATTAATTAATTTTTATTTAATAATTAATTTACGAAATTAATTAATTTTTTCATTTTTTAAAATCAAAATAGATTTTACAAATCAAATTTTGATTTTTATATAAAATTGAAAAAAGGAAAAGGAAAACAAAAAACACACAAAATGAAAAAAAGAGTTTTTACATTATGACCTAAGTAGTTCACTCAAATGGCGATATTTTTGCCTTGTCTTCTTCAAGCATGAGCTGCAACTCATGCAACTCTTCTCTTTGCATGTTGATCTGCAATATAATGAAGAGATTGGAGTGAAAATCGAGCATACATTCCATAGAGAATTTTAGAGAAAATTCGGCTTTTCTTGAAATTCGGGTTCTTCAACAAGGTTGCTGCAGTGAGCTTTTCTCCTTCATCTCTTGATTCAAGCTTGTTTTGAGTCCCACAACTCAATCTAGAGCATCAAGAGAATAGTGGAGAAGATAGCAGCTAGTGAAAGAGCTTTGAAGAAGTTCTACAAGAGGTCTGTCTTGAAATCCACTTTTTTCTACAGAAGTATGCTTTATATATTGCCAAAATTAGTGAATTTGAGTGCTTAAATGATCCTTATGCTTCCGCTGCTATTGATACAATCCTACAACTAGATGATCTGCGTGACACTCATGCAATCAAGCCAAAACGAAGGGGGCTAACTGAGCTTAATGCCTAAAAAAAGTTTTGAGGAAAGCTTTGAATCCTTATCAAAGACATTACTTGAAAACTCAAAACCAAGCTGATTTAAAAAAAAAATAGGAAAACAAGTTTGAGGGTAAGACTTGCTAAGTTAGAGTTGAGATTCATTCACGTAGGAAGTGAGTAAAGCATGTCGTAGACAATGTCTAGGTGTTCATAAGTTGTGGGAGTATCCTGAGCAGATTGGGCAATGCATAGAAAGTTAGAATTTTATATGAAATAAAACTTAAAGATATGTCTGAGAATAAGCATTATTCCAAATTTGGGGGTGTAATAACTTATATTTCTACAAGTTATTGTCTCTTAAAGTTAGTATATTTAGAAGTATTAGTTAAGGAAAACATTATAATCATAAGAAAATAGAGCAAAAATTACTTTCTATGTCATAGGGTTCAAAAGAGATCTTAAATAAAAATCATGTCACTAACGTGTCTCATATGTAGGAATATATGAAGAGCCAAAAGAAAGGAACCATGCGCTAGATCCAAGGAAAACCCCATGCAACCAAGAAGTTCAGAAAGCAAAAAGAACAAGAAATCTGAAGGCAAGTCATGTGGCAAGCGCTTAAGCAACAATCATGAGAGCCAAACGCATGTGAGTGAAGGAACTCTTATCAAAGAGGACCTATGAGCGGAAGCAAGATCGTTCCAAATTCATTGTGACAAAAATACAGCATTCACAAACAAACATACAATTTATGCATTTACTAACAAATTACGGCATGCTTTTCACAATTAAGTAACAAAGGACCGAGAGACATACCTCTTGAAGAACTTTTCTTCTTTGATTTCTCGCTCTCGTCAAAACCAGCAACTCTCAGTATCGCTGTGCATGCCCAGACTATCATCCACCAAAACTCGCTGTCGGTCACCACCGAATGGTCTTCTACATGAACAGGAAACAAGGAGGACACCACCATTCAATAACCTCGGTATTCTCGGAGTGAGAATCTAGAAGGTGTGGGCTCTGTTGGATTTGATAGAGGGGAGGTGGAAACAACGATCGTTTACAATGACAAAGTAAGTGGGAGAGATTTTGTGCCTATCGTATAGACAGGTGCTTAATCATTTAGCAACGAGTACACGATCGTTTAGTAAAACAGGCTGATCTTTTAGACGATCGTTTAGGTAAATAGCTCTCGCGCGTGATCGTTTAGAAAAGGTGATACGATCGTTTAGGAAATCTATGCGTGTACACGATCATTTAGGACAACTTGCCACAGTTGGTCTAATCCCGATCATTCTTGTGTGGACACGCGAGTGGGGGCATCCTATACAAAGAGTTTGTATAAGACCTAACCACGAAGTGTTAATGTCTCGTCATATAACGTCGTTCATGACAGAGACTTCACTTCACTAGGATGACCATAGGTAACATGACCTCAATCCTGAATGAGTTGGGAACTTCTACAATTGAGGGTGGTCTTTTGATTTGCATGGGTGCGAGTGGCCAGTTTGCCGACTCAAACCTACCACTTTGGGGATTCGTCTGATTTTGGAGCTAGGAACTCAGCTACACAAGATGAAATTCACTTCTTCCCTGAAGCAGGGGTAAATAGATAGATTGCTCCATTAAGGGCTAATCTTGGGGCTTGAACGACGTGGCGCCACACACCTTCTCATGTCCTGAGAGGTGTCCACGCATAGGAGGACTATGTTGTATTGTTCATTAGAGGGATCAGTGGTACTTAAGGAGTAAGATGTAACTACAGGGGCAAAACGGTAAATTAGCCCAGTTGTACTTACGAGCATTTGTGAAGAGTTCTCGTACTCATGATTGGTTATATCCAATGGACACAAAAATATATCTATGGTAAGAAAAGTTCAGCTATCAGTCTTTAGTGGAATGTCTGGCAGTTAATGGATGATGGATCTCATGGCTAAAGAGTTTAGTCAGCTATTCACGTATCGTTGGAGCTTCGAGCCATAGGTCCATAAGGTTCCCTTAGTAGCTTGGCTACAAGTTGAGAATCAGTTTTTGGGTTAGTTTGAAATGTTCAAATTGATAAGAAGGAGTTCGATTATATATGATATTACTGACTAAACGTATGAAATACATTAATTTGGAGGAAATTGGATATAAATATGATTTATATCAAGTAGAGGAGAAAACACTATGGTTGATATATGATATCAAACTATAGGTTATGAATATAATATTATTATATTTATTATTTTATTAATTGGACAGTTATGGGATAATTGCTCGATGTTTTCTCCGTAACCATAAGTTAGTGGGAAGTTCAAGTCGGTTTTCGAGAAGAATAAAATGAAAATTGTTTTCATTTTGCAAAGAGCACGTATAATAGGTCACGGTGAGTTTTGCATTCAATAGCTTAGTAAATCAGAGCCTATACGATAGGCATCATTTTACTAAACAATCGCTCACCCACGTGCGCGCTTCTCTAAACGATTGCCCACAGTTTACTAAACGATCGCTTAATGCCCGAACTTTATTAAACAATCGTATAGACGATTTCCTAGCTTTTCCTACACGATCGTGTACCTCGCCTAAACGATCAAGCATCCTAACTATACGATATTCGTTGTCTTCTCCCACTTGTTTGATCATTGTATACGATCTGTTTTCCTCCTCCCCCTTAAAAAATCCGAATAGAGCCCACTCTTTGGATTTTCACTCCGAGAATAATAAGAGCTCCAAGTGGTGGTGTCGTCCCCATTTCCTGCTGTTTGTGTGAAGTTGTTCGTGGTAGACAACCAGGGTGTTGCTGAACGATAGCCTGCTGTTCTAGCGAGAGCGAGATTTGCCGAGAAGAGAGTCTTCAACTGGTAAGTTCCTCGTTCTCTTGTTTTTATCTAAAAGCATGCCTGTAATTTAGTTGTTAATACATATATGTATATGTGAATATATATGTGGAAATTCTATCACAATTAATTGGAAAGATCTGCTTCCGCTCAGAGGTACTCTTAAATAAAAGTTCCTTCAGTTACATCTAACTCTTTAACTACCACTGATCCCTCTAATGAACAATACAATATAGTCCTACTATGTGTGGACATCTCTCAGGCCATGAGAAGGTGTGTGACGCCATATCGTTCAAGCCCCGAGATCATCCCTTAAGGGAGCAATCTACCTACTTACCCCAACTTCGGGGAAGGAGTGAATTCCATCTTGTGTAGCTGAGTTCCCAGCTCCCAAATCAGACAAATCTCCAAAGTGGTAGGTTTAAGTCGACAATCTGGCCACTCGCACCCATGCAAGTCAAAGGTCCGCCCTCAAATGCGGGTGTTCTCAACTCACTCAAGATTGAGGTCATGTTACCTATGGTCATCCTAGTGAAGTGAAGTCTCTGTCATGAACGACGTTATATAATGAGAATAAAACACTTCGTGGTCTGGTCTTATACAAACTCTTTTGTATAGGACGCTCCCGCTCACATGTCTTCACATGAATGATTAGGATCAGACCATCTATAACAAGTCACAACACTTGTAACTATTCTACAAAACGGGTCGCATCTGTAGTGTCACATGGATAAGGCTTTCCTTCTTTATCCATATACTACAAACCATTTTGGTTATCACTTAAGGCATGATCCACCTATATGTCTCCACATACATGTTTAAGTTACAACGACAACTAGGGACCTTAGTTTATTGGTTTTTGGTAAAGCAAATAAAACATCCCATGTTTCATAGACAATAGTGAAGAAAATATCATATATTATTACATCACAAGCGTTTGTTCAATACAGTGTTTACAAACTACAGGATCCAATGAGAGTTTAGGGTATCAACCTCAACAATCTCCCACTTGTCCTAAAGAGTGGGGTGTATAATACAAAAAATACAAAAACAATAAACTAGGGCACTAAGGCCCAGTACAAAAACCTCCCACTTGCCCTAGTCCAACCGTGGGCGGTCCAGTAGACCCATGCTCTGAAAGTGACACTAAAAAATTGTAGTTGTGAGAGCCTTCGTATACGGGTCAACAATGTTGTGCTTCGAAGCGATCTTCGTGATTATCACGTCACCTCGATGCACTATCTCACGGATAAGATGATACTTCCGCTCTATATGTTTGTCGTGCTTGTGACTTCTGGGCTCCCTAGAGTTCGCCACAGCACCACTGTTGTCACAATAGAGGGTGATGGGCCTAGTCATGTCTGGAACAACTTCCAGATCAGTCAGAAACTTCTGTGCCAAACAGCCTCCTTAGCAACTTCACAAACTGCTACGTATTCGGCCTCCATCATGGAGTCAGCAATGCACGTCTGCTTGGTGCTTCGCCACACTACCACTCCTCTGTTAAAAGTGAAAACTGACCCTGAAGTGGATTTCCAAGCATCCTTATCAGTCTGAAAGTCAGAATCTGTGTATCCAGTACGGATCAAATCCTTAGTTCCGTACACGAGCATGTAGTCCCTCGTTCTTCAAAGATACTTGAGGATATTCTTGACTGCAGTCCAGTGACCCTGTCCTAGATTAGACTAATACCTACTGATTATTCTCACAGTATAGCAAATGTCTGGTCTAGTACAGAGCATTGTATACATCAAACTGCCAACGGCAGACGTATGTTGGACCCGTCTCATTTCCTCAACCTCTTGAGGCGTCTTAGGACACATTTCCTTAGACAATCTTAATAATTCTTCATCTCATTTGTGGATCAATCTTATAAAATATCATGATTTAAGACATTTAGAAACTAGTGATTTTGAAATGATTAAAATCAAGATTGAAATCACCTCAAAACATGGCTCAACACCATCAACCAACCCACATCCACATGAGATTGAAAAAAATGTGCTTGAGCTACAAATTATTAGCTATTGCATTCTTTGAAAGCTTACATATTATGAAAGACAAAACAGTAATTTAACGTTACAGAACACAGAGGTCCAAACTCTTCTGGCTTCTCGCTAGAGCCATATGAACCCCGGTTCTTTGTGATATCATTCTTCCGAAAGTTCAAACCAACACCATTGATAACAGAGAAACCAGCCTCGATTTAGGCCGAACCATGCTTCTTAAAGAAGGCAACGAGAGGATTGTAAACAATGCTGTTGGCATCAACCCCCATAATGTAATCAGCATGGGCATACTTTTGGACAAACTGGACGGCGAGCTTGTCTACATCGTGGAGCTTGAAATGGTTGAGGAGGCGCTCGACGTCTCGCACATCGGAGAGTGCATCTCGACCCCCATAGCTGATGAAAATGGGGAGGTTGTGTGGAATGTTCGAGAGATTGTATACTGGGGGATGGATATCTCCATAGTGCATCAGGTTGTAATCTACCCTCCCATAGTTGTATTTTGCTAATACTCCAGTTCTAACAGCTTTTCCAACCCAATCAAAACAACATATGTTAACATTAATGTTTTCGTTAAATTACTAGTTTACTTCAGTATGTATAAATTATATCAAAAAATCCTTTTTTCGAAACCATAAAATCAATGCTTAATGAGTCGTAAAGCTTACTTTGAGCCAAGTGAACCATGTTCTTTGTCGATGTTGATTGAGGTTCATTCTCGAGAAAGAGTTGAATCGTAGATGAGTTGAGACAACAATTACGTCCTGCATTTTGTTAATGGAAATGTCAACAAATGATTTTCATGCATTCCCGAATAAAAATATTTTTAAAATATATATTAAATGATAACTTGTGATTCGATACTTGCATAAAAATAGATACACTCGAGATGTATTTAAGTATTTTTAATAACAATTTAGCAAACAAAACAAAAAGACAACATAAACCATCCTATATTCAAAATCTCTCCAAATAACATTTTCAAAATTCTTTGGTTTATACTTTCTAGTTGACAGGTTTTTTTTTTTTTCTTAATTAAAAGAGGATTCTCTATTAATTAGAAACATTATTTTTTCTAATAATTACATACTATGAAGATTTCATAATCAACCACTTTGAAACAATTTTTTGAATTGTTTTAGAGAATTTTAAAATTAATTCAAAGGTATATCAAACATAATTCAAAGTAATAATGCTTCCTAAAAAGTACTTTTATTACTATTTTTTTAATTAAAAAAAAAAAGTGATTTTTCAAAAACCCAGAAGGTAGATACCAGTAATTGCAGTTAACAAATCATAGCAATTGACTCCTGGATGAGTACACAAAACTTTCAGAATGGTCTCCACTTCCTTCCTGATATTGTAATTAAACACAAAATAGATCAACACCACAAATTTAGGTGGTAAAAAAACAAATAGAAAATAATAATTCTTATATATAAGCCATATCCTAATGCGTTAGTATTTAAATTAAAATATCATTTTGATCCCTATACTTCGAAGTTTATTCAATTTTAGTCTCATTCATTTTTAGATATCCAATTTTAGTTTTTATACTTTTAATAAATCTTAAATTTAGTCTTATGAAATTAACTTTATTGAAATTGGCTAAATAATAATAATAATTTTCATATGATGAAACATGATATGTAGATTATGTTTCAAAATATAGAGTGAAAATATTAATAAATAATAAAAAAGAATTTAAAATATCAACAAGTGAACTAAATTTAAATTTTCTTAGTACAAAACATAAAATTAAATAAACTTCAAAGTAGAAAAATAATATTTTAACTTATTATTTATGTTAGGTGAATCATTAGAAAAAAAGATTTAACAATTGCGAAATGGTTCGGTTACACTATTGTTATTTTATTTTAGTTTTGAAAATAACACCTAATGACAATTGAATAGTTCTTTTAGGTAATTATTTAAAATGACAAAACTGATTAATATTAGTATTTGTCACTATGATAATATTTTTTGGCTCATTTTACTATATTTGAAAACAATACATTCTTTTATTTATTTTTAAACCTTTATAAATTTTTAGATTTTCTTATTTATTATTTCTCAATTGTTTTCTATTTTTATCATTTTTTTAAAAGAATATTGCTATAATATTTTCCTCTGTAAAAGCATAATAAAAACTAAGAATAAAATATTAGATAGTAATTTTGGTATCATTTATTTCGAAAGATGATTTTCTTACGTAAAATTTCAATTTTTTAAGTTTAAAATCAAAGAAAACAATAAATAAAGATGAAGAGAGGAATTTTCACACCATAGCTTAACTTTATCTTTATTTTTAAAAATATCATAAATTTTCGTTCTTTTTTCAAATATAGCATAAATTTACCTTTTCTTAACTTTGATTTGGATCATATTAGTTTTTAAAAGTTGTAAACTTTCTACCATATTCAAAATTTTACATATTTCCTATGCTATTTTGATAATTAAAAACAAGAATTATACTTTTTATTCTGTCTAATAAAATGGAAAATAAATATTGGAGAAAGGAGAAGCTAGGTACCTTTTTAGATTGAACTCTGCAATACCCAACAACGCAGTAACTTTCTGCCGGAAAGAAAAAACAAAACATTAGATAAAACATAAAACTATCATCATGCTTTTAAAAATAGAATAAGACCCATTCATATTAAGTTACGGTCCATTAATATTTATGAAAACAATTCTATAATATAAATAAACGGAGTATGTTACTTTCACAGTATTAGAATATTTTTTCTATAATACGCCTCTATCATAAAATTCACTCTCAAAAGTCATCGTTAAAATCAAATTAAGAAAAGGAGAGGCAATAGAATTGAGGGAGAGATTGTCAATCTCACTAAACATTGAGGCTAGCTAGGTTAAAGTCCACATGTACAAGTACCTATTTTGCTAATAACTTATAAAAGTGTTGTAAATAGAGACAAAAAAATGGTAAATAATAAACTAAAACATGCATATAATTTAAAGCAGTAAATAACCATAATAAATTAACAGCGACGAACCTCGGGGAGGAGCGATCGAGCAGCCAAGGCTCCAACAATGGTGGTCATATGGCTGAGATATGCGATGGGGCTCAAGAACGCCGCCGACTGCAACTGGTTCACCAACTTTCCTTCCGACAATGAGGCTAGTACTAGCAATGTTCCCTATCATAACAATCTCTGATACTTAGATCTTTTAACTTGGTAAAAATTTATATTTTAGAAATCGTTATTACCTCGTTTAAAAAATATACCTAAACTTTTGATAGATGTTTAGTACCTAAATCTTTCTAGAAAAAGTAAAAAAAAAAATCCTCTTACCGTTTGTATGTGAACGAAAAGTGTTTATATACTATACATCACCTCTTTCTTCTGTTTTAATCTATGGCCTAGCATTACTCTAATTTCTCTTTTTGCTTCAATTATTTCTAACTCCTACTTCCATTCCTCAATCTTTTAGGGGTTGTTGGATAATCAATTAGTTTTTGAGCTCTAGATTTTAGATTTTGAAAAGCAGAGCTATGCGGTATCCAATTGAATTTTCTATCTTTTCAGTTTTATAAGCGTTTTTAAAATTGTTAAGAAATTTTGAAAACCAACAAAAAAAAAAACTGTTTTCGTTTTTAAAAACCAAAATTATGTTCATGCTCAAGTGATAAATATTGGGTTATTTCACAAATTTGTGAAGGCCCACAATTAAGGCCCATTAGGGCCATATTAGGTTTTCGTTTTAAAAACAAGGGCTAGTTAGATAAATAGAATTTAAGCCCAAAATAATAGAATATGTAGTACAAGAATAAAATAATTGCATATATAGATAAAAAATGGTAAGAGACTAAAAATCCCATGCCTAGCCACCATTTTTTTCCCGATTTTCTCAAATTAAAAGCTATCACTGATAGCAGCTACTAATAGCAGCTATCAGTGATGACCACTGATAGGTTCTATCAGCTGTTATCGTTGATAGCTTCTATCAATTGCTATCGATGATAGTTACTATCAATGATGGCTTTCAATTTTAAAAAAATTAATACAATCTTGAAATATTAACTTTTAATTTGCTATCAATTATTATTAGCTATCATTGATTCACTTTCATCAATTGGAATCAACGTTGAAATATTACTACTTAACGCTAGCAGTGGCTATCAATGATATATTTATAAATAGTGATCAACTTTGAAAGAAGATCAACAACTTTGATTACCATAATAGTTATCACTAATAATCTTTTATCATGGCTATCACTGATAGTAGCTATCAGTCATTATCTAGACTTTCATCAATTAGAATCAACCTTGAAATATTAACACTTAAGGCTATTAATGATAGATTTCTATAACTGGTTATCACCTTTGAAAGAAACTCGATATATAGATATCATTTAAGTTTTATCACCAATATCACTAACATCACTCATATTGTGGTTATCAGTGATAGCTTCTTTCACTAATAACATCACTAATAAGATGCTATCAACGATCTCACTGATATCATGCCATCAGTGATAGTTCTCTATCACTGATAACGTGTTATCAGTGGTAGCTTCTATCACCGATAACGTGTTATTGGATAACTTCTATCACCGATAACGTGTTATCGGATAACTTCTATCATCGATAACATGTCATTAGTATTAGCTCCTATCATTGGTAACATGCTATTAGTAGTAGCTTCTATCAATCATAACCACTAAACACCTTTTTGCCCCTTTCTTGTCCTTCCCAAACATTTATAAGTCTCTTTTCTTTTCGATGATAGCTTCTATCACTGATAAACATTCTATTAGTGATAACTTCTAGGCATTCCACTTACATTTCAGTTCGAGATTCAACTTTATTAATTAAATTCACTAAGTTGGCTATCAATGATAGATTTCTACAAGTGGCTATTAACTACGAAAATATAATCAAAGATTAAGCTATCAATGATAGAAAATATTAGTGGCTATCACTGATAAACTTTCATTTGCTATTTATATTTATTATTTGTTATAATAATCAAACTTGNGAAGAAGAAAAAATTCAAATAAAGGAAAGAAAAGTTTTAAAAATAAGAGAAAGAGAAGAAGCAAAAACTGAAGAAAAATAAAGAAAATTAAATAGAAAAAAGGAAGCAAAAACTGGAAAAATGGAAGAAAAACTAAAAAGCAAAAAGAAAAAGAAAAAGAAAAAGAAAGAGAAGAAGCAAAAAATCGGAGAAAGACAAGAAAATAAAATAATAAAAAAAAAAGGGAAGAAACAAAACTTGGAGAAATGGAAGAAATGGAAGAAAATAAAAATTAAAAAAAATGAATAAGTAAGAGCTGAAGAAAGAAAATAATAAAAAACTGAAGAAAGAAAATAAAATGAAAAAAATGAAAAAAAAAAGAAAGGAAAAACCAAAGAAGAGAAATAAAATAAAAAAAAAAGTTGTACAACAAAATAAGACAAGGGAGAGCGAAATTGGATATTAAAAAAAATAAAAAATTGACTGATCAACTCATCCATATTTACAAATATTTTAAAAATGTAATATATTTTTAGATTTTTTCTCTTATTCTACTATGCATTACAAATATCCTAAAAACAAAACTTGTGTCTTACACGTATAGTCTGAGAAGAAGAAAAATTGTAGAGAAAATTGAAGAAAGCTTCACTCTGACCAAAAAAAATTTTCAATCATTTGGGAATTGATCTGTGGTCCGGTCAAGCTAAAATTTTGACAGCATGTTAGCACGAGGATCTTTAATCTGGATAGTGGAGATTTTGTTTGCCACTTCAAGTAAGATCTTTTTTATTTTATTCTTCTCTATTTGTCGTTATTTGTTGCCGAGATTGTTAATCTTGAGATACAATTGTGTATGCCTCTAGTTGTGACCAGGGAGAACTTGCTTGTACCCATTGTTGATTATAGTGGAGATTTTGACTTCGGTCCGTAGTTTTTTACTCCTCACATTGAGAGGAGTTTTTCCACGTTAAAATTGCTTGTGTTCTTACTTGATTATTATTATTGTTTCTAGTTGATTAGTATTCTATTACATTCACACAAGATGGGATAATTAATCCTAAATGTATAGTATTTATCCCAACAAAGTGGTATCAGAGAGTTAGTTAAATTAATTGTGATTGCCTTGTGTTAAATAACGGATACTAGTTCAGCTAAGATGGTCAACCTTTAATGGGTCAAATTATCGAGTTTGGAAAAGAAAAAAAAAATGGAAGACATTTTATATGTGAATGATTTGTATCTTCTAATTTTTTTTTAAAGAAAAGCTTGATGATAAAATTGATAGAAAATGAGAATTTATGTCATAGGAAAGTGTGTGGGATTATGAGACTATGGGTAGAAGATAATTTTCTAAATCATATTGGTGAAGAAACTCATGCATGAACTATGTAGAACAAGCTTGAGTCGCTTTGTTCCTCTAAAACTGGTAATAATAAAATGTTTTTTTAACAAACAAATGATGAAGTTGAAGTATCAAGATAGAACACCCATGTTAGATCACTTGAATACATTCCGAGGTATCATGAATCAGTTATCTAGGATGAATATCAAGTTTGAGGATGAGTTATATGGGTCATGGGTCCTTGGTCCATTGTCGGACTCGTGGGAGATATTCAGAACTTCCTTATCAAAGTCAGCCCCAAATGTTATACTAAGTATGGACTTAGTAAAACGTAGGGTGTTGAACAAGGAGATGAGAAGAAAGTTATAGGGCTCTTCTTCACAGTCAGACATGCGAGTGGAGGCATCCAATGCAAAAGACGTTTGCATAAGACTAGACCATGAAATAATCACTTTTCTTTATAACAACTGTTTACTATTAAAATTGACTATTTCAATTCGATGACCTAGGGTAACTCGATCTTAATCTTGAACTAACTATGAACTCCTGTTTATTTGAGATTATCCTTTAATTTGCATAGGTGAGAATAGTTCAACAACACTGCTCAATAAGTCTCCCATTTTGGGGATAAGATCAGATAGATAGTTGGGGACATAGTTCTGCAAGATGGAATTCACTCCTACCCATTTTAGGGTTAGCAGATAGGTTGTTCCCTTAAGTACTGATTCCTGGTCTTGAACAAAAGGGTCCCGCCCTCTCATGGCTGAGAGGGACATGGTTTATTAGTTGGACTATAAACCAATTATTCATTAGAGGATCAGTGGTGGCTTAAGAAGCAAGATGTATTTACAGGAGTAAAATGATATTTTGACCTAGCTGTAAATACGAATGATATGTGAAAGATCGACTTACTGAGATGGTGAAATTAAGTGGACAGAAATATATCTACAGTGAGGAGAGTGCAACCATCGAGCTATAGTGGTGTGTCTCGGTGGTTAACGAATATTGATTAATTCGGATTAAAGAGTTTAATCGATTAATCTGAAATCGTTGGAACTCGTGATCTGTAAGTCCATAAGGTCCCTCTACTAGCTCGTAAAAGATTAAACCTTGGATCAGAATATTGAGTGAATTTGAAACGTTCCAATTTGAAATTAAGTTTTGGAATTTAAAATGTTCAAATTTCAATTTAGAATTTGGATAATTATATTTGATATAATTAACGTTTAATTTTGTTGTAATTAAACATAATTGGAGAGTTCTAAATATTTGAATAATGATTTAGATATTGATTATATGAATAGAGATTCATGTTTGAATTAGGTTTTTTTTATTAGTTTAATATTTGATATTAAATTATTATTTAACAAAATTATTTTCAAATTTAAAAGCAAATTCAATTTTTGAAATTGAATTTAAATTATATTTAATTTATTTTTAAAATTAAATATAATTAATTAATTTGAAATTGGAATTTTTTAAGTTTGAGTAGAAAAATCCAAGGTTGAAATTTTTTTAGTGGATTTCTCCACATTTTAACACATATCACACTTACTAAGTGCTAATTGAAGTGTCAATCAACTAAATGAGTAAGTGCTTGCATGTTTTAACTTAATAAAAGCTTAAATATCTGATTTTGAAGCTTCATGCAATCAGATCTTTTACAGAAAATGTGAAAAAGTCAGTCTTGCTCTCAAACTCTCAAAAACCCATCTCAATCCCTCCCAATTCAAAGTTTCACCACTCAAATTCAAGGTTGAGAATAGTAGAGAAGATACTCTTAGTGGTTTTCAATCCCTCTCAATTCAAAGTTTCACCACTCAAATCTAAGGTTGAGAATAGTAGAGAAGATACTCTTAGTGGTCTACTCAAAAAGTTGAAAGTCAATTCTGTGGTTTTAGCAAGGAGCAAGTGGAAATCTACGAAGGTTGTATATCTAAAACCCTATTTATTTGAAACTTATGTTTTAGCATGTTTTTTACTCAAAGTAAGTGTAATTAGAGTGCTTAATGATTTTGTTATCTTCTGTTTTATGCATCTTTACTCTATCAGATGTATGTCATGGTATGTACTAGACCTGATATTGCTCATGTTGTTGGTGTTGTTAGCCATTTTATGTCTAATTCCAAGAAAACAACATTGAGAGGCAGTCAAGTGCATCATGAGGTACTTAAGAGACACTTCTAGTTTGAAGCTCACATGTGAAGGTGGAAAGCGCGAGTACTCACTGGGTATACTAATTCAGATATGGCAGGAGATCTAGCCAATAGAAAATCTACTTCCGGTTACTTGATGACATTTGCAGGTGGTGCAGTGTCTTGGTAGTCAAGGTTGTAGAAGTGTGTTGCACTTTCTACAACTGAAGCAGAGTATATTGCAATAGTAGAGGCTTGTAAAGAGACATTGTGGATGAAGCGCTTTATACAAGAGCTTGGCTTCAAGCAACAAAGATATGTGATATATTGCATCAATCAGAGTGTTATTCATCTTGGTAAGAATGCTACCTTTCATTCTAGAACAAAGCATAAAGATGTGAGGTATCATTGGATGAGAGATGGTTTGAATGATGAATTATTTGAGCTTGAGAAGATACATACTAATCATAATGGATCTGATATATTGACGAAGAATCTACCAAGAGAGAAGCTTGAGTTTTGTCGTTCCGCTGCAGAAATGACAAGTCCCTCCACAAAGTAAAATAGGGTCAGATTTGTTGAGTTATTTCACAAATTTGTGAAGGCCCACAATTAAGGTCCACTAAGGCCATATTAGGTTTTGTTTAAAAAAAAAAAAAAAAAAAAAAATTGTAGCAGTCTGTATGTGTTACACACAAACTGAGAAGAAGAAAAATGGCAGAGAAAATTGAAGAAAGCTTCAGTCCAACTAACAACGTTTTTCAGTCATTTGGGATCGAGCTGAAATTTTGACAGTGTGTTTTTAATACGAGGGTCTTCAATCTAGACGACGGAGATTTCGTTTGGAGTTACATACAATCAGATACCGTTGGTAATTGGTTGCCACATTAAGTGAGAACTTTCTTGTTTTATTCTTCTCTATTTGTTGTCGTTTGTTGTCGAGATTGTTAATCTTGAGATACATATTGTGTATATCTCTAGTTGTGACTAGGGAGAACTTGCTTGTACCGATTGTTGATTATAGTGGAGATTTTAACTGTGATCCGTAGTTTTTTATTCCCACATTGAGAGGGTTTTTCCACGTTAAAATTGTTTGTGTTCTTATTTGATTATTATTGTTGTTTCTAGTTGAATGGTATTTTATTAGATTCATAAGAGTTGATGTTAAAAGTATAGTATTTATCCCAGCAATAGAAGCATTTGTCTCCCGCCTCTCATGCTTGGGTTTGATCCCTAATTAAAAATGTGCACAACTTTTCTATTTTTGTTTTCTTACTACTTTTTAATAATTTTTCTGAACTTTATGCATTGTGGTTTAGTGGTCAACTAAATTGTTAACCACGAGGAACCTTAGAACTTAACATGGTTTATAAATTGACTAATGATAACAACATTTCTTAAATATATTTTTTTTCATATAAGTTCAAGAATATTATTGATATTTTTTGTTTTTTTTTTCCCTGAAAGTCTAGGAAAATTATTGATATTATTGAAAGATTTGAAAGTTCAGAAAAATTAAAATAAAAATTATTTATAAAAAAAGTTTTAAGGATATTAAATTTTCTATAATTTATATATACTAAAAAAAAGAATTAAAATGAGACTCACTAGGGAATGGCCGACGTAGTGGATCTTCTGATCAGTTTGTTGAGAAACATGGTCAAAAACGGCGGGGATATCATAGACGACGAGCTCGTCCCAAGACCAATTCCAGAAGGCCCGGTCGGCGGCGTTTAGAGAGTTGTGGCGGCGGCTGAACCGAGTGCCTCGAGTGTTTGCAATCCAAACGTCATACCCATTATCCGCAAGAATCATTGGCAGGTTTTGCTCCGGCGAATTCAGTAGCCATGTCTCTCCGTCCTGTACAATTTAATCACTTAACAACCATTTAGTTAAGCTTTAATGAAAACTTTTAATCATGTATATTGATATAGTAATTAAGTCTCAATTTTGTTTCTAAACTATAAAAACTAAGTCCTTACGATTTCGTTAACACCCATTTCTTATTCTCATATTTAGAGTCAAAAGTCCGAAGTCCAACATATGGTCAACTGTTGACCCAATCCCATTCGTTTCATAAATTAGATTATATAATACTTTTTTAAATTGGATCGGCCCATGGGGTAACTCGTTTAAGCCTTATTTGAAGGGATTATTTTCATGAATATTCAAACTTTTATATATTTTCGTATATAAAATTTAGTTTATTTTTTTTACTAATATATCCTTGAGTGTAGTGGACAGTTGGAAAGAGAATGTGACATTGAGAAAAAAATTTCATACTCACGAAGCACCGGGGAAAAATGCATTTATTTATTAAGATTTCATTCCTTTTGTTTAATTGAAGAGTGGAAATGCATTTATTTGTTGAAATTTTATTCTTTTATTTAGTTGGAGAGAGAAAATGTAATACAATTTTATTTTCTATTTACGTTGGTTTTATGTATAACTTGTTTATATGTTGAATTCATGGTTATTTTAAAATACATTAGAATATTTTGTTAGCTATTTGAAAATATCATATCAAAAATATAAAATATACCACAATATATAAATTAAAATTTGACTCAATGCTTGACATAAATCACAGTATAAACTATATATGAAATTTATCATGGTATATAAACCACATATTAGCTTAATGTTCAACATAAATCACATCATATATCTTAAATTTCATTTACATCACAATATATATATATATATATATTATATATATATATATATAAATATATATATACCGTTTAAGTATAAAAAAATCTCAAACAATCAAAAATGTGTATATATCATAATATATGAAGTCTAAATAATAACAATAATAAAAAAAAACTCTCATTTATATCAAATAAACGAATATATATATCACAATATATATCAAATTTTCTATAAACACTACAAAAAAAAAATGCATATATCATATGTATTCACATGAGAGTTTGGAGAGAGAAATTGAAGAATATCGAAAGTTATGGGTATTTGAAAAATATTATGATTTAATATATTTTCCTTAAAAGAGCACGTCTCATTTAAATTTTTTTTTCTCTTTTCTATTTTAGAAAATATATAATTAATTTATTGTTGAGGACTAAATGATAATTTGATCCTAATTTTATTGTAATTTTTTAAGAAAATGAGACATTTTTATATATAAGGAAAAATTTAAACATCAATTAAATATAGATTACTTATTAGGTTTCAAGTGTAGAAAACCCTTATTTGAATCTGGTTGTTAGGCTGATTCAAAAGCCCATTCTAATAGTAATGTATTTTTTTATATATAATTATTAATGCTAATTAATAAATAGTAATAATTTTAAAATGAAAAAACCAACTAATTTTTATCAAAGGTGTGTGAAAGGATAGATGAGAATTGAAAAGTGAACCATTAAATAACCACTTAGTTCTCATCCCACATTGAAAATTTTGAAGGGCCAATTTGAACTCGATCCAAAGAATTAGTCCAAAACTGATATAACTTTGGCTCATTGACCAAGGTACATAGCTTGGATTATAGGAATATGTTTAAGAAGTTGGGTTGGACTAAGTTTAGCCCAACCTCAAAGCCTAAAGGGCTTGAACTACACTTGGGCATTTGATTTTTTGAGCTAGCCAGCTAGGTCAACTCGACCGGCTCAATGATGGGACTGACCAAGTCACTTTTTTTTTTTTTTTTTTTTTTTTTCTAAACTACATTTTAACAGTATTTTCAAAATTATTTTTTTAAAAAAAAGAATTGTTTTTATTTTAGAAATTTGGTTAAGAATTTGTACTTGAGAAAGAAATATTTCATCGAAAGAAATCGAGTAAAAGTAAACTTAATTATCAAAAATCAAAAACAAAAAAATAAAATGGGTCTACATAATCTAAATTGAAAATTAAATTTGATGAAAATTTTTACGTTATGGAGAATTCAATCGTTACTAACAAGAAAATATAGAGATTAAATTCTTATATATTAAAGTTGAAGAACTAAATTTTATTACGATTCAAAGTATTGGGTTTAAATTGTTATTTTGTACTTAAAAAAATGTGAAACTAAAATTGGTTTATAACTAAAAAAATTTTACAAAATAAATTTAAAATATTGTTTAGACATTGTAATGCAGTACTTTTGATAATTTAAAATTAGTTCCTAATTATTATTATTATTTAACAACTTTCAATAAAAAAAATTAAATACTAAATTTAAAGTTGATTAAAAATATCAAGACTAAATTAAAAAATATAGCGACGGAATCCAAAATTGAAACCGAAATGGTATTTAACCTTATTACAAACATTTTTATTAAATTGTCAATTAAATTACATATAAATATAATGTAGGGGGAGCGGAGTGGAGCAATAAACACAAGACAGTGGCTACTTTACTTTAAATTATATTAAAACAAGAAAAAAAAAGATTTATTTGACATTAAAAAATGGCACCAGCTGAAAAAGTTTCTCAAAGGAATGAACATGTGCAACTCACTCGTATTGCCTCATGGCACCACCTTTTCAAAGTGGCATACCATATGCCACACGTACATATATATATGTGTGGAGAATTTTCATAAATAAAAAAATAAAAAAATTAATTATACAAAATAAAGTAGATAGAAGTTGATTGATTTTTATCAATATTTATCAGTAAATAGAAGTCTATCACTTATGGATGTCGATAGAAGTCCATCTTTTTTGTTATTTTGATAAATAGTTTGACATATTTTTTTATCTATACAAATTTTCTTATATAAAAATTAAACTTGGTTTAATAATAATAATCTCACATCCACAACTCAAACTTATCACTAAAAAGTAACTTAATTGGTTCCCTTAAGAAAAAAAAAAAACTTAATTGGGATAATCTTCATAATGTTATCTTTATGTGTGGTGAATGTCATCTATACACGTGTGGAAAAAAATAATTAAAAGTATTTCATGTCACAATCATGCCCATGTAATTAATTTACAGTTTTTATTATACCTTTTGTAACTGATATATATTTTTTATCGGGGAACCAACCTTTAACCTTTCATTTATTAGTCGATAATACACTTTCTTAATCAATAAATATATTGAGTTATGTTCAGGTATTTAATTTCATAACTTTAAAAAATTTTATGGGTGAGTTTTAATTTAATCTCTAAATGTAAAAAAAAAAATCCTTACTTGATTTTTGAAGTTTAAATTTTATGTTCAACAGATCTGTGAATTTTAAAAATTACATTGTTTAATAGTTCTTAAACTTTCGATTTTGTGTCTAGTAGATTCCTAAAATGTTTGAATTGTGTGTCTAGAAGATTTTTTACCTTCTCAACATCTTTTAAAATTTACGAATGAAGAGCAACATAATTACAAGTTTAGAATTTTATAGATAATTTTAAAAATCAATTAGTGACCTATTAGATCAATTACTTGAAAAGCCCAATGACCTATTGGATTAATTACTTGATCAATTAATCTTAAAAATTATTAAATATAGTAATGACTAATTACCTATTGGATTAATTACTTGATCAATTAACCTTAAAAACTATGAAATATAGTAACGACCTATTGCACAAAAAAAGTTAAAAATTAATAGACTTGTAAAATTGAAAGATCAATGATTTATAAGACATTGTTCAAAATTTAACAACTTCAAGACTAAATTTATAACTAAACTTTAATTTTAGTATGTCTTTTTATTGGGAGATTTGTGGACAAAAGAATCAAAATCCATCAACCCATCTTTATTTTATCCGTTTAAGATGATACCTTCCTTTTAACCCATTTTAAATCATTATTAATTTTTTTTAATTCAATAATAATTAGGCCTCCTTTCAATTTAGAGAAAATTCTTCTTTTGTTTCTAAATTTTTTGTTATATTCTTTACTTTCTACCATTATTTTTAAGAAGCAAACTAAATATTGAAAACTAAACAGAATGGTAATTAAAAAAAATAAAAAAAAAAACTTGTTTTTCTTTTTAAATTTTGACTAAGAATTCAAAACAAATTTTGTTAGCAATGGACATTTTCAAAGTGTCGATAGATGAGTTTAGTAAATTATTTTTTGAAAAAATTTCACAATAAAAAAAATGTCAAACTACTGACAAAAATAGTAAAGAAAAAAAAATACTCATAGACACTAATAGACTGTCATATAAGCAAAAATCCATGCGGGGTCGGGTCCCTACGGGTCGAACTGGGGAACCCCAGTTCGACCGGGGTTTCTAACCGGGTTTCTAATCGGGGACGGGGAGAGTATCCCTGCTCTGTCCCCATCCCCTACCTCGATAATTTTTTTTAAATATATTATATATATTATATATATATATTCAAATAAAATATATATAATATTATAATTATAAATACACCCTAAAAATAATTATTATTTACAAATATTATATAATTAAATTATAATATATTTTTTTTTAAAAAAAGAACAACAGGGATGGGTCCCCGCGGGGACCCGTTTAACCCCTAGGGAATCCTCGATGGGGGGAATCTCCGTCCCGTCCCTGCCTTCAATTGCGGGGATAGGGTGGGGATGGGGGGAAATATCTTGTTGGGAGGGACAGATGGGGTGGATGGGGCAGAATCTCCCCTATTCCGCTCCGGCCTCGGCCCCGTTGCCAACTCTACTATAACATAATATCAATGATAGCCTTCTATTAGTTTCTACTATTGATAGACATTGATAAACCTCTATTAGTCTCTATCAAATTAGATCAAAATTTTCTATTTTGTGTAAATAGTTTCTCTTATTTTTTTTATTTTTGAAAATTTTCCTAATTTTTTTTAATTTAATGGAGAAAATTAAACTGCTTTTTTTTTTTTCAAGAAAATAATAATGAGAAAACATACCACAAGAACACCGTGTTGTATGATGACCGGTTGCTTCTTGATTCCACCACTACTTTCACGGCGACCTTCTGAGATTCTTTGCACGTTCAAAATGTATCCATCTTTGGTCGTAACCTATTATAATACAACGAATTTAGAATTAGGATTTCTATCATCATTGTTCAAATTTGAGCACCCATCTTCGGTCGTAACCTATTATAACATAATAAATTTAGAGTTTGGATTTTCATGGCCATTGTTCAAATTTTATTAGAGTTTTAAGAAATTTTTGGTTTTTGAAAATTTGTGTTTTTTTTTCTTTGTCATATTTTGAAGGACATAGTGGTCTTCACCTTGAAAAGATTTAAACCCTTACCACAAATTCTAAATTCCTTAAAAAGGAAATTCATAAGTAGGATAGTTTTTATAAAGTCAGTTAAAATCAAAGTGTCATTAACAACACCTTTAGTTTGTTGATTTTTTTAATCAAGTTTTAAACTTTTTGCTTGTTGTATGTTTAGAAAATATTTCTTAAGAAGTAGATAATTTTGTTATATTCAGCAGAAATCAAATATCAAATAGTTATCCGACGAGACGTAACATTTTAATCAATTGAAATACAATTTTTTTGTCAGATAAAATAAACCTTTTGTTTCTGAAAAAAAATTGTGTTATATAAGTGGAGAATAATGTCTACCATACACATCTTTTCCTAGATCATGTTTGAATTAAAAATAGATAATATCGTATTTATGGGGGAAAAAATAGCCTGAATAATGATCTTATTTAGGACCAAAATATGGTTTTGTATTAATAGTGCAATTGTGCCTAATATTACTCAATCGGTGAAAAAGAGGTTTTTAATATAAAACCAATAATTAAAAGGAAAACTAT
This sequence comes from Benincasa hispida, assembly GCF_009727055.1. Classification (NCBI taxonomy): domain Eukaryota; kingdom Viridiplantae; phylum Streptophyta; class Magnoliopsida; order Cucurbitales; family Cucurbitaceae; genus Benincasa; species Benincasa hispida. The sequence goes on along the minus strand of NC_052349.1, from coordinate 47,594,666 downwards.
ATTCTTAGGAAAAAGAAAAAATTGAAAAAAAAAAAAAAGAAGTCGAGGGATAATGAAAAAAATTAGGTTCGTTTGTTAGTTTTTAATTTATATTTTTAAAAATTGTGCTTATTTTTTCCTCAACTTTGATTACCATATTTTCCATTTTTTAATTAAATATTTAAATAATAAAAAATAAAAGTAACTTGTTAAAAAGTTCTAAAAAATAGGAGTAACTGGTTAAAAAGTTCTCAAAATAATTTTTTTAATGTTTTTACTATTATTTATAAATATTTTTAATAATTTTATCATTTAAAATAATTTTTAGTCAACCTTAACTAATAACTTAAATTTTTAAAAAGTATGTCAATTTTTAACTGACTAATAACTTTAATTTTTTTAAAAAGTATGTTAGTTTTTAAAACACCTATTAGAAAAAAAACCTATTGAAAAGTGGATAAGAATACATTTGGATGAAAGTAATGTTTATATATGCTTTTAAATTTTTTTTTTTTAAAAATCAAAGTCATATTTAATAATTAATTGATTGTTAATTTTAGATTTTTGAAATTACGTCTTAAATTTTTACAACAGTTTACACTTTTAAAAGTAAAAAAGAAAAAGAAAAAACATATTTTAAAAAACTATATTTTTAATTTTTAAAATTTAGTTTGATTTTTGAAAAATATTAATAAGAAGTATAGAAAATTTAGAGGTTAAAATTGTTTTTATAAATATAATTTTGAAAAGTTAAAAATAAAAATGAAACGGAATTGTTATTGAATGATATTGTATTACCTGAATTTCTTGACACTTATAGCCATGAATGGTTACCGCAGAAGCACAGATGCCCAATTCTTCCGGCGGACCAAGAACCTCGCCGTGTCCTCCGCCGCAGCAACGACCTAGAACCACCATGACGATGACCGTGATCACAAAAGAAAACCCCCGGAACGAGGCCATTTCCACCGCCAGTATACTTCAATAGGCTATCTAATATTCCTCTATTTCTCTCTCTGCTATAGCCCTTTTTATAGTGATAAAAATAAGAAAATAAAAAAATAAAAGAAAAAGAAATTAAGTGTGAAAGCAAAGAAAGTTTTCATGTAATGGTGTGGATCCCACATCGATGACGTGGCAATTTCAGAGGCTAAAATGGATAAATTTCGCCGGTTAAGATGGAGAGCTTTCCATTTTTTTTCTTTTGTTTTCTGGTTTTGCATCATCAATCATCACTCACCATTGTCACTTTCCTAATTATTCTGCTGCCCATTCTCTAAAGATAAGGATGTTCATACAATCATTTATACATCTTTTCTCCCTCCATACGCGTTAATTTCAGCTTTTCCATTTGGTTTCTAAATTTTAGTCAATAATGTTTTAATTAGAGTCGATTTAAATATATATTTCATCTTCAAATTTTAATACGTAATAGTTTGATCTTTACGATTTTAGATTTATAACAATTTAAGAAAAAAATTTATCAATATTAATTATCAATTTTATTACGTAATGATTTAGTCTTATTAAATTCTAGTGATTAAATTATTACAAATTTAAAAGCGTGGGAATTAAATTGTTATTTTCATAAAAGTTTAGGGACAAAAAATATTTTAAACTCCAAACCTTAAATGCAACTTAAATAATTTGGGATGTTATATAACTCTGGATTTATATTAGTAGATCATTTATCGTCCTTTTGATAACTATTTCATTTTTTGTTTTTTATTTTTGAAAATTAAGTTTATTTTCTTTCTATTTCTTATAATGATTTGCATATTTAAGTACATAGTTGAATTCTTAGACAAATTTCAAATTTCAAAAACAACCTTTTAAAAGTTACTTTTTTTTTTTAGTTTTCAAAATTTAGCTTTGTTTTTTTAAATCATTGATAAAAAATAAAAAAAAACAAAAAAAATATTGGAGATGAAAGAATGTTCATAGACTTAATTTAAAAAATAAAAATTAAATGATTACTAAACGAAACATTAATTAAGAGAACGTATTTGAATATAAAATTTGAATATTAATTTATATATACAAAGAAGATTTGAACCATAAACAGAAGTTGTTCCTTCTAACTTTAATTTCTAATGCGATGTGTATTTATTTATATACAGACTCGAAATAATTAAGTTTCAGTGTGGCTCAATTATCTATTAATTTCAATAGAAATGTAGAGGGTAATGAAAATAGATCTCATGAACTAAAAAAAAAATGATCACATAAGAAAGTAGTTAAAATAACTTAAGTGTGCATGTTTATTGTTAGGTTAGTAGTATCTTGACCTGTTCATATTACACTTGATTTATGTTAGCATGGGACAATATAGAAGCTAACCTACATTGATCTTCTTACGTTTTTTCTGGAAAAAAAAAATCTTTTTGGGCAAATTTATATAGGTGTTAAATTTAATTTTTATTTGGTTCTTAAGTTTTAAAATATTACACTTTTAACTCTAAAATTTTGAGTTTGATTTCAATTTAGTCTTTAGTTTCAAAATGTTGAAATTTTACTATTGAGATTTGACCTTTTTTTTTCTTTTCAATTTGGTCTATAGATTTCAAGATTGATACTTTGAATCTCAATTTTTTTTCTTAAATAATCAATAATATAAACAAGTAACTAATCGACAAATTTATCAGTAGTTTATCAGTCAAGTGCAAGTATATCAAGTATATGTCAAGTGTATCTATCAATTGTATCAAATGTATATCAATATATAGTGTATTAAGTGTATATTAGTAGTGAAGACATTTATCAAATTTTATCCTTTATATGTAGGTTAGACTTTATTTTTGTCATTTTTACAAATAACAAATATATAGACCATAGGCCTAATTAATATACTTTGTTTCGTTCTTCTTCCAAGTGTCTCTAAAAACTAAACCTAAAATCTAACGAAAAAAACAATCCTCTTTTTCAACTTTTACAAACATATGAAGTGGGTAGATTTGAAACGCTAACCCTTTTAATTAGGGTATTGCTTAGTTAATGGTTGATAGTATGAACATTATATCAGTTGAGCCAAGTTTTTGTTGAAAAAAAATATATATATATCAAAAATAAAATTGAGAAATTATTGTAAATACACGAGAATAAGTTACTTGCCATAAAATTCAGGATCCACCCAGACACCTACGTCGACATTTTCTCGATATAGAAGCCAATCCAAAATCCAAAGTAATACATCAAAATAATGATAATGACAAAACTAATGGTAGTTGATTTTAGAATTGAATAAATAAAACAGATATTTTTATTATAAATATTACAATAATAGATGTCTATTCAATCTTCATGCTTAGTATCCATTGACTATATGTCATGTCTCTATTTTTCAAAATATTGTCTATGTATCTAACATTACACATTATTAATATCTATGTAATCTACCTCCTACTTGTCAAATTACCTATAAATAGTGACATTTGGTGAGTTTTGGAAGACACACTGGGCAAAGTTCAAAAAAATTAGAGAAAATGGAGAATTTAGAGAAATTTCTTATTTTGTATTTTATTAATTTATTTATTATGTTTATTTTATTTTAATATTTATTGATTTTATTATTATATTATATTATATTTAGTTTTAATATTATATTTTATTGGTATCTGTGTTCCCTTTGTGCTTCTCAAATTCACAACACATTATCAGTACGAGCTTCTATAGTTTTCTCCGCTAAAGGCAGGTTCTAAAGGACGTCGGTTTTTCCCTCTTCGTTATAATTAATAAATTTAATGTTATTTTGCATATTTAATATCTATTAAATTTCTAATATAAATACAATATTTTATGATAGTGCTGCCATGGAAAATCTCACAAAATTAGAATTTATCGCCCTTGATATTAACGGTAATAATTATTTATCATGGGTATTTGATGCCGAAATCCACCTGGATGCTAGGAATCTTGGAAAGACTATTAAAAAAGAAAATACGCCATCCAGTCAAGACAAAGTAAAAGTTATGATTTTCTTTCATCATCATCTCCACGAGGGATTGAAAATGGAGTATCTTACAATAAAAGATCTCTGTATCTTGTGAAAAAATTGAAAGAGAGGTTTGATCATAAGAAAAAACAGTTATTCTTCCTAATAGGGGTGATCATTGGCTAGTCAGGGTCATCTTCCGACTAGACCAACGCTGAATCGATCATAATCGGTTCTGAACCTGACCAAACCATTCCGACTGTCGACTGAGCAAAAACACGATCGGCCGACCGGTCGGTCGGTTTGGTCGATTTGGTTTTATTATTTTATTTATTTATTTTTACTTAGAAAAAAATTATATTTAATTATTTACCATTTAGTAGTTAGTTATATTTAGTTATAAATCATTATCGTAATAAATAGTAATTTTCTAATACAAATTAAATTAATTATCAAAAGTCAACTAATTAAAAACTAGGTTTAAAAAAACTAATTTAAAGATTTATAAAAGTTGAAATCGAGTAAAATAAGAAATAGAGTAGTAAAAGTAATAAATACCTTAAATTATTTTCATGTCTAAAAAAACTTTCATTTTTCCCTATTCATGGTTTCCTTCAAGCCTCAACTATGTAAAAATTTATTATTTGTTAACTTCCTTTTTCTTCCTATGAATTTAGTTAGTCAATTTGGATTGAGTATTGCCTTATCAATTATGTTTAGTTTTCTCTCTTAACTTGTGATTGTGATTCATAATTTAAGATACCATTTTACATTTTAATACTTTATGGAATAGAGGTATTAAAAATAAAATATTGATATGATTTGATTTGACAACCCTTGATATTTAAAATGTGCATTGTTTGGGATTGTGTTGGCTTACTTGCTTAAAGAAGCACATAGTATATATATTGGAAACAAAACTAATATGAGAGTAGAGAGTGTACGTCACAAATAGTATAAAATACAATCAAAACACAAATAGTACGTCACATCAGAAATGTCACATGACACATACAATCAAAATAGAAATTACAACATAAAATAAAATACAACCAAATTACAACATAAACACAATTTAATATATTAAATACTAAATAGTAATATGTATATGAATTTCGGTTGGGTCAGTCGGGTCTCAATAGACCATCTCCACCGACCGACTTGAGGGTCGGTTCAAAAAATCCTAAACCGACTCTGACCAAAATTTGCTAATTATCGGTCGCCTAACTTCATTTGGCCGGTTTGGGTCGGTCGGCTCGATTTTTAGATCTACCACACTCACCCCTACTTCCTAAAGCTCGTTATGAGTGGTTACACTTGAGGCTACAAGATTTTAAATTAGTAAGTGATTACAACTCTGCATTATTTAAAATTCGTTTAAAACAGTTGTTATGCCGAGAGAAAATTACTGGTGTTGATATGTTAGAAAAGACATTTTTTACATTTCAATTCTTGATGCTCTTGCAGCAACAATATCGAGGGAAAGGTTTTAAACAGTATTCTGAACTAATTTCATGTCTTCTCGTGGCCAAACAAAATAATGTGTTATTAATAAAAAGCATGAATCTCGATCAACTGGAATAACACCATTCCCTGAAGTGAATGCTCTGAATGTTAATAATCATGGTTGAGGTCATGGTTGCGGTCACAGTCGTGACCATGGCAGAGGAAAAATAATAATTTTTTGTTTGTGATGGTCGTTCTAATCATTCAAATTTCAAAAGAACCATACAAAATGATGAGCACAAAGGCAAAGCTCCACATGATAAGAGTTCAATTAGTGCTGAAAATAAATGTTTCTGATGCGAAATAACTAGGCATTAGTCACATACCTATCGTACGTCAAAACACTTAGTCGATCTTTATCAAGCATCCGTAAAGGAAAAAGAGAACAATGTTGGAAGCAAAAGTTAATACAATATGAGATTCTACAAACTTAATTGAAGGGTTTGGAAAAGTAATATTAGTTTGTCTAGAGGAACAAAATTTATAATTGACAATGCATTGTTCTCTAGTCAATAAAAAAAACTACTTAGTTTTAAAGATATACGTTGTAATGGTTATCATATTGAGACAAATAGAAAGAATAATATGGATTATTTTTATATCATAGTTATTGCCTCATATGAAAAAATTAAACTGGAAGAATTGCTTGCTTTATTTTTTGGATTATATTATACTCATATACATTGAAACATAAGAAACAATGAACCTGAAGTTCATGAATCCAAATATATTTACAAATTGGTATGACAGATTAGGTCATCCAAGATCTATAATGATGAGAAAAATTATTGAGAATTCAAATGGACATCCATTGAAGAGCAAAAAGATTCTTCAATCTAATGAATTATCATGTGATATTTGCTCCTAAGGCAAATTAGTTATTAGACCATCACCAGTCAAAGAGGGGACTAAATCACCCACATTTTTATAACGAATTCACGATGATATATGTGAACCTATTAACGCACCAAGTGGACCATTTAGATAATTTATGGTATTAATAGACGCATCCAGCAGATGGCCACACATGTGCTTATTATCAAGTTGAAATCTTACATTAGATTACTTGCTCAAAATTAAGTTAAGAGCACAATTTTCTGATTATACAATTAAGATCATTCGTCTTAATAATGTTGGTAAATTTACATCCCAAGCTTTTGATAATTATTGTATATCAATTAGGATAAGTGTTAAACATCCTGTAGTTGATGTTCATACACAAAATGGTTTGGCAGAATCATTCATAAAACGTTTGTAGTTAATTGCTAGATCATTACTTATGAGAGCTAAGCTTCCTTCATCTATATGGGAACATGTTATTTTGCATGCAGCATGACTTGTACACATTAGGCCAGTAGCTTATCATAAGTACTAGCCTTTATGATGTGTTATTTTATATGATGAAATAATGAAACGAAATGCGGTGATGGAAATGCATTGAGCAACAAGTTTTCTCAGTAGAATCCAAGTGTAAACCCTACTGAGTTTCCTGGCAAGTCCAGGGTCGAACTCAGGGACTAGGGAAAACGGTATGCTGTGATAATTTTCGAGAAGACTTTGCGGTAACAAATAAATCAAATAGTTGTTTTGGGTTGCTGTTTGCGGTATAAAATAAACAAATGCAGTGAAGTTACGAAAAGAGTTGATAATACAGAAGATGCAATGAATATGGGGGGAACGGGTTGAGAAGGGATTCAACTAACACTTCCTAGGATGCGTTCATGTTATCCGATCATGCAACACACATACAATAGCAAATCATCTCTCAACGCAAATACTACGGCTTCTAGACTAGAACGCATGCGATATATGCGATGAGTCAATAGAACCTACACATAAGCCCATATTCTTATTTATGCGATGACAACATGACACACACACAAATAAGGTGACCACATAATATCATAACCTATCTCTAGGGTGCATGCGATGCATGTTGGCAAACAGAGCTTATCTCTAAGTCTCTATCTCTCGCTTATGCAGGTCTAATCTTGCTCTCTCGAGTCTAGATTCTAACCTAACTCTCTCAAGTCTTAGGTTCTTTCTTTAGACTCTCTCTCAAGTAGCTCTAAAGGGATGTTGGGCACAACATAAAACAAGATAATCGCATGCAATGAAGATCCTAGGTCATGTTAGCTTAGTTCTTCTCAACCCATTCGATAAATTTAGCTACTCATGCGTGCTTTTAAGAGAGTGAACAGATGTAGATAAGCAAGTTCCATGTGTGTTGAAGAATTAGAGTTGAAATAATAAATAACAATGCAAGATGAGAATAAAGAGTTCTGGTAGCAATCTTTTATTTCCCAAGGCTTTTACACCTGTCTTTTCTACTCTGTTCAAAAGATAATCTCACTCTCGCGAGAGTCGGCCCTCTCTCTGCTTTCCACGCCTCTGGGTTCTCTCTCGAGTTGACCATGAGCGATCTTTCGGGCGTCTCTTCCCTTCTTCTCGCTCTGCCTTCTAAATAAAAAAGAAACTATGAACAAAGTTGTTTCTTTTTAGGGAAAAATTCTCTAACTGTCCGAACTCCTTTACTGAAGGATGCCTTCCGTATTTATAGAGCTTTCGGGTTGAAAGCGCCTTCTCTCTTATGATTGCACTAATGGGATGACATTAATTCTCTTTCTGATGCGTCCGAATATTTGTCACCGAAAGGTTGAGTGTACTTGCTACAATAGTTTCGTTAGTGCTGTCAACTTAATTCGGACTCGACCGTCATCAGCTTTCTATCCCATCGTGATTTATTATGCTTTTCACCTAGATGCACCCACCAAGTTGCGGCAACTCTATGCGGCAATCCTTCTTGAGCAGATATTTGCGAGCACAAATCACCACAAAGCCTTGCGATAATGCTGCGCTCGATTGTTGCTTTCTTGTGATCGCAATTTACGCTTTGCGTCAACACATATTCTATACAAAAGTAAAAAAATTAACTGTTTTTATGCGATGGACGCATGCGACCGCAATAACGTGCATTTCTGCCCGTTATCACACCCCCAAATTTAAACAATGCTTGTCCTCAAGCATAAGCTAAAGATTTTCTTTAGAAAGTCGACCGCAATCTCTTTTCCTTGATTTTTCAAGGATACTTCATTCAAATCCTATACATCAAAATTTCCTTAATTTTTATCAAGTCTCTTCTTAAAATATTTCTAAAATCTAGGGACCGCAAGTTTAACCTTCTAAAGGACTTTACTAGATTCCAGGACATCGCATGATTTATTTCAAAAAAACTTTTTTTTTCACTGGGGTGTTAAATGATTTTTATCCTTGCATATTTTTTACATTATTATTTTTCTCTGACCTTGCGCTGATCTAACTGCCTCGCCTTCGTTTTGGCTTACCCCCACGTGTGTCATGCGGACATCCAACTACGAGCAAGGCGTTTTTTCTCAGACTAAACTCATACCTACTTGTCAACGGAGTTGCGGTCATTTATTTATGCGTTGATCACGATTTCTACCTTCGTTTTGGCTTGCCCCCACGTGTGTCATATGGACATCCAACTACGAGTAGGATCCGATCGCAACGTTATGATTTTTTTTTTTGTTAAAGCTAAAAATAGCAAGGTTGAAAATAAATTCCTCACCCCCAAATTTAAAATGCGGCAATGTCCTCATTTCCAAAAGATTGAAAGAAGTCATGCGATGTTCTTAGGAAGTTTGGTAAAGGGTCAGTTTGAAAGAAAGCTACCAGACCACGAACTTCTAGAAATATTTCATGAGGTGACTTTTCTAAGATTAAGTTGACTCTAGTATATACGAAAAAATAGAAGCATGTGTTTCATCATTGAAATCATAATTGGCAAAAAGAAATGTGGTGACTTACTAAATTTATCAACGTTAAATGATTGAAGTTATCAAAGAGGATGCGGTGATAAAATTTCAAAATTAAAATGCGATGTGATAGTGTAGAATTTGGAATAAAGTGAAGGAAAAATACAACCCCTAAATTTGCGCTGTCGCCCGCATTATTTGTTGATGCATCCTGCTTTGCGGCAATCTACTGTCTTTAGATTGCGGTGACGGAAGAAAGTAGTTGTATCTTCGTATAGTGCCTCTGCAATCGTTCACCTCGATCGTTACAAGAAAAACATCGAGAGGGTCAACTAATACTTAAAAAACAGAGTTAACAAAATCTTTCACCGCAATTGTTCAGCATGATCACATTTTTTTTTAGATAAAAGGATAGTGAAATGAAAATACTAAGGAGTAGAGATAACTTGAAGATTTCATGATTCCAATGGGTACTTCATAAACTTGTGTCCCTGATGAATTTAGATCGCCTGATAGTGCAGGGACCACCCACTTCTTTCTCATTCAGAGTTTCTGAGGTCCATAGAGTCGACTTAGCTGTGCCAACCTTCTCCGTAATACACTTTCACTCTTTGCCCATTAACTTTGAATATGTTGGTTCCGTCATCATTAGATAACTCGACCGCACCATACGGGGATACCTTTTTTATTATGAATGGTCCGGACCAACGTGACTTTAATTTCCCAGGGAAGAGCCATAGTTGTGAGTTAAATAGTAAGACCTTCTACCCGACTTGGAGGTTCTTGCCGCATATGTGTTTGTCGTGCCAGTACTTTCCGCGCTCCTTGTAGATCTTTGCGTTGTCATATACATTAATTCTCCATTCCTTCAGCTTGACCAATTGAAGTTTTCTCACTTTTCCTACTAACTTTAAGTCAAAGTTTAGCTTCTTCACCGCCCATAACGCTTTGTGTTCCAACTTCAGTGGCAAATGGCATGCCTTACCAAATACCAACGCATATGAGGACATACCTATTGGTGTCTTATAGGTAGTCTGGTATGCCCACAATGCATCGTCGAGCTTTGTTGCCCAATCCTTTCGCGAAGGCTTTACCACCTTCTCCAGTATCAGCTTGATCTCTCGGTTGGACACTTCGGCCTGACCATTCGTCTGCGGATGGTATGCGATAGCCACTTTATGGAGGATATTATATTTGTGCAGCAATTCTTTGATAGTGTGATTGAGAAAGTGGGAGCCTTCGTCATTTATTATGGCACGTGGAGTGCCAAAATGAGTGAAAAAAATTTTCTTCAAGAATTTAAAGACTACCGCCACATCGCTATGTGGCGGCATGCCACCTGCTTCCTACCCACCTTGGACATGTAGTCGACGAAACAAAATATAACTTTTACCATTCGATGGTGGGAATGGTCCCATGAAATCGATGCCCTAGATGTCGAACAACTCTAGTTCCAAAATGGTGTTCATAGGCATCGCATGTTTCCATAAAATGTTACCTATGCGTTGGCACCGGTCACACTTCATCACGTAGTCAATTGCATCCTTAAATAGTGTTGGCCAATAGAATCCACTTTGTAATACTTTAGCTGCGGTACACTGTCCTCTAAAGTGCTCACCATATGGTGAATCATGACATTGCGATAACATGCGTTGTTGAGCAGCATTCATTACACAGAATCGCAGAATCTAGTATGCCCCATTCTTATACAGATTTGGCTCATCCCAAAAATATGATCTGCATTCGTGCTTGAGCCTTATCTTTTGGTGGTTGGTATAATCTTCAGGAAACTGCTCGCAAGCCAGATAATTTACCACGTCTGTGTACCATGGCAATTCTTCAATATGAAACAGCTGCTCGTCTGGAAACACCACACTCACCTCTGACTGATTGTAGTCAACCTCTAGGTTTTCCAATCTTGATAAGTGATCTGCAACTTGGTTCTCCATCCCCTTTCGATCAATTATTTCTATATCAAATTCCTAGAAGAGGAGAAACCATCTAATCAACCTCGGCTTCGCATCCTTTTTTGTCACTAAATACTTTATCGTCGAGTGGTCAGTGTGGATGAGTACTTTTGTTCCCAACAAATATGCTTTAAATTTCTCCAACGCAAAAATTACCGCAAGCAGCTCTTTTTCTGTGGTGGTGTAGTTAATTTGAGCAGGATTCAATGTCTTACTTGCATATGCAATGAGATGTAATATTGTTTTTTTCTTTTATGTCATAACTGCTCCATCGCATACCCGCTCGTATCGCATATTAATTCAAAGGGAAGTGTCCAATCTGATGCGATCAATGCGGGCGCGGTCGTCAATGCATTCTTCAAAATTCTGAATGCGTTGAGGCAATTGTCGTCAAAGTCAAATTTTCTATCAGCCTCCATCAACGCACTCAGCAGTCGTGCTATTTTTGAAAAGTCCTTTACAAAACGTCTGTAAAATCCGGCATGCCCCAAGAAACTTCTTACAGCCTTTACACTTGTTGGAGGTGGGATTTTTTCAATGGCTTCAATTTTTGCCTTGTCCACCTCCAACCCATCCCTGGACACCTTATGCCTCAGAACAATGCCCTCCTTCACCATAAAATGACATTTTTCCCAGTTAAGTACGAGATTCGTCTCTTCATCTTTTTAATATCTTCTCTAAGTTTGCAAGACAGACTTCGTATGTGTGCCCATATACAAAGAAGTCGTCCATGAATATTTCTACGGAGTCTTCGAGATATTCTGTAAAGATGGCCATCATGCACCTTTGGAAATTTCTTGGCGTATTGCAGAGGCCGAACGACATGCACCAAAAGAAAAAGTTCCATACGGATAGGTGAATGTGTTCTTGTCCTGATCTTCGAGAGCAATCATAATCTGATTATAACTGGCATACCCATCCAAAAAGTAGTAGAAGTCATTTTCGGCTAGACGATTTAGCATTTGGTCAATGAACGGTAAAGGGAAATGATCTTTCTTCGTTGTCGCATTTAGCTTGCGGTAGTCCATGCAAATACGTCATTTGGTGACGGTCCTTTGCAGTATCAGCTCATTATTTGCGTTGGGGACTATCGTCATCCCACCTTTTTTTGGCACGCACTGCACGGGGCTGACCCACGTGTTGTCTGCTATCGGATAAATGATGCCCACATCTAACCACTTGATTATCTCCTTCTTAAAGACCTCATTAATTTTAGGGTTGAGTCTGCGCTAATGTTCGATCGATCCCTTGTGGTTTTCTGCGAGACAAATTCGATTCATACAGTATGAGGGGCTAATTCCTTGAATGTCTGTGAATGTTCATCCAATGGCTCGCACATACTTTCTCAGAATGCTCAGCAATGCATTCTTCTGGTCTTCATTAAGTTTAGAGGAAATAATTACTGGCATCTTCTCATTCTGCCCAAAAAATGCATACTGTAGGTGGTTAGGTAGGGTCTTCAGTCCATTATTGGTGGTTCTTTTAAGGACGACTGCATTGTTTTTCTTTCTTCATTTACTGTTGGCTCTTCTTCTTGGGTTGCGATCATCTCATCTTCTTTGTTTGTTTTTTCTATGATCGCATTGCATGAAACAATGGATGCGATCGCATCCTCATCTTCGTTTTCATCGTCAGGCTTTTCTTCTTCATTCAAATTATGGTCATCGTTAGATTCATTCAGGTCTTCTTCGTCAGGAAACTTCATGGCATGGATGATGTTGAACTTGAGCTTCTGTCCATTCACACTCAAGGTGATCTCTCCTTTATGCACATCAATCTGGGCATGACCTGCTGATAAAAATGGTCGCCCTAGGATGATGGGCACATCTTTGTCAGCTTCGTAATCTAAGATGATGAAGTCGGCTGGTAATATAAATTTGTCGATTGTAACCAACACGTCCTTCACCTTCCCCTCTGGATCACCTAAGATCTATCTGCTAGTTGGAGAGTCACGGTCGTGGGTGCAAGTTGCCCTACATTCAGCTGCTTAAAGATTGACAGAGGCATCAAGTTGATGCTGGCTCCAAGGTCACATAATGCTTGCCCGATGTACAATCTTCCAATGGAGTAAGGTATAGTAAAGCTCCCAGGATCGTGCATCTTTGGTGGGATTATGGATTTCGAGCTTTGCGTCAAAGCCACTGTGGCAAACTTACCAATACCTCTCTTTTTGGTCACCATATCCTTAAGAAACTTCGCATATGCGGGCATCTCCTCAATCACTTCAATGAACAGAATATTAATATGCAATTGTTTTAACATAGTCATGAAGCGTTGGTACTGTACCTCATCATTCTTCTTCTTTCTGAGTCCCTGCGGGAAAGGTGGCAACTGTACTCTCACGGTCCCCTGTTCTTTTGGCTCTGATGTGGATGCAATTTATGGCTCTATCGCTTCTTTTTCTCCTTCTTCTTCTCGAGTCATCACAATCTTGAGTTCCAGCGCAATTGGAGTCATCCGGCTAGGCTCCTTCCTCTCCCCTATCATAGTCTTTCCACTCCGCAATGTCATGACTTGATATTGCTCTTTACCTGTTCCCCTTGGGTTGCGTGGAAGTTCTGTTGAACTCGACAGGGCTCCTTGCAGTCTGTTTTTGATTTCGCTCACAATCTGGCCCATCTGTAATTCCAGGTTGCGAATGGATGTCGCCTGGGTTTGAAGCACAGTTTCGTTCTTCTCGATATACTGCTTCAACAAACTTTCCAAGGAGGAAGATTGTG
>NC_052349.1:47529314-47580762 GCF_009727055.1 Benincasa hispida | reverse complement strand
GGGTTGCGAACTGCTGGCTTGACTTACTCGTCTGACTGTTCGCGGGAAAAATCGGGTGGCCTTTCTTTTTACGCCACTGATTTGAAATTTGTGCTGATTTTTCCACGCAAGTTGGGTGGTTTCTCCACCAGGGTTGTAGGTGTTAGAGATGGATTATTTTTCACAAATAAATAGACTGTGGGTTCTGCGAGCATTCTTCCATTGTGTGTCCTTCACCGCAAGTCACACACCTTGCGGCAGTCTGATTAATTACGTTTACTTGCCCACTATGCGATGTTGGCTGTTGATTGCGATTCCCTGAATTAGGTTCATCATCGTGTCATCTGACTCTAAAGTGAAGCGATAGGCACCATTGTTTGCCGTCATTATCCTTTATATCTCAATCTCTGATCACTCTCTCTCCGTCCTCGTGATTTTAGATATGCGATCCAGGATGTTCTTAGCCTCATCACATGTTTTTGTTAGCAGACCACCAGCGACTGCTGCATTGGTAGCGGTCTGCAAAGTGAGATTTAAACCGTGATAAAAGATTTCCATTTGCAAGCAGTCTTGTTATCCGTTGTGTGGACAGTCTATTACTAGCCTCTTAACCTCGCCCAGGCATCGCTGAGCGATTTGTCCATGTCCTGTTAAAATTGGTTATTAGTTTCCTTCGTCTGGCATTCTCAGTAGATGGGAAATATTCTTCATAATTCTCTATGATTGTGTCTAGGAATTGATTCCCCAGTTCGAGAGAATACACCCATTTTTGTGCCTGATCACACAGAGAAAATGGAAATAGAGTTAGTCGAACTTCTTCGGTAGAGATATTTGGGAACACAAAAGTGTTGCAGATTTCTATGAAGCTCCGGAGGTAGGCTTGAGAGTCCTCGCCACGCTTTCCTTTGAACTGTCCTGCAATCTGGATCATCCTGCAGCATCATTGGTTTCATTTGAATCGGGATCCATTCAAGGGTAGGCCTATGATTCCGGAGAGAAATGTAGAGGTTTGGCGATGCATAGTCTCGAATGAGCCTATTACGATCATTTACTAGTAGGATTGGATTTGCCATGACATTGTTTTCGTTTGGTGCTCCGTTTAAGGCTGCCTCCATATCGTCTTTATCTGGTTTGTTGTTGTTGTGGCTGTCTCTCAATCTTCGTCAGAACGTCCTCTCAATCTCTGGGTCGTAATTCGCAGAAGATTGAGAGCTGCAAAAGAATTCAGAAAAATTACCGTTAGCATACTGATTTGCTGAAGTCCCCGGCCACGGGCAAAAACTGATGCGTTATTTCATGTGATGAAATAATAGAATGAAATGCAGTGATGGAAATGCATTGAGCAACATGTTTTCTCAGCAGAATCCAAGTGTAAACCTACTGAGTTTCCTGGCAAGTCCAGGGTCGAACTCAAGACTAGGGAAAATGGTATGCGGTGATAATTTTCGAGAAGCCTTTGCGGTAACCAAATAATCAAATAGTTGTTTTGGGTTGTTGTTTCCGGTATAAAATAAATGAATGCGCGGCATTACGAAAAGAGTTGATAATACGAAAGATACGATGAATATGCGGGGAATGGGTTGAGAAGGGGTTCAGCTAACACTTTAAGTGCGTTCATGTTTGTGATCGTGCAACACACGTAAAATAGAAATCAACTCTCAACGTAAATGTTAGGTTCTAGTACTAGAACACATGCGATATATGCGATGTGTCTATAGACCTACACATAAGCCTCTATTCTTATTTATGCGATGACAAAATGACACACACACAATAAGGCGACCATATAATATCATAACCTATCTCTAGGGTGCATGCGATGCATGTTGGCAAACAGAGCTTATCTTTAAGTCTCTATCTCTCACTTATGTAGATCTAATTTCGCTCTCTCGAGTCTAAATTCTAACCTAGCTCTCTCAAGTCTTAGGTTCTTTCTTTAGACTCTTTCAAAGTAGCTCTAAAGGGATTTGGCACAACATAAACAAGATAATCGCATGCAATGAAGATCCTAGGTCATGTTAGCTTAGTTTTCTCAACCATTCGATAAATTTAGCTACTCATGCGTGCTTTTAAGAGAGTGAACAGATGTAGATAAGCAAGTTCCATTGTATAGATATAGAGTTGAAATAATAAATAACAATGCAATATGAGAAAAAGAGTCTTGTAGCAATCTTTTGCTTCCCAAGGCTTTTTACACTGTCTTTTCTTACTCTGTTCAAAAGATAGTCTCGCTCTCGCGAAAGTCGGACCTCTCTCGCTTTCCACGCTCTGGGTTCTCTCTCAAGCTGACCAGAGCGATCATTCCAGCGTCTCTTCCCTTCTCTCGCTCTGCCTTCTAAATAAAAAAGAAAACTATGAAGTTTTTTTCTTGTTTAGGGAAAAATTCTCTAACTGTTCGAACTCTTAACTGAAGGTTGCTTTCGTATTTATAGAGCTTCGGGGTGAAAGGGCACATTCTCTCTTATGATTGCACTGATGGATGACATTAATTCTCTGTCTGATGCACCGAAATTTTGTCACCAAAAGGTTGAATGTACTTGCTACAGTAGTTCATTAGTGGCTTGTCAACTTAATTCGGACTCGACCGTCATCAACTTTCTATCTCCATCATGATTTATTATGATTTTCATCCAGATGCGCCACCAAGTTGCGTGGCTCTAAGTGGCAATTCTCTTGAGCAGATTTTTGCGAGCACAAATCACAAAGCTTGCGATAATGCTGCGCTCAGCCATTGCTTTCTTGTGATCGCAATTTACACTTTGCATCAACGCATATTCTGCACAAAAATACAAAAGTTAACTGTTTTTATGCAATGGATGCATGCGACTACAATATTACGTACTTAATACTTTTTGACGCAGTTTTTATATATTTTATCACACACACTTCATTGTTTAATAACTTAGCACTGTAATAACGTGCATTTCTATCCGTTATCACTTTACAATTAGTTTTACCATGAGTCAAATATTTTCATCTGAGAATTTTTGGACGTGCAGTATTTGTTCAACTTGCTCCACCAAAAATGTACTAGATGGGTCCTCAAAGGAGGTTGGAATATGTGTTGATATGGTCTCCATTAATTCTCAAATATCTTGAACCCCTGACGGGTGAGGTATTTATTGATGATTTACTAATTGCCATTTTAATGAGACAAATTTTCACAATTAGGGGGAGAAAGATACTATCGTTTAGTAAAACTCTTTTACTTCGATAGTTTTTCTTTGTGAGACGATACGAATGAATCATCCTTTGATTTGGAAAACTATTTTCCTTTTTATCTCATAGTTATCATGAACCACAAATACTCCACTCAAGTCGGTTATTAAGAAAAAGAACAATATTATACAATAATCATATATTATAAATAAATATAATACTAACTTCATATTTATTTATAACCTATAGTTTAATATTACATCATATGCAACATATAAACTATAGTTCTTTTTCTATTTTATGAAATTTAATATAAATCATATTTATATATATTCCTCCAACCAAATATGTATCAAATACATCATATCAATTCTAATCAAATATAATGTGAATTAATTGAATTATATCATATATAATCAAATCCTCTTGTTAATTTGAACACTTCAAACTAACCCAAAATATGATTCTCAACTTGAACCATTGAGCTACCAAGGGACCTTATGGACTTGTAGCTTGAAGCTCAACGGTACGTGAATAGCTAACTACTCTTTAATCAGGATATATACCATCCATTTAACTGTCAGGCATCACTCTAAAGATCGACAGTTGCACTCTTGCACTACAAATATATTCTGTGTCCATATAACCAATCACAATGTGATGACCTTACAAATCGCTTGTAAGTACAGTTGGGCCAGTTACCGTTTTGCCTCTGTATTAATCTAACCCTTAGGTACCACTGATTCCTCTAATGAACAATAATTATAGTCCTCTATGACTGAATCATTTCTTCCCAAGAGAGGGTGTGGCTAGTATGCTCAAGGCCAGAGATCAGCTCTTAGGGATCAATTTATCTACTTATCTCTGCTTCGGGGAAGGAGTGAATTCCATCTTATGTAGCTGAGTTCCCAGCTCCAAATCAGACGAATCCGTAAAATGGTAGGCTTGTTGAGTTGGCAATCTAGCCACTCTCACCTATACAAATCAAAAGGACGACCCTCATAGGTAGGAGTTTCAACTCACGCAGGATTAAGGTCATGTCACCTATGGTCATCCTAGTGAAATATAAGTGTCAATTATCAACAGATGTTATATAAAGAGACTAATCATTTCGTGGTTTGGTCTTATACAAACTCTTTGTATAGGATAACCCTACTCACATGTCTCCATATGAATGGTCATGATCAGACATTTGTAGCACTTTACAACACTTGTAACATCTACAAAGCAGGTCGTATCCGTAGTGTCACAGGATAAGGTATCCCTCATTTATCCATCTACTACAGACACATTTAAGTTATTACTTAAGGCATGATCCACTTGTATGTCTCAATAAACATGCCTAAGTTACATAAAATAACCACGAATTTAGTTTATTAAATTTGAGTAGATGCTTATAAAATGAACTCTTTTATTAATAACAATATGTTTATGAATGTTTACAAACTACGAAACTACTAAAAGATTTAGGACACCAATCCCAACAGTACAGCACTCGACTGCCCTTGACTGGAAAGCCATCTATGACACCCTCGAGTTAAACTGTTTCGCCTCCCATGGGCTCATCAGGGGAGTGGGATAGCTCCGACCATCATCAAGATCCCTAAAAGTAGGACAAGCCTGTGGCACGTAGTCCGCTTGTTCGTATTCTCGCATGCCCCAATGAGCATATATTGGGACTAGCCAGCACTCGTGTCTGCCACGACTGTCACGATCTTTGATCCGTGACAATAAGCCTGCAGGAAGATGTGTTGAATGAATTTCTAGTGAAACTACTAAACCTTCACAAGAGTTGTTGAAGTGCCCAACATCAACAAGAGTTGTTGAGTTAGATTATCTAGTAGGTTACATCCCTCAAGTGTTGAGAGAGCTCGACATAGTGAGTTGTTTGTGAACCCGCATGTTCGTTATATGGGTTTAACAGAAACCTTGCTAACGTAGCTGGTGGAGATGTTAGGATCCATTATCTTACAAGAAGAGTAATGGAGGATGTTGACAAAGATGAATGGATCAAAGTTATAGATCTCGAAATGGAGTCTATGTACTTCAATTCAGTTAGGGATCTTATGATAAACTTATGGGGTAAACTTATAGGTTGCAAGTGGATCTACACAAGAAACATGGTGTGTTGATGGCAAGGTGCAAACTTGCAAGCCTAGATTTTTGGCATAGAGTTATACCTCAGTTGAAGGAGTCGACTATGAGGATACTTTCTCAATTGTTCCATGTTAAGTCTATCCGGATTTGTCCATTGCCTCATATTACGACTATGAGATTTGGCAAATGGACATCAAAACTGCTTTCTTATGGAAATATTGAGGGGACCATTTTATAGACAACCTGAGGGATTCATAACCCAAGGTCAAGAGCAAAATGTTTGCAGCTTATCGGTTCATATATGGATTGAAGCAAGCTTTTCGATCTTGGAATATAAATTGATACTACGGTAAATCTTATGGATTTGATCAGAATGTTGATGAGCATTGTGTTGACAAGAAAATCATCAACAGTTCAGTACCTTTTCTTGCTATATGTAGACGATATCCACTCATTCGTAATGTATATTTGGGAGAGGTGTAGTTTGTTCTGGCATTCAGATCTTTAGAGATCAAAAGAACAAAATGCTAGCCCTATCTCAGGCATTGTACATTGACAAATGGTTGCCAAGTTTCCGATGTAGAATTCCAAGAGGGGTTTACTTTCTTTCAGGCATGGAGTTATATTGTCTAAGGAACAGTGTCCTAGCAGACACTCAAGAAGTTCAGGAATGTGACGTATCCCCTATGCATCGGCTATTGGTAGCCTGGTGTATGCGATGTTATGTACTGAACCTGAAATCTGCTATGCAGTAGGGATAGTCAGTAGATATCAATAATCCAGGATTTGATCATTGGAGTCGTGTTAAGAACATCCTCAGCTATCTATGGAGAAAGAGGGACTACATGCTTGTGTATGGTTCTAAGGATTGATCTTACAGAATACACGACTCTGATTCTCAGATTGATAAGGAATTAGGAATCCACATCAAGATCAATGCTCATTCTTAACGGAGGAGCAATAGTCCAGAAGAAGCAGCAAGGTGCATTGTTGACTCCAATATAGTTGATTACGTAGCAGCTTGTGAACACCGCTAAGAAAGCTGTTGGCTCAGGAAGTCTTCTGAGATCTGGAAGTGGTTCAAAGACATACCTAAACCATCACCCTTTATTATGATAATAATGATGTTGTGGCTAATTCCTGGGAGCTTAGAAGTCACAAGTGCGAAAGCACACAAAGCGGAAGTATCATCTCATTTGGGAGATTGTACATCGAGAAGACGTGATCGTCACGTAGATAGCTTCAAAGCACAATGTTGCTGATCCATTTACAAAGGCTCTCATGGCTAAAGTGTTTGAGGTCCACTACAGAGTATGAGTCTATGAGACAGCCACATGTAGTCTAGGGCAAGTGGGAGATTTTATACTGGGTGCGTATTATGCCTTAGTTTATTGTTTTGTGTGTACTCTTATATTGTATGACTTTTATATTGTACACCCCACTAGCTTAGAACAAGTGGGAGATTGTTAGGATTGATGCCTAGATCTCGTGGATTCTGTATTTGTAATTATAATGTACAAATAATTTTATTTATTTGAATAAAATATGTGATTTTTATTCGACATTTAGTAGTATTAACCCAGAAACCAATAAATTAACATCGAAGGTTCTCTTCTGTAACTTAAACATGTATTAGACGACATATTAGGTGGATCATGTTTTAGTGATAACTAAATGTCTGTAGTAGTTGGATAAAGTTGGGTACCTTATCCTAGTGACACTACAAATATGACCACTTTGTAGATGTTAGAATTGTTGTAAAGTTCTACAAATGATCCGATCTTGATCATTCATTAAATCATGTGAGTAGGATATTCTCTAAAAATGAGTTTGTATAAGACGAACCACGAAATGTTTAGTCTCATTATATAACGTCATTTGGGTTTTCCCTTTTGTTGTTGACAACGGAGTATAATTACTTATTCTCTCTTTTTTTTTCATTATTGCAACGTTTATGTTGAACATATTTGCTCAGACTGACTCCACGCCAATTTAGAGAGTGGAAGGATCCTCGCCGAAACTAAAGACAGAATTGTTTAAAGATGCGGTAAAGAGTTTGAACAGAGGTTTGCAACGCAACAAAAATTAGACTATCAAAATTTTGAAGAAGCTATTAAAGCAAAGTGAGCCACACAAATTTTAGCGAGTGGATTTAGTGAAATTCACAAGTATCACATGTGCTAATATACAAAACAAAAGAAGGCAGACAGGCAAAAGAGAATTTCAAGAGGATAACGTATACAAGATAACAAAGAAAAGAATAGACGCAGGCAAAACGGTGATCGCATCAATGCTTAGAATTCATGTGGAAGAAATCATCAATGCATTGAATAAAGGAGAGAGTCTTCTTTCGACAATTGCACCAAAAGAAGGTTATTGTAAGGAGCGATCACAACGAAAAACAGTCGAAAATCTAAAACACAATAATCAAATAAATCAACTAAGAATTAACTAGAAAGCAAAGTAAAGATATGGTAGAAGACGTCCCTGGAATGAGAATGTAGAAATCTAATAGGGGGTCGGGCTTGCCTGCTTAGGTCAAGGGATTCGTTGTCCTGAATACAGAGCCTCTCAGCAATCATCGATACATGACGACTGCCATGCTCTTCAGACTGCTTCCAGCTCGCGCGAAAATAACTTTCGGATCTCAAGGTCAATATTGAATCCAGTGCAACACTTTACTTAATACTGTTTGCAACTTGGTCGCACAAGCTCAATATGCCTAAGATCAAAGGAGGCCTGTGAAACACAAAACTAAACAAACTATTAGATGCAAGTCCTCGCAACGACACCAAAAACTTGGTGCTGATTATAAGTTGATATTTGTTCATGATGATACGATGATCATGCACTGATCTAAGGAGTATGTTTTATGCATTAAGTTTGAATGCAATGATCATGCACTCCTATCACAAGTTTTCTTGCTCTCTCGTACGTATAACAAGATCGCAAGTTTTTCAGGATGATCCGAGGTCAAAACAGGGAATGCAACTAAAAGAGGAATGTAAAGTGATGCGTTTGAGGGTGGAGAAAAAAATAAAAAGAAAAGCTGATTAACTATGCGCTACTCTACTCCTAGCTAATAGATAGTGAGCAATTAAAATCTATATAAGAATCGTTAGAGATGCGACAACCATTAATGTGTGATAAATACATGGAGAGGCGAATTGGGAGAGACATCACCAAGTCGCTAAGTTTGGTCGCAAGGGTGATCCCAGCTCACCATACTCGTGCATCGCACACTCTCGTGGTCAGCTACATTGTGTATATCTCTATGAGCCATGATTGATGTTGCGTTGATCATAAGGTTATTTTCTATCTCTAGAACACTTCTACTTGCTTAAGAAGTTCCACAACTACTTACTCTCTCGGCAGTTGGTTATAATAACTTAATTCTATGAGTGATCATAGACAAGCTTTATCATAGTCTCACACTAAGCAAACAGGATTGACTCGCTATAACTCGTGCATCGCACACCTCTCGGTTGTCACCTACACGTGTCATATCTCTATTACGCATGATTGAATATGTGATGATTCTTCCGATCGGCACTTAGTTCATGGTAATGAAGAAAAACGATAAAATAGAAGAAGATAATGGAAATTATATTTGAAGGAATTAGAGAGATGCATTGATTAAAAAATGTATTAATATTTAAGCCAGAATGTTTCAGTGGTAATGAAGAAAACGATAAAGTAGAGAAGATAATGGAAATTATATTGAAAGAATTAGAGAGATGCTTGATTATAAAATGTTTAATATCTTAAGCCAAATTGTAATATAATACAGAGGTGAGAAATAGAGATGGAAGTTAGATGTGGAATTTCTTGTTTATAAGATGAATGTCAAGGTTGCCAGTGGTGCAATGATATAGTGGTGGAGTAGGTCCTCTCGAGCTCTATTTTGGCGAAGTCCGTCATCAATCGTAAGTGGTTGTGGAAGTGAAGAACTCTTAGAGAAATTCTTGCTTATGCTCTGCCTGTGATCAAAAGAGTCTACCCAAGGCAGAAGTCCCAGATGTTTGAACATTGCACCAAGGTCTTTATAAAGCTTAACGCCGATAGCTTTGATAGTCCATCATTTCGTAGGAAAAATCTGGGTGGTCCTCCTTTTTGCGCCACAGGTTGAAAGCTTTGTTGTTGATTTTTCCATGCGAAATTTGGGTGGTTTCAAGGGATGCGATGGCCCCGTTGTTTGCATCATTATCTTTTATTCTCAATCTCTGATCGCTCTCTCTCCAGTCCTCGTGATTTTTAGATATGCGATCCAGGATGTTCTTAGCCTCATCACATGTTTTGTCTAGCAGACCACCAGCGACTGCTGCATTGGTAGCGGTCTGCGAAGTGAGATTTAAACCGTGATAAAAGATTTCCATTTGCAAGCAGTCTTGTTATCCGTTGTGTGGACAGTCTATTACTAGCCTCTTAAACCTCGCCCAGGCATCGCTGAGCGATTTGTCCATGTCCTGTTCAAAATTGGTTATTAGTTTCCTTCGTCTGGCATTCTCAGTAGATGGGAAATATTTCTTCATAAACTTCTCTATGATTTGTTCCTAGGAATTGATCTCCCCCAGTTCGAGAGAATACACCCATTTTTGTGCCTGATCACACAGAGAAAATGGAAATAGAGTTAGTCGAACTTCTTCGGTAGAGATATTTGGGAACACAAAAGTGTTGCAGATTTCTATGAAGCTCCGGAGGTAGGCTTGAGAGTCCTCGCCACGCTTTCCTTTGAACTGTCCTGCAATCTGGATCATCTGCAGCATCATTGGTTTCATTTCGAATCGGGATCCATTAAGGGTAGGCCTCATGATTCCCGGAGAGAAATCGTAGAGGTTTGGCGATGCATAGTCTCGAATGAGCCTATTACGATCATTTACTCGCCACGCTTTCCTTTGAACTGTCCTGCAATCTGGATCATCTGCAGCATCATTGGATTCATTTCGAATCAGGATCCATTAAGGGTAGGCCTCATGATTCCCGGAGAGAAATCGTAGAGGTTTGGCGATGCATAGTCTCGAATGAGCCTATTACGATCATTTACTAGTAGGATTGGATTTGCCATGACATTGTTTTCGTTTGGTGCTCCGTTTTAAGGCTGCTCTGCCATATCGTCTTTATCTGGTTGTTGTTGTTGGTGGCTGTCTCTCAATCTTCGTCAGAACGTCCTCTCAATCTCTGGGTCGTAATTCGCCAGAGATTGAGAGCTGCAAAGAATTCAGAAAAATTACCGTTAGCATACTGATTTGCTGAAGTCCCCGGCCACGGCGCCAAAAACTTGATGCGTTATTTCATGTGATGAAATAATAGAATGAAATGCAGTGATGGAAATGCATTGAGCAACATGTTTTCTCAGCAGAATCCAAGTGTAAACCCTACTGAGTTTCCTGGCAAGTCCAGGGTCGAACTCAAGGACTAGGGAAAATGGTATGCGGTGATAATTTTCGAGAAGACTTTGCGGTAACCAATAAATCAAATAGTTGTTTTGGGTTGTTGTTTGCGGTATAAAATAAATGAATGCGGCGGCATTACGAAAAGAGTTGATAATACGAAAGATACGATGAATATGCGGGGAATGGGTTGNAAAGAGTTGATAATACGAAAGATACGATGAATATGCGGGGAATGGGTTGAGAAGGGGTTCAGCTAACACTTCCTAAGATGCGTTCATGTTATGTGATCGTGCAACACACGTAAAATAGAAAATCAACTCTCAACGTAAATGTTACGGCTTCTAGTACTAGAACACATGCGATATATGCGATGTGTCTATAGGACCTACACATAAGCCTCTATTCTTATTTATGCGATGACAACATGACACACACACAAATAAGGCGACCATATAATATCATAACCTATCTCTAGGGTGCATGCGATGCATGTTGGCAAACAGAGCTTATCTTTAAGTCTCTATCTCTCACTTATGTAGATCTAATTTCGCTCTCTCGAGTCTAAATTCTAACCTAGCTCTCTCAAGTCTTAGGTTCTTTCTTTAGACTCTTTCTCAAGTAGCTCTAAAGGGATGTTGGGCACAACATAAAACAAGATAATCGCATGCAATGAAGATCCTAGGTCATGTTAGCTTAGTTCTTCTCAACCCATTCGATAAATTTAGCTACTCATGCGTGCTTTTAAGAGAGTGAACAGATGTAGATAAGCAAGTTCCATTGTATAGATATAGAGTTGAAATAATAAATAACAATGCAATATGAGAATAAAGAGTCTTGTAGCAATCTTTTGCTTCCCAAGGCTTTTACACTGTCTTTTCTACTCTGTTCAAAAGATAGTCTCGCTCTCGCGAAAGTCGGACCTCTCTCGGCTTTCCACGCCTCTGGGTTCTCTCTCAAGCTGACCAGAGCGATCTTCCAGCGTCTCTTCCCTTCTCTCGCTCTGCCTTCTAAATAAAAAAGAAAACTATGAACAAAGTTGTTTCTTTTTTAGGGAAAAATTCTCTAACTGTTCGAACTCTTTACTGAAGGTTGCTTTCGGTATTTATAGAGCTTCGGGGTGAAAGGCACATTCTCTCTTATGATTGCACTGATGGGATGACATTAATTCTCTGTCTGATGCACCGAATATTTGTCACCAAAAGGTTGAATGTACTTGCTACAGTAGTTCATTAGTGGCTTGTCAACTTAATTCGGACTCGACCGTCATCAACTTTCTATCTCCATCATGATTTATTATGATTTTCATCCAGATGCGCCCACCAAGTTGCGGTGGCTCTAAGTGGCAATTCTTCTTGAGCAGATATTTGCGAGCACAAATCACCACAAAGCTTGCGATAATGCTGCGCTCAGCCATTGCTTTCTTGTGATCGCAATTTACACTTTGCATCAACGCATATTCTGCACAAAAATACAAAAGTTAACTGTTTTTATGCAATGGATGCATGCGACTACAATATTACGTACTTAATACTTTTTGGACGCAGTTTTATATATTTTATCAACACAAACCTTCATTGTTTAATAACTTAGCACTGTAATAACGTGCATTTCTATCCGTTATCACTTTACAATTAGTTTATGACCATGAGTCAAATATTTTCCATCTGAGAATTTTTGGACGTGCAGTATTTGTTCAACTTGCTCCACCAAAATGTACTAAGATGGGTCCTCAAAGGAGGTTAGGAATATGTGTTGGATATGAGTCTCCATTAATTCTCAAATATCTTGAACCCCTGACGGGTGAGGTATTTATTGCATGATTTACTAATTGCCATTTTAATGAGACAAATTTTCCAACATTAGGGGGAGAAAGATACTATCGTTTAGTAAAACTCTTTTACTCGATAGTTTTTTCTTTTGTGAGACGATACGAATGAATCATCCTTTGATTTGGAAAACTATTTTCCTTTTTATCTCATAGTTATCATGAACCACAAATAACCTCCCACTCAAGTCGGTTATTAAGAAAAAGAACAATAATTATCACATAATCAATATATTATAAATAAATATAATAACTAACTTATCATATTATATTTATAACCTATAGGTTTAATATTACATCATATGCAACATATAAACTATAGTTCTTTTTCTATTTTATGACATTTAATATAAATCATATTTATATTAATTCCTCCAACCAAATAATGTATCAAATACATCATATCAATTCTATCAAATATAATTGAATTAATTGAATTATATCATATATAATCAAATTCCTCTTGTTAATTTGAACACTTCAAACTAACCCAAAATATGATTCTCAACTTGAACCCATTGAGCTACCAAGGGGACCTTATGGACTTGTAGCTTGAAGCTCCAACGGTACGTGAATAGCTAACTAAACTCTTTAATCACGATATATACCATCCATTAACTGTCAGGCATCACTCTAAAGATCGACAGTTGCACTCTTTGCACTACAAATATATTTCTGTGTCCATATAACCAATCACAATGTGATGACCCTTCACAAATCGCTTGTAAGTACAGTTGGGCCAGTTTACCGTTTTGCCTCTGTATTACATCTAACCCCTTAAGTACCACTGATTCCTCTAATGAACAATAATTCATAGTCCTACTATGACTGAATCATTTCTTCCCAAGAGAGGGTGTGGCTAGTATGCTCAAGGCCCAGAATCAGCTCTTAGGGATCAATTTATCTACTTATCTCTGCTTCGGGGAAGGAGTGAATTCCATCTTATGTAGCTGAGTTCCCAGCTCCCCAATCAGACGAATCCGTAAAATGGTAGGCTTGTTGAGTTGGCAATCTAGCCACTCTCACCTATACAAATCAAAGGACGACCCTCATAGGTAGGAGTTCTCAACTCACGCAGGATTAAGGTCATGTCACCTATGGTCATCCTAGTGAAATATAAGTGTCAATTATCAACGATGTTATATAAAGAGACTAATCATTTCGTGGTTTGGTCTTATACAAACTCTTTGTATAGGATACCCCTACTCACATGTCTCCATATGAATGGTCATGATCAGACCATTTGTAGCACTTTACAACACTTGTAACATCTACAAAGCAGGTCGTATCCGTAGTGTCACCAGGATAAGGTATCCCTCATTTATCCATCTACTACAGACCATTTAAGTTATTACTTAAGGCATGATCCACTTGTATGTCTCAACATACATGCCTAAGTTACATAAAATAACCACGAATCTTAGTTTATTAAATTGAGTAGATGCTTATAAAATGACACTCATTTTATTAATAACAATATGTTTATAGAATGTTTACAAACTACGAGACTACTAAAAGATTTAGGACACCAATCCCAACAGTACAGCACCTCGACTGCCCCTTGACTGGCAAGCCATCTATGACACCCTCGAGTTAAACTGGTTTCGCCCTCCCATGGGCTCATCAGGGGAGTGGGATAGCTCCCGACCATCCATCAAGATCCCTCAAGAGTAGGCACAAGCCTGTGGCACGTAGTCCGCTTGTTCGCTATCTCGCATGCCCCAATGAGCATATATTGGGACTAGCCAGCCCACTCGTGTCTCGCCACGACTGTCACGATCTTTGATCCGTGACAATAAGCCCTGCAGGAAGATTGTGTTGAATGAATTTTCTAGTGAAACTACTAAACCTTCAACAAGAGTTGTTGAAGTGCCCAACACCTCAACAAGAGTTGTTGAAGTTAGATTATCTAGTAGGTTACATCCACCTCAAGTGTTGAGAGAGCCTCGACATAGTGAGTTGTTTGTGAACCCGCATGTTCGTTATATGGGTTTAACAGAAACCCTTGCTAACGTAGCTGGTGGAGATGTTAAGGATCCATTATCTTACAAGAAGGTAATGGAGGATGTTGACAAAGATGAATGGATCAAAGTTATAGATCTCGAAATGGAGTCTATGTACTTCAATTCAGTTAGGGATCTTATAGATAAACCTTATGGGGTAAAACTTATAGGTTGCAAGTGGATCTACAAAAGAAAATGGTGTGTTGATGGCAAGGTGCAAACTTGCAAGCCTAGATTTTTGGCATAGAGTTATACCTCAGTTGAAGGAGTCGACTATGAGGATACTTTCTCAATTGTTGCCATGTTGAAGTCTATCCGGGTACTTCTGTCCATTGCCTCATATTACGACTATGAGATTTGGCAAATGGACATCAAAACTGCTTTTCTTAATGGAAATATTGAGGAGACCATTTATATGGAGCAACCTGAGGGATTCATAACCCAAGGTCAAGAGCAAAATGTTTGCAAGCTTAATCGGTTCATATATGGATTGAAGCAAGCTTTTCGATCTTGGAATATAAGATTTGATACTACGGTCAAATCTTATGGATTTGATCAGAATGTTGATGAGCATTGTGTTGACAAGAAAATCATCAACAGTTCAGTACCTTTTCTTGTGCTATATGTAGACGATATCCCACTCATTCGTAATGTAATATTTGGGAGAGGTGTAGTTTGTTCTGGGCATTCAGATCTTTAGAGATCAAAAGAACAAAATGCTAGCCCTATCTCAGGCATTGTACATTGACAAGATGGTTGCCAAGTTTTCGATGTAGAATTCCAAGAGGGGTTTACTTTCTTTCAGGCATGGAGTTATATTGTCTAAGGAACAGTGTCCTAGGACACCTCAAGAAGTTCAGGAATGTGACGTATCCCCTATGCATCGGCTATTGGTAGCCTGGTGTATGCGATGTTATGTACTAGACCTGAAATCTGCTATGCAGTAGGGATAGTCAGTAGATATCAATCTAATCCAGGATTTGATCATTGGATCGTCGTTAAGAACATCCTCAGCTATCTATGGAGAAAGAGGGACTACATGCTTGTGTATGGTTCTAAGGATTTGATCCTTACAGAATACACGGACTCTGATTCTCAGATTGATAAGGAAATTAGGAAATCCACATCAAGATCAATGCTCATTCTTAACGGAGGAGCAATAGTCCAGAAGAGCACCAAGCAAGGGTGCATTGTTGACTCCAATATAGGTTGAGTACGTAGCAGCTTGTGAAACCGCTAAGAAAGCTGTGTGGCTCAGGAAGTTTCTGACTGATCTGGAAGTGGTTCAAGACATACCTAAACCCATCACCCTTTATTATGATAATAATGATGTTGTGGCTAATTCCTGGGAGCTTAGAAGTCACAAGTGCGAAAAGCACACAAAGCGGAAGTATCATCTCATTTGGGAGATTGTACATCGAGAAGACGTGATCGTCACGTAGATAGCTTCAAAGCACAATGTTGCTGATCCATTTACAAAGGCTCTCATGGCTAAAGTGTTTGAGAGTCACCTACAGAGTATGAGTCTATGAGACAGGCCACATGTAGTCTAGGGCAAGTGGGAGATTTTATACTGGGTGCGTATTATGCCTTAGTTTATTGTTTTGTGTGTACTCTTATATTAGTATGACTTTTATATTGTACACCCCACTAGCTTTAGAACAAGTGGGAGATTGTTAGGATTGATGCCCTAGATCTCGTGGATTCTGTAGTTTGTAATTATAATGTACAAATAATTTTATTTATTTGATAAAATATGTGATATTTTATTCGACATTTAGTAGTATTAACCCAGAAACCAATAAATTAACATCGAAGGTTCTCTTCTGTAACTTAAACATGTATGTAGAGACATATAGGTGGATCATGTTTTAGTGATAACCTAAATGGTCTGTAGTAGTTGGATAAAGTTGGGTACCTTATCCTAGTGACACTACAAATATGACCCACTTTGTAGATGTTAGAATTGTTGTAAAGTTCTACAAATGATCCGATCTTGATCATTCATGTAAATACATGTGAGTGAGGATATTCTCTAAAAATGAGTTTGTATAAGACCGAACCACGAAATGTTTAGTCTCATTATATAACGTCATTTGGGTTTTCCCTTTTGTGTTGACAACGGAGTATATTACTTATTCTCTCTTTTTTTTTTCATTATTGCAACGTTTATGTTGAACATATTTGCTCAGACTGATCCCACCGCCAAATTTAGAGAGTGGAAGGATCCTCGCCGAAAACTAAAGACAGAATTGTTTAAAGATGCGGTAAAAGAGGTTTGAACAGAGGTTTGCACGCAACAAAAATTAGACTATCAAAATTTTGAAGAAGCTATTAAAGCAAAGTGAGCCACACAACTTTTAGCGAGTGGATTTAGTGAAATTACACAAGTATCATCATGGATGCTAATTTATCAAAACAAAAGAAGGCAGACAGGCAAAAGAGAATTTCAAGAGGATAACGTATACAAGATAACAAGAAAAGAATAGACGCAGGCAAAACGGTGATCGCATCAATGCTTAGAATTCATGTGGAAGAAATCATCATGCATTGAATAAAGGAGAGAGTCCTTCTTTCGAAACAATGCACCAAAAGGAGGTTATTATTGTAAGGAGCGATCACAACGAAAAACAGTCGAAAATCTAAAACAACAATAATCAAATAAATCAACTAAAGAAGTTAACTAGGAAAGCAAAGTAAAGATATGGTAGAAGACGTCCCTGGAGGAATTGGAGTGAAGTCACTGCAAGAACTCTTCAACATAGGGGGTCGGGCTTGCCTGCTTAGGTCAAGGGATTCGTTGTCCTGAATACTAGAGCCCTCAGCAATCATCGACTACATGACGACTGCCATGCTCTTCAGACTGCTTCCAGCTCGCGCGAGAAATAACCTTTCGATCTCAAGGTCAATATTGAATCCAGGTGCAACACCTTTACTTAAATACTGTTTGCAACTTGGTCGCACAAGCTACAATATGCCTAAGATCAAAAGGAGGCCTGTGAAAACACAAAACTAAACAAACTATTAGATGCCAAGTCCTCGGCAACGACACCAAAAACTTGGTGCTGATTATTAAGTTGATATTTGTTCATGATGATACGATGATCATGCACTGATCTAAGGAGTATGTGTTATGCATTAAGTTTGAATGCAATGATCATGCACTCCTATCACAAGTTTTCTTGCTCTCTCGTCACGTATAACAAGATCGCAAGTTTTTCAGGATGATCCGAGGTCAAACACGGGGACATGCAACTAAAAGAGGAATGTAAAGTGATGCGTTTGAGGTGGAGAAAAAAATAAAAAGAAAAAAGCTGATTAACTATGCGCTACTCCTACTCCTAGCTAAATAGATAGTGAGCAATTAAAATCTAACTATAAGAATCGTTAGAGATGCGACAACCATTAATGTGTGATAAAATACATGGAGAGGCGAAATTGGGGAGGAGACATCACCAAGTCGCTAAGTTTGGTCGCAAGGGTGATCCCAGCTCACCATACTCGTGCATCGCACACCTCTCGGTGGTCAGCTACATGTGTTATATCTCTATGACGCATGATTGATGTTGCGTCTGTCTCTTATACACATCTAGATGTGTATAAGAGACAGGTCGCAAGGGTGATCCCAGCTCACCATACTCGTGCATCGCACACCTCTCGGTGGTCAGCTACATGTGTTATATCTCTATGACGCATGATTGATGTTGCGTTGATCCTGTCTCTTATACACATCTAGATGTGTATAAGAGACAGCTAAGCAAACAGGATTGACTCGCTATACTCGTGCATCGCACACCTCTCGGTTGTCACCTACACGTGTCATATCTCTATTACGCATGATTGAATATGTGATGATTCTTCCGATCCGCACTTAGTTCATGGTAATGAAGAAAAAACGATAAAGTAGAAGAAGATAATGGAAATTATATTGAAGGAATTAGAGAGATGCATTGATTAAAAAATGTATTAATATCTTAAGCCAGAATGTAATTCATGGTAATGAAGAAAAAACGATAAAGTAGAAGAAGATAATGGAAATTATATTGAAAGAATTAGAGAGATGCATTGATTATAAAATGTATTAATATCTTAAGCCAAAATGTAATATAATACAGAGGTGAGAAATAGAGATGGAAGGTTAGATGTAGGCAATTTCTTGTTTCTATAAGATGAATGTCAAGGTTGCCAGTGGTGCAATGGATGAGTGGTGGAGTAGGTCCTCTCGAGCTCTATCTTTGGCGAAGCTCCGGTCATCAATCGGAAGTGGTTGTGAAAGTGAAGAACTCTTAGAGAAATTCTTGCTTATGCTCTTGCCTGTGATCAAAAGAGTCTACCCAAGGCAGAAGTCCCAGATGTTTGAACATTGGCACCAAGGCTCTATTTATAAAGCTTAACGCCGATAGCTTTGATAATCCCGCTCTGATTAGCTGCCATCACTGACGCAGTATGTCAGAATGTCATCGTAATCTGATCCCTTGGATAATCCCGCTCTGATTAGTCACCATCACTGACGCGGTAGGCGAGAATGTCATTATGATCTTATCGCTTTACGCATTCCACCCACTCTTTACGATCATAAATCTATCATGGTTATCATTTTGTATTTCGATAGTGCATGTGACCAACTCTTTTTCATTGAGATCAACACATGCGATCAATTCCTGCGATAACTACAAAATAGACACTTTGACGTAGGATAACACATGATATAGGGTCACTAAGATTTTTAGTGTAAATTAATGCAAGTTTATTATTTCAAATGAACTCTTAATATTATCAACACATATTCTGCTCATCTACCCTCATTATTCTAAGTAAAAAGTCGGGATAGCTTGTATTTTTATAAGCTATCAGTAGCATTACAATGTTATAGAAGCAACGTTGAAGCTTAAAACCAAAATTCTGCTGTTGAGCACCTTTGCTTCTTTCTTCACTTACATCCTAAATTCAACTCCATTGACTTTAATAAATTTACACTCTGAAACACACAATAAGACCTATCAATCAAGAGTCAATTACAAGAATTATAACAAAAATGAAGAGAATTTAATGCCAAAACTGGAAAAGAAAACATATAAGTCTACCATTTTCATACATCTTATGAAAATCACCCACCAAGCTAAAATTACCACGAATTGAGTGCTTAAATTTGTCTCTGATACCAATTGTTGGAAGTGACAAGCTAACAACGAAAGAATCCAGGATAATTAAGCACTCTAATTCATCAATTTTAGCAAGTAATTCAACATATTCATAGAATATCAAGAGGGTTTCATAAATACATTTGATGCACTCCTTTGATTCCATGAAATCAGCTTCAATTACTACTCCAAAAACTTGTGAACCACAAAGGATCTTCCCTACTATTTTCTAGGACCTTAGATTGAGTTGTAGGACTCAAAATAAGCTTAATTTAGGGAAGAATTTTAGAAGTGAAGGTAGTTTTTTTGTGTTTTGTTGAAGAACTCTTCTTCAACTTCTCTAATATGAAAAACTAAGCTGCATGGCTACAATTCTTCAGCAAACTCAAATGGTTTTCATTATTCATTTCATGCAATCACATTGCATAGAAGAATTCCAGCTCCTACTTGATAATTGTATTGGATTTGGATGACACAAGTTGGAAAGACCCACTAAGATTGGGTTTTTCCAGTTTTCTCAATTTTCAAAAATCAATTCTTTTAAAATTGATCTAAAATCAATTATTTGAAATTTCTTAAAAATTAAATTTTAATTTAATTTTCCTAAAAATTAAATTAAATTAAATTGATTTTCTAATTTTGAATTTTCACAAAAATTCAATTTTTAAATTTCAAAATTTAATTAATTTAATTAATTTAATTAATTCTATTAATTTAATATCAAATACTAAATTAATTAAACACTAATTCCACTACCATGAATCCCTCCATATTCATGAAATTGATATTTAAATCATATTTAAATATTAATTAATTTTCCAATTTCATTTAATTGAATAATTAAACGAGCAATTATATTGCATATAATTACTAATTCCTTTGTTTTGAATTTGAATGTTTCAAATTAACTCATCACACTATTCTAAGGTTTATTCCGTTTGTGAGCTAGTAAGAGACCTAATAGACCTACAAATCATGGGCTCCAACAATCAGAGATTAATTTTCTATACTCTTTAAAGCAAATCAACGTCCATTCTTTAACTACCGTGTCACTCCATTAAAGCCCAGTAGTTACATTCCCTCACTGTAGATATATTGTGTCCACTCGATATAACCATGATTAGTAAGTTAACCCTTCACAGGTTGTTCGTAATAACAACTGGGTCAATAGTTGTTTTACTCCCGAGATTACCTCTTGTTTTTTAAGTCTCATTGATCCTCTAATGAACAATTGGTTTGAGATCCAATCACCAAACCGAGTCTCTCTCGAGCCAATGAGAGGGCGGGGCCCCTTACTTAAGACCTGGAGTCAGCATTTAAGGGAACAACCTCTCTACTATCTTTAAAAGTGGGTAGGAATAAATTCCATCTTGCACCCTATGACCCCAGCTATCTACCCGGTCTTACCCTTGAAATAGGAGGCTTATTGAGTCAGCGTTGTTGAGCCAACCCTCACCCATGCAAATCTAACGATAATACCAAATAAATAGGAGTTCATAGTTAGCTTAGGATTAAAGTTAAGTTACCTAGGTCATTGTTATAAAATAGTCAGTCTTAAACAGTAAACAATGTTATAAAGTAAGGGTGACTTATTTCTTGGTCCGATCTTATGCAAACTTTACATAGGAGGCCCCATTCCTCATGTCTCCACATGAACGAATCAGGATCACTTTGTTTGTAGCACTTTACAACATTTATAAAATCTAAAAAGTGGACCACATTCGATAGTGTCCCCAGAATAAGGTATCAAACCTTATTGGTATACTATAGATCATTTTAGCTATTTACTCGTACCCGATCCATTCTTATGTCTCCACAAAAGTTCAAATACTCATGTAATAGCCATGGATCTTAAGTTTATTGGATTTATTTCTAAAATGAAATGAGCAATTCATATATTCAATAACAACTTTATTGAATTAAAACTTTAATAACATCTTTATTGAATAACAGAATAAGTTTATTGTTTATAAACCACGAATTTTAGGACATAAAACTCAACAGTTCCCTTTTGAATCAATTGGAATTTCCTTCAAATTTCCTTCAGCTTGCCATGAACTCTTCAAACTTCAATGTCTTCAGGTGGCAACAACACTTCTTCTTTCAGGCATGGAAAATTTTGGCAAACCATTTCTCT
Source organism: Benincasa hispida (assembly GCF_009727055.1). Taxonomy (NCBI): domain Eukaryota; kingdom Viridiplantae; phylum Streptophyta; class Magnoliopsida; order Cucurbitales; family Cucurbitaceae; genus Benincasa; species Benincasa hispida. The sequence continues at coordinate 47,559,028 of NC_052349.1, read as the reverse complement.
TCTTCATCAAGTTAATTTATACTTAGGTTTGCATCATATTTCAACCTAATTAAATGCACCTGGAATACTTATCTTTCAATTGACGTCTGCAAGGCTGCCACCTGACTTGCTTATCAGTTAATTAAGCTGAACTCTTTAGCTTAATTTTATCGCGTGGCCTTGTAGTCACTTAAACTTCTTTCTATCAATGCATACTTCTACTTATCATCATATCCTCTGGGCATCACCTTCAACACATAATCTTCTGTTGCCTCGTTCGTCAACCTAACCCTTAACATCTGCATACAAGGTTGGTCGTATAGTTCCCTCATATTGCATTGTTGTACTTAGCCATAACGTCTTCTTCTTGGACCTTTATACTTAGCCATAACCCTTAACATTTATTGTTTTATACTAGTTTTATGTACACCCCACTTCGCTTTAGGATAAATGGGATATTGTTGGGGTTGATGCCCTAAAGTCTTGTGTCCTGTAGTTTGTAAACAGTTTGTACGAACGCTTGTGTTGTATAATATATGATATTTACTTCACATCTTGTTTTTTGCTCAGTTGCATGTTTTATTTGCTTTACCACAAAACCAATAAACATAAAATCCCTGGTTACCTATATGTAACTTAAGCATGTAAGTGGTGACATATAAGTGCATCATGTCTTTGGGTGATAATCAAAATGGTTTGTAGTATATGGATGTAGGAGGGAAACCTTATCCTAGTAACGCTACGAATGCGGCCCACTTTGTGGAATGGTCACAAGTGTTGTGACTTGTCACAGATGGTCTGATCCCGATCATTAATGTAGGGGACATGCGAGCGGGGGCATCCTATACAAAGAGTTTGTATAAGACCTAACCACAAAGTATTAACGTCTCGTTATATAACACCGTTCATGACATAGACTTCACTTCACTAGGATGACCATAGGTAACATGACCTCAATCCTGAGTGAGTTGGGAACTCCTGCCATTGAGGACAGTCCTTTGATTTGTATGGGTACGAGTGGCCAAGTCGCTGATTCAAACCTAGCATTTTAGGGATTCGTCTGATTTGGGAGCTAGAAACTCAGCTACACAAGATGGAATTCACTCATTCCCCGAAGCAGGAGTAAGTAGATAGATAGCTCCCTTCAGGGCTGATTCCAGGACTGAACGATGTGGTGTCACACACCTTCTCTTGGCCCGAGAGGTGTTCATACATAGTTGGACTATGTTGTATTGTTCATTAGAGGAATTAGTGGTACTTAAGGAGTGAGATGTAACTATAGGGGCAAAACGGTAATTTGGCCCAGCTGTACTTACGAGCATTTGTGAAGGTTCATCGTACTCATGATTGGTTATATCCGATGGACATAGAAATATATCTGTGGTAAGAAGAGTTCAGCTGTTGGTCTTTGATGGAATGCCTGACAGTTAACGGATGGTGGACCTCATGGCTAAAGAGTTAGTCAGCTATTCACTAACTGTTGGAGCTTCGAGCCACAGGTCCATTAGGTCCCCTGAGTAGCTTGGATAAAGTCAAGAATCAGTATTTGGGTTAATTTGAAATGTTCAAATTGACACGAAAAAGTTCGATTATATATGATATAATTGGACTGGTTAATTATATATGATATAATTGGCTAAATGTATGAGATATATTATTTTGGAGGAAATTAGATATAAATATGATTTATATCAAGTAGAGGAGAAATTACTATAGTAGATATCTGATATCAAACTATAGGGTAAGAATATAATATTCATATTTATTAATTATTTAATTGGTTAATCATATGATAATTGGCTTAAAATTTCTCTCGGATGTGCGTTAGTGGGAGTAGCCGCTTCGGTTATTGTAACCGAAGAATAAAATAAAATTTTGTTTCATTTTGCAAAAGTTTGAAAAGTTCGAAAAATTTGGCATCGGTGTGGAAATGTTAAATGATCGCATAGTCGAGAGCCTATACGATAGTCCCTCAGCACCTAAACGACTGCACACCTCCCGTCTAAACAATTGCACGCTAATTCCTAAACGATCGCATAGCTTTCCTAAACAATCGTATAGTGTGCCGTGTATTCTAAACGACCGTCTATCTTTTTCTAAACGATCGCTTAATAAAACCTACACAATCGTGTAGCTTCTTCTAAACGATAAGCATTTTACGATAGCTTCCTTTTCTCTCCCACTTGCTTATCGTCTACACGATTTGTTCTTCCTTCTACCTCTACCAAACTCACCAAAGACCACACTTTGGATTCTCACTCCGAGAATACCAAGGGCTCCATTTTGGTGGTGTCGTCCCCGCTGCGTTCATTTATTCGTGATTAATCGTGCTGCTACAACCGATGCATTTGCTGGGCGATAGAGATCACGTAGAGGTCTTCTGCTGCATCTGAGCTCCAAAGCTTGAAGAGCGTCTTCAACTGGTATGAGAACTCTTTCCCTTGTATTTTGTGTTCAAAGGATGCCATTAATTACTGTTTGTTTGCATAACTGTATGTTAGAATGTATGTGTTGTATTTCGGTTAGGATGAAATCGAAAAGATCTGAATTCGCTCATGGATGCTCTTCGTTAAGAGATCCTTCAGCTACTGCCTTCGGTTGCTCTTTGTCGTCTTCTTCTTCTTCCAAAACTTCTCAAAATTTTGCTCTTTTCTCTTTCCAAAACTTATAAAAAACCGCTCTCTCTTTTTTACTCTTTTTTCTCTTAGATCATCTTTTCTTTCTTCTTCTTCCAAAAATTGTTACTAAATCCTCTTCTTCCCCGCATCCGCCATCAAATTGTGAGGTTTGTACATTTACTTTACAAATTTTAATTTTTTTAAAAAATAATTATAAGTTTTGTTCCTATTCTCATCCTATTATATTTCTTTTATAGTTTTTATTGTTGTGTGGGAAACAAAGGATAAAAAAGGTAACGTTCACTCAACAAAATTCCTAGCTTTTTTTCTAAATTAAAAATAAGTTATAGTTCCATATTCTCAAAATATTCTAGTTTTTCGTAGTTTTTGTTGCCGAATAACAAATAACAAAGAAAATATGGACCATTGTCACTTTGAGGAAAAAAGTAAAACCGCTATTAGATTTTGTGGGTTTACTTTTTATTTGTTACTAGTTTTTTTTTTTTTATATATATTTATATTATTCTAGATATACCATTTTAATTCCTTATATATTGATGTTAGTAGATCTATCAGGTTAATCTTTTTAATAGTTGTTGAATTCAATAATATTTACATATTGGTAATCTTATTTATATTATATTAGACCTACCATGTTAATGTTTTTTTTTTTTTTTTTTTTTAAATAATAATTGATTTTGTTAGTATAGTGTTATTCTTTTAGTATTAATGCATTTTAAAACGTTTTACTAGTTGTTTTTGTTATTTAATACAATTTTTTTTTTGTTATTTAATATATATTTCTTATAACATTCAATGGTAAGTATTTAAGTTTGAGGTTCAATATTTTTTTATTAGTTTTTAATATTTTGTTTATATTTTTGTTTTTTTATTTGTATTTAAGTTTGACAAGTGTAATAAAATTAGTAAATGTATTGGTTGTCTTTTTTTTTTTTAATTTTTACGTATTTTTTTATATATTTATATTATTTTAGATATATCATTTTAATTTCTTATATATTAATGTTAGTAAATCTATCAGGTTAACTTTTTTTAATAGTTGTTGAATTCAATAACATTTAGATATTGATGTTAGTAGTTTTTATATATATATATATATTTTAATAATCTTATTTATATTATGTTAGACCTACCATGTTAATGTTTTTTTTTCTTCTGTATTTTAGATAATATTAGATTTTGTTAGTATTAGTGTTATTCTTTTAGTACTAGTGCATTTTAAAAAGTTTAGTAGTTGTTTTTGCTATTTAATACAAAAAGTTTTTTTTATTTAATATATATTTCTTATATATTCTATTGTTTTAGTATTTAAGTTTGTTGTTCAAAGTTTTTTTTATTAGTTTTTAATATTTCTAATATTTTGTTTATGTTTTTGTTTGTATTTAAGTTTTATAAGTAGTAAAATAACTGGTAATGTATTTTTTGTCCTTTTTTTTTAAGAAAATGACGGACAAATATTTGGGATTTATGTTTTTTTTTTACAAATGGTAGTATGGTTGATGGTGTTGATGGAGTAGATTATGACCAACTACCATGTGGGGGGTTTTAGCATCAATGTAAATTGTGGGCTTGTTTTTTAACAATTCGTTGAAATGGTAGGGATGTCACTTGGTGTAGTCACTTGGTGTAGATATGAGAGTAAATAAATTATAAATAATATATAGATATCCTAATCTATCACTTCAGGATCAGTAAGGTTTATGTCATTCTCTATTCCTAATGAACAAGCAATGAACTTGATGTTCTGAATCGCGATGTCACTCTCGAATTTAGTGCATTTATATGTTAGTGTGAATAGCATATGGTTGGATATAAACATGAATGCATCCTTTAGTCAGTTTGAAGATCCGATTCAATGTATTAACCCTAATTCTGAATCAGTTGCACCACCTTGTGATGATAAAGATATGGTGGCTAACAATCAATACATGGATTTTAGAACAGAAACGGATGATGAATTTGAAGAGTTGGATTTTGATGGTTGTGAACATGAGTTACCTTTAGATACAACGATTTGGATATGAATGTAAAAAATAGAATTCAAGAACATGGCCCAATTTTAGCCCTTGTGGATGTTGACAATACCTAATTGTATAAGGAGATGATTTTTCAAAACAAAGAAATGCTATAACACGTAGTCAAATGTTTTTCTATTAAGTGTCAAGTACCATATAAGGGTTTGGAATCGACACCGACAATTTAGGCAATTCGCGGTAAGAAGTGGGAGGAAGGTTGCTAATAGAGACTTCGTGCAACAAAGAAAAAGTCGTATGGTTTTTTTGAGATCACTAAGTATGTTGATCAACATACATGTTTTACTCAGAACCTAGTCAAAGTCATGTGCAGTTAGATTTATCGATGATTCCACTAGAGTTTTGTGATGCTGTAAGTGAAAAACCATCCATCAGCGTGGCACAATTGCAGTCTGGCATAAAATTTTTTTTAGATATCATGTTCCTTACCATAGGGTGTAGGAGGGCAAAAGAAAGACATTGACTGAAGTGTTTGGTGACTGGGACGAGTCATACAAATTGTTAATGTACACTTTGCCCAATTTTTGTACAAATGGTCAAAACATATTGCGGACGATAAGTCCTCTCATATGGTTTCACATTGGTGAGTGGTTTCGAGCAGGATGTCCCATTGCCTTGTAATACTGAACCCCAATTGCATGACATCGACTTAAGAATTGGAGATTGGTCTAAAAAACCTGCACACTTGGTAGTGCGATGGCACTATCGTGCAAGGTTTATTGTAATGGGGGTTTCTATTGGTAATTTGATAGGGATGTCACTCAAAATTACATCAACTGGTACGATAATATTACAAGGCGCTATGTTACTCATTCAGGAGCAGTTGTGGGTCATCTAGTACATAAATAAATATTGTCTAGTTATTTCTAATTTAAGTTTATTTTCAATATTGTCTAATCATTTTATAATTCATAGATATCGAACAACAGTAGACTCTGTGATGTTGCAAATAATCCGAACCAGGTTCTTGCTATATGTCGTAACAACGAAAGCTATATGGAGAAGATACATTATATGTACGATACACCTATTGTTCGTCCGCCAGTTCCTAAATGTAGGGGACCTATTCGAGAATAAGAAGATGAGTTTGATGAGTTGCCACAATGTGGAAGAATTACCTTCTATGATGCAGATGTAGAGCCAAATTGATTATGTTAATCCGATGATGATGATGCTAGTATTTAGTTCAGGATATTATGATTTAGAGGCTGGTCCATCGTCATCATACGTGCATAGACATGGTCGCGGCCGTGGAGAGCATAATGAATATTTATGCTATAAAGTGCCTGCAAAAGTACCAGAGCAACATCAAAAGAAACCAAAGCAACCTCAAGTTCAAAGTCGACGACGACAACTAGCTTGAAATTGACGACGTCCACCTTGTGGGATACATTGATTTTTTAAAATTATTGTTAAATGAATCAGATAATAGTTGTATTAATATGAACATTTTAATTTACATTTTATTAGTTTTAAATTATGAAAGAAAGCGTGAACACTCGACTGTTATTAAGAAATACAACAAGAAATATAATTACAAATAAAATAGTGGTCGAAAATAATAACAAAGAAAATGAAAATGGTTGTCGAAAATAATAAATAATAAAATGCCTTTATCGAGTGTTCAACACTTGACTTGCATACTTGTCGAGTTTTCAACACTCAACTTGCAATTTTCGAGTTTCAAATACTTGAGATACTGAAATAGAAAAAATATAATATTTCTCTAAATTGTACGGGGTGTTCATGGGTTGGGTTGGGTTGGGTTGAAAAACTTTTTAAACCTAATCCAATTGTTCGGGTTGTAAATTTTTTCAACCCAAATAACCCTTATTAAAAAAATGAACCTAACCCGACCCAACCATAAAATATGAGTTGGGTTGGTTTGGGCTAACCGGGTCATTTATTTAAAATTTTGTTCTAAAAAGAAGCAAAATGTAAATATGTAACAATGATCAAGAAGTGATAACTTCTCCTTTCAAAATGACTGATGTACTAGAAAGCGAAACAAAAGTACCAACATTAAAATATATTCAAAATATACAATTACAGAATAATTATTCCAATAAAATTTTACATACAATATCCAACCAAGTGGAAAGAATAGAATCTAAACCCGAACCCTAATATTATCCTATAAAATCACAACCTCAACCAATTAATAAGACAAAACCTTTATTTAGATCTTTTAAAATTTCATATAGAGATTTAAAATTAATTAATTTTTCAAGTAAAGAATTTAATAATATTTTAGACAAAATCAATTACAAAACTTAAATCTAAATTCATCAAAAATCTTAAATACATCAACATCAAAAGTTAATACCGTAAATGAAACTCCCGGTGAAAATCATTTTGACATACATGAACTAGAACAGAATTTGGATAATAACTTGGAAGAACAATTTTACAACCTTACTCTTCAAAAGATAAAAAATCCTAACTAAAATTAAGAAATTATTATTCCCGACCATCTGTCTCTGACATGCAATATGAAAAAAGACATTAATTAACCCAGGCTCAATATATAGGAAATGACATCTATGAATGAAATATAGATGATATGACTGAACATCAAATTCTAAATTTAATATATGAGATGACCTTAGCCGCCACTGCTAATACACCAAAATACAAACCACCAAATTGCTTAAATGCTAATTTTCAAATGCACTAGAAATTTAAATGAATGGTGAAAAAATTGTGTATTCTCAAGTGACAAAACAAGAATATTAACTGTCATTAAAGTTGAACAAAGTGGCTCAAGAATAAATCAAACACAAGATGCTATTGCAACTTTGATTTACAACACTACGAAAAACTTTATAGGAGAACCCGTTCAATTCCAATAACAAAGTTCTGAAATACTTTCCAATCTTATTGTCCAAAACTTCAAGATTTCATATGGTATAAAGATATTTTCTTAAGTAAAGTTTACACTCGAACAGACTGCAAAAATCAATATTTGAAAGAAAATTTTCTCTTAGGATTACCCAAACAATAAGACAAACTTATCAAGGTATAATTCCTTTTGATAATCTAACCTACGGTGAACTAATTAACGTTATCAACAATGGAGGATTAGCTTTATGCACATACCTTAAATTAAAGGCAAAAATGAAAGATGAATTTCATAAGCAAAAGTAGGAACTTGGATCTTTTTATACTCAATATGGTTATGAGAAAATACATGCTTCATCAGCAAGAAAACGACCCAAGAAATGTAGAAGAAAATTTTACAGAAAACTCTACAGAACCCAAAGATGTTTTCAAAATAACTAAAGCAAACAAAATTATAAATTAAAAAAAAGATTTAAAAATTATAGAACTACTAAAAAAAGAAAATAAATTACTTGTTATAAATGTAGGCAAAAAAGACAAATAGCTCCCAACCATCCTATGAAAGGGAAAATTAATAACTTAGAAATAGAACAAGACTTAACAATTTAATTATTAAATTTATTAACACCTTCAGACTTTTCCTCTTTCTTAGACAGCGGTGAAGATATTGGAAGGTATTAAGGTGTAGCGGAAGAAACTAGGATCCATAAGCACCCTAATTCATTAATTTTGGTATAAAAGAAAACATGCTTCAACAGAAATAAATGGGTTTCATGACATACCTTTGAAGAACTTCCTCTAAGCTTTGATTCAGCTGCAAATCTCCGTAGAATCTTGTTGTTGACCACCCCAAGATCTTCCCTACTATCCTCTTGGAGCTCAAGATTGATTAGTGGGACTCAAAATAAGCTGGAATTAAGGGAATTTGGAGAAGCTCACAACAGCAACCAAGTAGAAGAACAACCTTCTTCTCTAAAAAATTTCTCATAAATTTTGTTCGGTTGCATTACCTTTAAAACACTCCAATCTCTTCAATATATTGCAGGCATTCATGCAAAGAAATTTTCTGCATGAGATGCAGCTCATGCTTGGAGTTAATGAAGAGTTAATGTGAGTTGTTGGTGAGCTAGTAGAAGAAGACAAAGGAAAAAACAATTTTTCAATTTTTGTTTTTTTCCTTTTTCTTTTTCAATTTTATCTAAATTGATTTCATAAATAAATTTTATTTAATAAAACTGAATATATTATTAATTTTACAAAATTAATTTCATAAATTAATTTCTTTAATAAAATTAATAAATAAATATTTGAACAATTTAAATAATTATAATTAATTTAATATCAATTATTAAATTAATTTTTACACAATTCCATCTTCAAATATTTAAATCATATTTAAATATTATTTCTCCAAATTCATTTAATTCTAATTTGAACTTCAAATTAACTTACCACGCTATTCTAGAACTTATCCATTTATGAGTTAGTAGGGGACCTCGCGGACCTAAAGATCATGGGCTCCAACGATCCAAGATTAATCGGTTAAACTCATTAGACCGATCTAACCTTCATTCGTTAACTAATGGGTGATTCTACTAAAGCCCATAGCTGAACTCCCCTCACTATAGATAAATTATGTCCACTTGATGTAATCATGATTAGTAAGTTAACACTTCACAGGTTGCTCGTAATAACAACTAGGTCGAATCTCTGTTTTACCACCAAAATTACCTCTTGTTCCTTAAGTTCCACGGATCCCCTAATGAACAATTGATATGTGATCCAATCAACAGATCGAATCCCTCTCAGGCCAATGAGAGGATGAGGACCCTTGTTCAAGACCCAGAATCAGCACTTAAAGGGAATAACCTCTCTACTAACCCTAATCGAGTAGGAGTGAATTCCCTCTTGCACCCTATGTTCCCAGCTATTCATCCGGTCTTATCTCCAAAATGGTAAACTTATTGAGTAGTGGCAATTGGTCTACTCTCACCATTTGTAGATCAAAAGATAATCCCAAACAAAGAGGAGTTCATAGTTAGCTCAGGATTAAGGTTAAGTTACCTAGGTCATCGCTTTGAAATAGTCAGTCTTAAATAGTAAACAGCGTTATAAAGTAAGAGTGAATGGTTTCATGGTCTAATCTTGCACAAGACACCCCCACTCTTCATATCCCAACATGATCGAATTAGGATCACTTCGTTTGTAGCACTTTACAACTCTTTGTAACAACTACAGAGTAGGCCACATCCAATAGTGTTACCAGAATAAGGCACCCAATCTTATTCATATATTGTAGATCATTTTGATTATTTACTCGAACCTGATCCACTTGTATGTCTCTACATAAAGTTCAAGTACTCATATAATAGTCAAGTGACTTAGTTTTATTGGATTTCTAAAAATAATATATTCAACAACAACTTTATTGAATTCTCAGAATAAGTTCTTAATGTTTATAAACCACGAGTTTTAGGACATAAAAACTAACAGAAGAATCCTCTTATTACCAAATATTTGAAATCCAAGAAAATACTGATAATTGTGATTATGAAACATCATTATCCTCTAGTGATAATCAAATAGAAACATATACATGCAATAAAACTATAAATGTTATTTAAGAGATTAAGAAATTCTTTTTGAAGTCATTAGTCCAATTGAAGATCTAGAACTTAAAAAAGAATATTTTGAAAAACTTAAAGACCTTGTTATAGAGTAACCTAAACAACAAAGTTTCCAACATTACAATCTTAAAAATATATTTTCTCACTTCGAACCTAAAACAAAACCCATAACTATTTTGACCTTCAAAGAGAAATAAATTCAATAAAAGAAGAAATATCTAACATTAAAAAAGAAAATTCTCAAATTAAATTTGAACTTTTATCACTCCAAACTCAACAAATTATTGATCAACCTTCTACTTTTGAAAATCCTGAAAATATTGAGATTGATAACAAAGTCAATGAAATTTCTCAAGAATCATTTATCAAACTTATAAATAAAGTTTAGCTACAAAAATTGTTCTCTATTATTAATCTTGTCATAAATAAGGAATACTATTTAACTTCTACGGTTTTAATCGACTTAGGCACTGATCAAAACTGTACACGAGAAGGTTTAATACCTACCAAATATTTTGAAAAAAACCTCATAAAAATTACATGGTGTCAATGATCAAAAATTAAAATTTTGCTACAAACTCTCAAATGCACATATTTGCAATCAAGGATATTGTTTTAAAAATACCTTTATATTAGTTAAGGACTTAGATGAAAAAATAATATTAGGAATGTCATTCCTATTCCAACTTTATCTATTCTCGGTAAATGAGAAAGGAATAATCTCATAGATTTTAGATCAAAATATTACCTTTAAATTTGTAAATCTCATATCTACTAAAAAATACGTTCTATTCAAATTTTCCTCAACATTTAAAACGGTTAATTTTATTAAAAGAAAGTCACAACAAATAAAATTTTTAAAAGAAGAAATAAATCATAAAAGAACCGAAAAATAATTAGATGATCCTTATATTCAAAACCAAATTAATCAATTCAAGGAATTAATTGAAAAAGAAATATGTGCTTCTATTTCTAATACCTTATGGGAAAGAAAACAATACATTATTAGCCTACCATATATTAAAAGTTTTCATGAATAAAAAATTCCTACCAAAGCAAGACCTATACAGATGAATGTTGAACTATTAAAACACTGTTGTCATAAAGAAATTCAGAAACTTTTAGAAAAATGATTCATACGACCTAGTAAATCATCCTAGAACTATGCAACTTTTTATGTTAATAATCGAGCAGAAATTGAACGAGGAGTCCCTCGTCTTGTAATCAATCACAAGCCTTTTAAATTCTACTTTAGATTGGATATGTTATCCCATTCCAAACAAAAAGAACTTAATCAACCGAATACAAAATTCCTTAGTCTTCTCAAAATTCAATATGAAATCTGGATTTTGACAAATTCAAATTGCTGAAAAAGACAAGTATAAAACAACATTCAATATTCCATTTGAACAATATGAATGGAATGTAATGTCATTTGGATTAAAAAAATGCCCCTCCTGGATTTCAAAATAATAAGAATGACATTTTTAACCCATATCAAGAATTCATAATTGTTTATATTGATGATGTTTTAACATTTTCATAAACAATGGAAGATTGAAAAGGGCAAAACCCTCAAACAATACTATTATCAAATAAATTCCAAATTTTGGGATCATCAATCATTTCAAGACCTTTTGCCTTGACAATCAACTCTTCTCCTATCAAAGCTGAGGAGACATCCACTCCTCCAACCACTTCTATCCAAGCCATTACAAATTCAAACTCTCAAAATTTAGAAGTTATACCCTGAAGCAAAATCTTTATTATCGATCATCTTCATCTACCTCTTACCATAATAAAATCCAAACTTCATATATTACAATCCATGAGCCGGAATTTCTAGGTAACTCTATTCCTAAAACAATCCAAAAAACATTTCCATCAAATTTCCATTTTATTCCAAATCATCCACAAAAAAACTCATTTATTCTATGAATTTATTCTTGCTGATACCAACTCAATTGAAATCACTCATAATAGAAAAAAAACGATCCCAATAGAATTGCCTTTTCAAAAATTAGATTCTTCGTGTTCTAACTCTAACCAAATGAAATCAAAGTATTTACATCGAAAAAAATATTTTCTCATCAATTTCTTCCACAAATTTATTTATACATTGATTATGAAGAAACTCAAGTATCATCTTTCTTTCTATGTGGTGTGGTGGTGATCTCGAAGGCAACCGTTTAACCATCTTTCATGTGTATTGTTTAACTGTATTATATATATATAAAAAAAAACCATGATATGAATTATGAAATTAGGATTTCATTATTTGGAGTAAAAAAAATATATAAGAAGTACCGCATAAACTTAAAATAATTTTAAAAGCATAACATTTTTAAGGTAAATAATTCTAAAAATATGATATTCTTAGTTTCAATAATTAAAAAAAGTTAGCATGATTCAAACTTAAGAATTAATAATATTTTAGTTGTCACATTGCAAAATTCACAAATACGTGCATTACACGTGATTAATTACTAGTATGTATGTATGTGTATATGTATATATATCATTTTGTTATATTACATTAAAAGGTAAAGAATCAAATGTTTGAAAAAAAAAAAAAAAACTTTCTGATGAAAAAACCAAAAAATGCAAAAAAAAAAAAAAAAAAGAATTAAAGAATTGGTTTTTAAATCTTTTTTTTTTTGAATTAACATTTTATGTTGAATGAAAACCAAAATAAGAATAGTAATAATAGCAATGATATGTTGTTTGTATTTCAAATCTTCCAAAATTAATGGTTTGAGTCAATGTTTTGTTTGAGTTGGCTTCCAAAGAGTACAACATTTTCCATATGTCTCCGGTTCATGTTTTATCTCAGTTAGCTTCTAAAGAATACCTCATTTCTTATGTGATTTGAATTCAATATTTTGTTTGTTCAAATAATGCAAGAATTCATGAAAAACTTTCATAAACCATAAAAACTAAACTCAAAATTAGGTCTAAATGGGTGTGCATAAACCATAAATTAGGACTAAACTTAAAACGAATGTCGTAAACAATAAATCTATCTCATTAAAAAAAAAAAAAAAAAAAACCCTAACCCCCTAAAAAGACCCCAAAACCTAAACCCTAAAAAACACTAAATATTAAATCCTAACCCCCTAAAAAAACCTAAACACTAAATCCTAACCCATATAAAACCATAACCCCTAAAAAACCTCAAACACTAAATTCCTAACCCCTGAAAAACCCTAACCCCTCAAAAAATCACAAGCACTAAATCCTAACCCCTAAAAAAACCCTAAATCTAAGTGATTGAGTGTTAAAAATTAAGAGTGGGAGAGTAGATCAGATATTCATTTTATTGGAATATGATATGTCTTTGGGATGTAAATAAAATTATTATGAAATTGGGCATTCAAATTGTGTGGTGAATATATGTTACATTTTTCAAAAAGAAAAAGGAAAAAGTTGTTCAATTTTTGCACTTCTCTTGAGTTCATGATCGGTTTTTAGGAATGAAAAAAATATGTTATGTAGTTGAGTGTTCAAAAACTATATTCCAAATTTGTATTTAGTGTATGTTTACTTGGTAGAAATTTCTTATAATTTAAGAATGAGAAAAAAGGATATTTTTTGGTGCAAAAAGTTTTAGGAAAATATGTGTACATTTGGAAACTAAAGAATGAAAAAAAAATTCAATAAAAAATCAATTTTAATTGCAATATTAAATACAATGATATAGTAGAGTATCAAATGCGATATTAATTTAACAATTTGAACCTTGCATGTTTATTATAAAATGACTCAAATCTATCAAATAATTCTGGATGATGATCAAATAAAATAAGAATATTTGAATTCTATATGTATACCAAACTCAAAATCTAAAAATTAGATTCATAATAAACAATTAAATATTAATTGAATTAAACATAGTATCATTAACAAATAATGCATACTTTAGATTAATCATAATTAAATATTAACTCAAATAAATGCATACTGATCGTAACATGTAAAATAAAAACTAACATGATAGTCATACTAAATCACATATTTAATCACAATTAAATATAACAATATGATTTTAAAAACTAAAACTTTGTTTCAAATAAGAAAAGATAAAACAAGACGTTTATTACATAAGAAAAAATAGATGTATTTTCTAAACCAACATAAAATTTGGAAATTCCAACCTTTATTTATTTTTATTTAAAAATACCAACTAAATCCATGGTGTATGAAATTTGAATTTCATTTCCTACCGTTTTTTTTTAACAAAGTAGTTAAAGTTCATGAAATTAGAATTTATATAATATTGCACACTTAGTTAGTATGGTGTAGAAACAGATATAAAACACATTAAAATAATAATAATTAAAAAAAATAGTCAAACCCAGCCCAAATTCAATCTTGCAATCCAAACACACTAAACTCAATCATGCACTCTAAACATTATAATCAGATCTCAATAATCCTAATTATATTCCAGTCTCATAAACAATTCCATATATTATTTTAGCTTTTAAAAATTATAGTCATTAAACTATGTGAAAGATAAGAAGAGCAGATGAAGGACAACTTTTTCTTATTTATTTTCATTAATGTAATTTTTTTTCTTTAATTTTTGTGTGAGATTGAGATTTAGGTTGAATAATCTTTTCTTTAAAGAAAGTTGAATAGTAGATATAGATATACAAGGGATCGTTTGATAATCAATTTATTTTTTAATTTTAATTTTTAGATATATAAGAAATCGTTTGATAACTAATTGGTTTTTGAATTTTAATTTTTAGTTTCTGAAAATTGGATTTGTTTAGTAACCAAATGAGTTTTCTGCTTTTTCAATTTTGAAAACATTTTTAGATTTCTTTAATAATAATAAATATTTCAACCTCTCAGACTAAGGTTCGAACCCTGGATCACAATTTTTTTTGCTTTTTTACTATATTCTATTCATTTTTTTGGAATCTTATGAAATAAGTAGGGCTGACAAGAGAAACAGCAAAAAGTTTCAAAATAATAAAAATAGCAAAACGAATTTATATACTAAAAAATACTAATTAGTAAATGACAAAACTACCCTAAAACAACAAAATTAAGTACAAATGAAAATGTAGAGATACACTCCTTCAAAAACAATACGAATACCACAAATACATAGTATTTAAACATTCCAGAAGCAAAATTAAAAACCACCCATGGTCCTTTATGCAAGGGATCATGACGAGCAGTCCATGGGGGTCATTAGAAACTTATGGATGTATACAACAATAGACGTCCTCCAAGGTGAGAAAGAGCAAAGAGTTGTTGTTGGCAAATGAATATGCGAAGGAATTGCAACTTCATGACGATGTGACCATTGGAAATATGATTGCTTTGGACACGAAACCAGTTGTAGGGAGTCTCATCATCTTCATTCCTTGTAACCATTTTGCTCATTGGATCTTGGAAGCCAACTTTAAATACTATCAATCCCAGAATGTCATTGTTGAAAATGATGTTCAAAGTAGAAATAAAAGCAGAAAACATGTGTGCAAGCGAAAAGGGGTCGACAACCTAGTGAGGGTGGTCATTAAAAGCTAGCCAAGATGATGGAATTCAAGAAAGAATTGCTGAACCAACGATTGAAGACATGAGATTGCAAAGGAGAAAATGAGATTTTGGGGGCTGCTAAGTAAAGAAAATGAAGAAAATGAGATTTAGGGTTTTTTGTTATATTCTTTTAATAAATAATAATAATAATGATAATAAGAACAATAACAAGAATAAGAATACTAATAATAATATTATTATTAATATTAATATTAATAATAAACTAAAAAATATATATATACACACACCCACATGTTTCAAATATTTAAAATTTAATTCTCATTTATATGTTTTTTTTTAGGTTCAAGAAGCCATTTTTACATGTTTGTATATGAAAAATTGAAAACATAAAAAATATAAAGAAAAAAATATCAAATTAATTTGATAATAATATGTATAAAATAATAAAAAAAAATATTTAGATACAATTGATTTTGTAACAAACATATAAACAAATAAAAGTTAGTTGGATAAAATCAAATTTGATAATAAAAAAATAAATTCAAATATAAATTAGAGAGAAAAACAGTAAATTTTTGTTTATTCTGATTAAAAAAATTTGATAAATAGTTAGATAAAATCTAATTTGATAATAAAATATAAATTCAAATATAATTCGAGGAGAAAATTCAGGAAGATAGTTCGTTTATTTATAATTACACTGTATTCATAATTTCCTTTTCATAAGCTTCAACAAATACACTGTATCAAGGTGAGCACCGCCCCTGTGTCTTCTAGGGTTTAGCATCGCCGCTGTCGTAGGTGGTCCATGCGTAGGTGGTGGACGGTCCGTTCGTAGGTGTGAGGAAATTCGTTTGTGGGATTCCGTTCTTCGCGATCTGTTCTGTCCATTCAGTTCGACAGTCCGTCTTCTCCAAGGCGTTCTTCACCGCTTCAGCTTCAGGTTCGTCGAGGTGGAGGTGGAGGGTCTTGATCGGTTCCTCGCGATCTGTTTTGCTGGTCTCTTCAAGTGGAGGTGGAGGTGGAGGTCGGTTCGTCAGGTTCCTCGTGATCTGGTCTCTTCAGGTAGTTCAGTCGAGGTGGAGGGTCTGATTCGTGTCTGGTCGGTTCTTCTGGTTTCGCTGTTTAGTCGAGGTATTTGGCTGTTCTGGTTTCGCTGTTTAGTCGAGTTATTTGGCTGTTCTGATCCGAGGTAGTTCGTGCCTTTGGAGTATTGAGGTGCGGGCTAACCATAGTGGAAACGAGTGACGATGGTGTGTAAGTAGTCGCCTTTAAGACTAAAGGAGAAGAATGAAGGTCGAGTTGCTCGACAACCCTTTGGCCTGCTTAGACCAGAGATTGATGCTCATTCTTCGGAGGTGAAGGATCTAGGGTCGTCTGACGGTCGTTCTGAGGAGGGTGACGGGTCTGGTAGGAGGAGTGTTGACAATGTAAGGCTGGGGAGGTCGACGGTGGGTGTTTTGGGGGCGATCGAAGGGAAGTCTTTGTCGCCTAACCTAGATTCGGTAGTAAGTCGAGTTGTGGGTGTTGATCTGGGTGGGCAGGGTTTTGGGTCAGTTGATGGGCAGGGGAGTTTGGGCCCTTGTGGAGTTGGGGACCAGGGTCTGAAGGGTGTGTCTGGGAGCATTGAGGGCTGTCTCTTATACACATCTAGATGTGTATAAGAGACAGGAATTTCGAGTGTGGGTGTTGATCTGGGTGGGCAGGGTTTTGGGTCAGTTGATGGGCAGGGGAGTTTGGGCCCTTGTGGAGTTGGGGACCAGGGTCTGAAGGGTGTGTCTGGGAGCATTGAGGGCTGTCTCTTATACACATCTAGATGTGTATAAGAGACAGAGGGAGTGAGGGTTGCTCGATGGACACACGGGATGTCGGTTCCCAAAACTGGTTTAGCTAGGGGGTTTGGTTCTAAGTCGATTATATTGGAGGAGGAAGGTGTTTCTGGTGGTTCTGGTCACGGCGTGAAAGGGGGTAATTTGTGGGCGGCTCTTTTTGGGTCAAAGTTGAGGGGAAATTTAGAGTTTATTCCTCCAGTGGTTGAAATGAAAAGGTTATTGTTGAACCCTGTGAGGAAATTATTGAAGAGAGTGTTTGTCTGTGGGAGAAATCTTTGGTTGGTCAGTTTGTGGGTGCTAAACTCCCGTATACTGTTATTTGTCGAATTATTCAGAGAATTTGGGGGCATGTAGAGATGCCAACTATTACCTTGTTGGAGAATGGTTTGATTATCTTTAAATTTTAGAAGGTAGAGTCAAAGGATTGGGTGCTGGAGAATGGTACGTGGCACTTGGGTGGCAAACCCATTTTATTACGATAGTGATCCCCAGGTATTATTCTTGAAATCTTTGTTTTTTATTCTGTTCGTATCTGGATTAAACTAGAGCGTGTTCCCTTGGAGTTGTGGACAGATAGAGGTTTAGCAATGTTAGCTAGTGTCGTGGGTAAATCTGTCTTTTTTGATTTGCAACAAGAGAGCGGCGGCGGTTATCGTTTGCGAGGGTTTGTGTTCAGGTGGATGGTGATTCGTTAATGCCCTCTTCAGTCACTGTTAGAATGCAGGGCAGGAGTTTATTATTCTAATAGTGTATGAGTGGAAACCTCGTAGGTGTGCGTGTTGTGGATCCTTTGGGCATATTGGGGCTGTGTTAAGAAGAAGGGTGTGGAAAAGAGTCAGGAGTTATGTATTGTGGCGGTAACTGAGGGGTGTTGGGGAGAGAATGAGGGTATTGAGAGTATAAAGAAGGGGCAGGACGTGGGTATTGGTGAAAGGAGAGATAACCCAATGGTTGGGAGTAAGGGTGTGAGGAGTGTTGCCGAGTTTACTATGGTCAGTCGTCGTAGGCGGGATAGAAGAGGTGTAGGCCATAGGGGTGGCAGTGGGTCATCGGACTCGGTGCCTTTGAGGAACAGAGCAGTATATGGGTCCCCTGGAATTACGGGGTTTGTAAAGCATGTTGATGATCACAATAAGTTTGATATTTTGTGTGATAGGGGGGAGACTCGATGGCTTTGGCTTTAATGTAGGTAGATCCTGATCCATTGTCTGTTATGGATGAGAGTTCAGAGTTCGAGCAAAGGCCCAATGGGAGGTGGTAGGTGTGATCTGTTGCAAGGTCCATGATTTGGTGTTCCTGGAATGTTAGGGGGTTGAACGACCCTGTTAAGTGTAGGGTTGGTGACAGACTTTCTGGCTTCATCCTTTGTTACTTTTTGCTGCTTGCTTGAGACAAGGGTTCGTCGTGAAAATTTTGGTATGGTAATGGGTAGGTTTGGTGATGCGTGGAGTTGTGTGTATAGCTATAATGTGTGGGGAGTTGGGAGGATCTAGGTGATGTGGCGGAAGAGTGTCTATGAGTTTTCTATTGATGTCAGTGGGGATCAGTTCATTTCTGGGACCTTAGTGAATATTGTATCTACTACTAGGGTACATATCGGTGTTGTGTATGCCTCGAATCATGTGAATTAGAGGAGGAACTTGTGGTCTCAGCTGATGGATATGTGTATCTCATGGCAGCTTCCTGGGGTTGTTTTGGGGGATTTTAATACTATTCATTGTAGTTCGGAGGATTTTGGTGGTTGTCCTAGCTTGAGGAAGATGGAGGAGTTTGATGGGGCGTTATTGGAGGTGGATCTAGTTGAGTTGGGTGTGATAGGCAATTGGCTTACTTGGACTAGTAAAATTTAGAGGAATGGTATCTTGCGTCGATTGGATCGTTGCTTGTCTAATGAGGCATGGAAGGTAGCTTTTCCATATTTGGAGGTTAGGGTTGGTCAGTGGGGAATTTATGATCATAGCCTTATTCTGGTGTCTACAGGGGAGACGAGGAGTAGGCCGCCTCCCACTTTTCGTTATTTTTCTCATTGGCCGGAGGTTGAGGGTTTTATTGATACTATCAAGTCAGTGTTGAAAAGGTCTGAGGATGTGTCCCCGATAGTTAGCTTTGTGCGAAATTTGAAGGCAGTGAAGAGAGTTTTATGTGCTTTGTTTGGGAGACGTATCTCTGTATTAGCTGATGAGATGAGGGCATCTAGGTAGGTTATGGAGGTTGCTCAGGCGAAGGTAGAAGAGGATCCTAATTCAGAGTCGGTGTGTGCAGAGGCGACTCGGGCCACTGAGGTGTTCTGGTCAGTGGTGAGATTGGAGGAGGCGTCGCTCTGATGGTGAGGTGGCTGGAGTTAGGTGATATGAACACAACTTTCTTTCATCGTTGTGTTCGTTCTCGATGCAGCTGTAGTGGTTTATTTACGGTCGGGATGCTGGGGGGACTCACTAGACAATGCATGATAAGGTGGCAAGGGTGGCAGTAGATTTTTTTAGGGGTTATTTAGGGTCTCAACCAGTGAGGTATAGGGATCTTACTACCTGAATTGAGGATAATGTGCAGTTTAGCTGGTCCGATGAGGGGGTGGAGATGCTTGGTCGCCCAGTGAGTCGGGATGAGATTAAGAAGGCTTTATTCTCGATGAAGTCTGAGAAGGCTCCTAGGCCTGATGGGTTTTCGATTGATTTTTACAGAGCTGTATGGATTGTGGTTGGGGATGTTTTTGTGATGTTGTGCTGAATTTTTTTGAGACTGTTACCTACCTGGTGAACTTAATTCTACTGCTATCACTCTTATCCCAAAGAGGCAGGGAGCAGAACTTATGGAGGAGTTTCGTCCTATTTCTTGTTGCAATGTTGTGTATAAGTGTATCTCGAGGACCTTAGTTGAGAGATTGCGGTTGTGGTTGCCTGCTTTCATTAGTGGTAACCAGTCTGCGTTTGTTCCGGGTAGGTCGATTTTCTTACATATTATTGTGTCAGGAGCTTGTAGGGGGTTATAAGAAGGGCAGAGGGAAGCCGCATTGTGTGTTGAAGGTAGACCTTCAAAAGGCATATGATTCGGTCAATTGAGATTTTTCTGTTTGGAGTGTTGCTGGCTATAGGTACGCCCCATCAGTTTGTTAGTTGGGTGAGGGCTTGTGTTACTTCGCCTATGTTCTCTGTGATGGTTAATGGTTCCCTTGAGGGGGGTTTTTTTCCTCGTAAGAAAAGGTTGAGATAGAGGGATCTGTTATCTTCTTTTTTTGTTTGTGATGGTGATAGAGGTCTTGTCTAGGTTGTTGAATAATCCTCATGTGTGGTAGGTTCCATGATTGGTGTGAGCGTGTGGGCCTGACGCATTTTGTTTTTGCAGACGATTGGATGATTTTCTGTGCAGCTGAGAGAGATTCTTTGGAGTTTATGAGGCAGGTTCTGGCAGATTTTGCAGGGTTGTCTGGGTTAGTTGTAAATGTTAGAAAGAGTTCCATGTTTGTTGCTGAGTGTAGAGTCTGGGGAGGAAGAGAAACTAGCTGCATTTATTGGTTTCTCTTTTGGCTCGTTACTTGTTAGGTACCTGGGTTTACCTTTATTGGCGGTTTGGTTGAGGGCTGAGGATTGTACTCTTATGATTCAGAGGATTACAACTCATATTAGAAGCTGGGCAACGCGGTCCCTTTCTTTTGCTGGGAGGTTACAGCTTGTTAGGTCTGTCTTACAATCCTTTCAGGTGTTTTGGTGTAGCATTTTCGTTCGTGCCTGCGTGTGTAACTCATGAGGTTGATCGTCTGTTACGTAGTTAAAGGGTAGTGCAGTGGAGTCGGGGTTTGCACGGGTGGCGTGGGATGAGGTGTGCTTGCCATTGGGCGGGGGGGAGGGGGTGGGTGTGAAGAATGTGGCATATTTGAAACCAGGCTGCTGTTATGAAGCTACTCTTGGCTTCTCTTAAATTAAATCAAGTTCATTATGGGTGGTGTGGGTGGAGGCTTATGTTTTGGCGTGGGCGGGTCTCTGTGGGCTGTTCGGAGTGAGGTTTCTGGGAGGTCTTGGTGTGAGGGCTATCTTGTGAAATAGAGATAGATTCAAGCATTTGGTTCGTTTTGATGGTTGGCGATGGTCGGTCTTGTTTTTTTTTGGTGGGATCCTTGCTGCCGGGGGTGCGATTTTGATTCATATGGGTCTACGGTAGTTTATGATGCAGGGGAGTAGTTTGGAGGCGCAGTTGTTTGGAATTTATGACGGTGAGGGAGGTTGGAGTTGGCCTATAGTGTCTTGGAAGCTTCTTGAGATCTTGGGGTCTTTCATGTAGTAAGACCGAGGGTGAGGGGAGAAGATTATTGGTGTGGGTACCGAATGCCAGGGGTTGGTTTTCTATCGCTAGTGCGTGGGAGAGAGTTTGCGTCCTCATCGTCCTAGGGTGTCTGGGTTGGTATTTTGTGGTCGGGGGTGGTATTCCACGTCACTCCTTCTGTGCGTGGTTAGCTGTGAGGGACAGGTTGGGTACGCATGATTGGTTGAGGAGTTGGGGTGTGTTGTTAGATGGGGGTGCCTTCTGTGTGGGGGAGGTGTGGAGTCACGAGATTCATTTATTTTTTGAGTTGTGGGTTTGGAAGAGAGGTGGGTGTGTTGCGGGTCAGTTGGGCTCGTCGCATCGGAGGGCGAGTTGGGATGTGGAGTTGAGTTGTTTGTGCCGAGTGGGGTCGGGTAAGGGGGTGTGTAATAAGTTATTCTGTATTTTCTGGTGTGCTTCCATATACTACATCTGATAAGAACGTAATCAGCGACTGCATGAAAATAGACTGAGGTCGGTGTCAGCTCTAGTTCACTTTATGGTCTCTACGGTTCGTGCTCGTGCTTTTTCCTGACGGGTTGATCTTCTTGGTCTTATATAGTGTCTTTACGGATGTTTTTCTTGTTGTATTTCCCGTTGTTCTTTGTTTTTGCTGTTGTCCCTTGTTTGTGGGAGTTTGTTTTCTTTTCTCAGGCTTTCTCTCTAGTGGTCTGCGAGTTTGTTTCCTTTTGTGTTGGTTTTGTTCTGATCTTATCTTGTAGGCTTTGTTTTGGGTTTTGTTATTCTGTCTTTGCTTGTGCTTTGATGCCTTGATTCCGGGCTATGAGATCCCCCTTGTTGTTGTATAATAATATCACCTATTCTAAAAAAAAAAAACAAATACACTGTATTTATAGCTTCATCAACCAAAAAAACCTAAACCTATGAAAAAGGCCTAACTCATTGTAGAAGCATAGCAAAAACAACAAGATTGCAAAATTGAATACTTATTTATTTGTCAAAAAGAAAAATTAATTATGTAATAATATAATAAGATGATAATGAATAAAAGGTAATTAAAAAATACAAAAAATAATCAAATGTAAATGAAATATACAGTTTATTAGAGGATAATATGTATAAAATATTATGTAAAATCCTAATTAAAATAAAAAAAAATTAATCCGAATTTAGAATAATAAAAATGAATAAAATAATATAAAAACTAAAAAAGATGTATTATAAATTAAAATCCAAATGGTGATAAACAAATTAAATATTGATTAATTCGAAATATTTTCAAAAAGTAGTTAAATCAAATCGAAACAAATAGTTAATTTGAATCAATTAGGGGAGAAAAAGGGAGAAAAATGAGGAAGAGATTGGTTTATTTTAAATCAATTCGAGTAGTTATCAAAACTTAATTTTTATATTAAAATTAAATTTCAATTTTAAAAGAGGGAAAAATGAGGAAGAGATTGATTTATTTTAAATCAGATCCTAATTGTAAAGTTATAACAAAAACAGTAGATTGTTAAAGAAACTACAAGAAAACCTAAATCGATGAAACATTTGTGTAAGTAACAAAAGTTATGGCAATATATGGAGTAACAGTCTTGTGCAATCAACAGGACCATTTTTTAGGAAGTGATTTCTTTTCCCATAACATTAAAATAATATAAAAATAATATATACAACTAATTTATTAAAAATATGAGAAATATACAGTTAATTAATTAAAAATGTATGTATACAATTATGAAAACAATATAGAAATTTGAATAAAATATATGGATAAAAGAAGTTTTAATAATATATGGATATTTCAAATATAAATTTGGTAGGAAATTTTGGATATTTTATTAAGGTGAGATAAATTCGAAAAGTGATTAAATAGAATCTAAAATAATAATAAAATATAGAGAATATGTTAACTACATGAGCAAAATTAGGAGGGCAATTGTCTTTGACAAATATCAATAATTACCCTGTATATATACCTTGACGTTTTCTATTTGTCAAATATCAATAATTACCCTGTATATATACCTCGTCCTTATTTTCTATTTTGAGATTACCTGGTATTTAGTTTCATCAACAACAACATCTTCGAACAAGACAAGGATGGATTTAGAAATTTATGGTCATGTGCATGTCACATGAGTTGCCATAATTCTTATTCTAAACAGCTTTTTTCATTTTTCAGAATGAAACCTCAAATTCTGTCATACACTCCAATTTTCCAAATAAGTATTCAAATGCACAGGTTTGAATCCCAGCTCTTCTCTATAAATTTGTCATTGTTTGCCATCGCTAATCGGAGTAATCATTCGTCGCTGCTTCGTGTTTTTTTCAAAGTTGCTGATCGTTCGCTACTTAATGTCGTCGTTTGCGGCCACTGAAAACATTGTTGAAGGAGCTGGCCGAATCCTGTGCTGACCTTAGAGGGGTTTAATCCTGTGTTAGCTCCTAATCATCTTGATCTTATAGAGGTCCAGATCATCTGTGCGCTCGTGTCATCTAAGGATGGTGACATTAGTAGGCTCCTTTAATGTTCTCCATCCATTCAGGCTTAGAATATGTCCAAGCCCAATGAAGTTCACCATCCTTCCCCTCTTGTTTCTTTTAGATTATGCAACTAAAACTTATTTCTCTTTGGTGACCTTTTTTTTTTTTTTTTTTTTTTTTTTGTAGAGCAATGGTTTACTTCATGAAACACAAACACATTTCGTCTGGGAAGAAACATCTTGTAATTCTTGCAAATATGAATCAACCTATAATAAATGGACTTAGCCTTCTTGTGGAAGAGCCATTGGTTAGTCCATACACAAATGTATGACTTGATTTGGACAACGACATGACCCCATTCGAGCCTTTTGTGAAGTTTAGTACCCTTCAACCAAAACTTTTCACACTATGGGGGGTGAACTATCAATTTTCCTATGGGACCTATGGTCATTTGGCGGCCTTTTGATTAAAGGGGGCTTCTATGTAGAGGTCATTCCCTACCTTAGAGAGCTGACCGGCTCATGAGACAAGAAGAGATATCTTCTGAAGACTCGTGAACATCTTTTTCGAGCGTACCATTCGATAATTTTCTTGCATAAAAAGGATCGTGCAACGTCCTTTAAGAATGATTCCCTAGTGACCATTAGTTCTTGGATTTCATTTTAGTTCCTAGGACTCGAAGATACGATAAGCCTACTACACGGAAGCAAAAGAAAGCCTCTCGCTTCCAATTTACTCAAAACCCAGAAGGTGCAAACATCAAGCCTCGGGACCGGTCGAGTAAAGAAAGTATGTTATTCAAGTAACTTAGGATAGAAGAAAATTTGAAGGTTAAAACATACTTGGTTGCAATTTTATCCTATTGGTTGTGTCTTTTTGTATTTCATTTTAGTCTTAATATGAATGAGATTCTTTCTGACGTAACTTTCTTTATGGTTCTTCAGACGAGTTACCAGCGTCTATCCTTCATCTGCATTTTTCACTTGCTCTTCTTTTCCTAGGAGTCAACTTTCTAGAAGTCGGCCTTTTGTGAGGCCTCTATAGGAGAATATATAATAACAGGCTCAAAAGATCCAAAATGGATTAAACTCCCTGTTGCAGACAATCGAATATTAGAATGGATCATCACTGCAGCATGATTTGTCTATGCCACATTGTTGAGGTATAGCTCAATCTTTTTTTCTTGAGCTAACTTCAAAATTAACTCCTTCAGTACGAAATGTTTTTCTACTAGATGACTAACAACTCGATGATACTTGCAGTAATTGGGTTCATTTACTCTCCCCATTTCTGTAGGTCGTTTACATTCAAGAAGTTCAATGAGTTATTTTTCCAGTAATTGCTCTAACATATCAGGCAGATTAGAATCTTGAAAAGGATAGACTTTTTCTTGTCTCTCTTTCAATGTCGGACGCCTTTTCTTGCCCCCATCTTGGCATTTCTCAATCTTTTTCTCCTTGGAGATAAATTTTAGAGGGGTCGTATTGACGACCATAACTTCTTTAGTAGCACCCTTCAATACCTAATGGATTCTCTTCACTTCTTTCTTTTCTTTCTTTACTTCTAGGACTAGCAAATCGTTGTTTCCTCTATTGGCAATGCTTAGTTTCATATCATGAGTGTGGGTTGCCAATTCTTCAAAGGTGTGGAGTTTTATCCCTTGCAGGATATACAGAAGTCCTCAATACATTTCTTGAGTGCACATTTCCATCGCTGACAGTTTAGTTAATCTATCTTTTCAATTAAGACTTAATGTTCTCCAATGATTGATGTAGTCAATGACCGACTCACCTTTTCGTTGTTTTGTGGCAGTGAGCTCTATCATGCTGACGATACGCCACGTGCTGTAAAAGCAGCTGAGGAATTATCTTTCAAGCTGCTCCCAACTATCAATAGTTTCAGGTTCAAGGTCTGTGTACTAGTTGAAGGCATTTTCCTTCAGAGTTCAAATGAACTGTTTGACCATCATATCTTCTCATGTACCAAAATTCTCACATGTTTCGTTGAAATGAACAACATGTTGTTTTGGGTTGCTCTTCTCATCAAACGGTTGGAATTTGGGTGGTTGGTATCCATTTGGCATTCTTAGATTGTCAATCCTCTTAGTATATGGCTTAAAATATAGGAGGGAAATTTGAGTAGGTCTACCATACTAAACCTTGATGGAATTGGCAATCATCACTTGCAATTGTCGGACAGACAACGAAGCAATTGACGTCAAATTTTATGGTTGCCTTTCTTACAAAATACTCTTTCCCTTGTCATCATTCCTGACTATAAGCATATGACTTGATTCAGCGTCGTCACGACTTTTGATGTGATTCTTGAGAAACGCAATTTTATAGTTTCTTTTTTTGACTGCCTTCATAGCATGTTAACTCTCTTTTTGAGTTTCGTCATCCTTTCTTCACTTGTTCCCACGTCGTCTATCATGACGTACATTATATTTGGGTGTGATGCTTCTTCACTTGATTGTTTAGAAGGTGGAGTATGCTTATTGACTGCAGGACTTTCTCTAATGACCCACCTTGCAGTTGTTTTAAAATTTGTTCCCATATGTTCCTTACGATCTCAAAGGGTGCTAGCTCTTCAGATTGTTGAATCCCCTTAGAGCGACTACGAGTAATTGGTTTGTTATGGATATCGCTTGAAGTTTTAGGATCGTTGTTTCTGGACGCCACGATTTCTTTGAGTAGATTGTGTTGTAGAGAAATAAATGAAAGGTAGAGACAGACCCATTGAGCGTGCCAAACTGTTCACACGAGATTTCAAAGAAATTTAATTCGTGGAATTTTGTATTGATTTCAGTATAGTAAAGTGAATACAATATCTAATGTTTGATCCTTTGATGCTTTCTCTAACACAAGGGACAAAGTTTAAAATTTCTAAATCTTCAATCTTCAAGCAGTTTCTTTAAACTTCAATCTTTTAGAATACAAGGAAGTTTTAATCTTCCAAGTCTTCAATCTTTTGGAATATAAGGAAGTTTTAATCTTCCAAGTCTTCAATCTTTAGAAGATTATGATCTTGAGATCGATTTGATCTTTAATTTTCTAGAATTCAAGGAAGTCTTAATCTTCCAAGTCTTCAATCTTCAAAAGACGACAATCTCGAGATTACTCGGAACTTTAAAATCATTAGAGCTTCAGAGCTTTAATCTTAATCTCTAGAACTTCAACACTTTCTTGCCAATGTTCCAACTTCTTTCAAATGAAAGAGAAAGACCTAGAGGACTTCCATGGGTTTTAGGTGGGCTTGGGCCCCATTTGCCTTTGGGCTTTTGGGCTTGGGCCCAACTACTTTTTGGGTTTAAGCTAAAGTTGGGTTTGGGCCAATCTCTTTTCTTCGGCCCAAATTTTCTACCGTGGGCTTGAATTGGGTCGAATTTTGGACCCGAGCAATTTTAAATACACGACCCAATCCAATTTATGATTTGAAGCCCAATCGGTCATCTAGCCAAATTTATTGATCATGGTCTAGGTTTTACCACCTTTGAAGTTAGTAAGCCCAATATTGTGATCAAATGACTGGATGGAAGACAGGTAGCATTTTGTGACTGGACGAAAATTCTTCTCCAACAATTTTTTTTTTATTTTCATTTTATTTGTGATTAACTAGTGCATTTAAAACTATTGATATTTTTTTATTAATATGGATTTTTTTAAAAAAAGGATATTACCTTATAATTATATATATTAGATGAAAAATATTGCAAAAAATGTCGATTTTATTTTTATAAAAAAGAATATAAAACTAAAAAAGTCATCCAAACTTATTTTGAATTTTTAGAAACAAAAAGCAATTATCAAACACAATGGTCGTTTTTCAATTAAAAAGATAGAAAACTAAAAGCAATTACTAAACATGTAATTTGTTTTTTTTTTAAAAAAAAAAAAATAGGAATCATAAAACAGTTACCAAACATGTATCGCTTTTGTCTTTTGAAAACCAAAAATCGAAAACAGATTTTCAAAAATCAATTAGTTATTAAACGAGACCTTAGAATTGAGCTTTTATTTCTAATAAAAGTGGTTAGCTTTTACTTACCCTCCGTTTGGATTCAAGAAAGTGTAAGAAATGATTTTAAATCATGTGATTTAAATTTTGAGAAATAATTTTAAATTAATTACTTTATATTTAACGAGAAAAATTTAAAATGGATGTCTTTAAAATTTTGTGTTTGGATGGTAACTGGAAAGGAAAAAAAGTCAAGAATTTACTAATGTAGGATTTTAAGCATGATATTTTAATTGAAAATTAGAATTTGACAAGGTAATTTACTTTCAAATCATATGAAATCTGAGCATTTTAGTCAGAAAAGTTTTTAAAGTAAAACAGGATTTGAAATCACTTCGGATTTTTAAATCATTATATTTCCTATCGTACTAAACAATAGAATTCATTTAAAATCCATTATGAATTTGAAATCCCTCAAAATCATGAGGATCCAAGGATACCATTAAAATCTCTTACTATAAATATAAATATTATTATTATTTATTTTTTCTTAATATAAAATATTTAAATTAGGAGATAAAAATTTCGATTGAAAACATTAAAAATAGTTTGAGAAAACATGATAATTAATTCAATTTTTTTTAAGTAATATAAACAACTTTAAAAAAAATGTAAATAAACAATCAAGATATTTTACATGGTAAAGTTAGAGTAATATTGTTGTTTAAAAAAGTATTTATAAAAATATTGTTATTTTCAAACCATTTATAAAAATATTGTAGTTTTTTTTTCTTTTAAGTTGTCGAGTCTTCAAAATTCGACCTTCATTCTTTTTTTTTTTTTTAATTTTTCATTAATTCGGCCTCCATTTTTTTCTATTTTTTTAATTTAATATATTCCATTTTATATTTTTTTTATTATTTTTTAAACCATCTTAACTTAACTCTAAAAGAACAAATTTTTTTAAAAAATATCTCATAAAAATAATAAAGTGTAAATTAAAATATCTCATTTATATAAAAATAATTACAAAAATCAATGTGTCTCATAAAGCGGACGTCGTCGATTTCGAGCTGGTTGTCGTCGTCGACTTCGAACTTGAGATTTCTCTGGTTCTTCTTGATGTTGCTCAGGTACCTCTGCAGGCACTTCATAATATAAATATTCATTATGTTTTCCACGACCTCAACCATGTCCATGCACGTATGAAGACAAAGTACTAGCTTTTGAGTCATAATGTCTTGAGACAAATGCTGGCATCATCATCATCGGACTAACATAATCAGTTTGACTCTGCATCTGCATCACAAGGGAAAACTCTTCCACATTGTGGGCAACCTCATCGAACCTATCCTCTTCCCGAACAGGTTCTCTACGTCTAGGAGCTGGTGGAGGAACAATAGGTATATCATACATATAATGTATCTCCTCCATATAGCTCTGGTTGTTACTGCCTAGTTCGGATCATTTGCAACATCATAGAGTTTATTGTTATTCGATTTCTATGAATTATAAAATAATTAGATAATATTTAAAATAAATTTAAAT
>NC_052349.1:47521748-47527398 GCF_009727055.1 Benincasa hispida | reverse complement strand
TTAAATTTAATTAAAAATTGATAAAGTATTCATTCATTTACCAGATGACCCACAGCTGCTCCCGGACGAGTGACGTAGCGCCTTGTGATATTTAAAATAAATTTAAATTAAAAATAATTAGATAATATTCATTCATTTACCAGATGACCCACAGCTGCTCCCGGACGAGTGACGTAGCGCCTTGTGATATTATTATACCAATGAAGTAGTCTTGAGTGACATCCCTGTCAAACTGTTCAATAGAAACCTCAACTGCAATAAATCTTGCACGATAGTGCCATCATACTACCAAATGTGCAACTTTTTCGGACCAATCTTCAGTCCTTAAGTCAATATCATGTAGTAGGGATTCAGTATTACAAGGCGATGAGGCATCCTGCTGAAAACCAAATTGTCTCATCACTCTGTCAGGAAGATGCCACTCACCAATGTGAAAACATATGAGAGGACTCATCCTCCGCTGTATATTTTGACCATTCCTACAAAAATTGGGCAAAGTGTGGATAATAATTTTGTAAGGCTTCCAAATAACCTGAAACACAAAATATTATATTGAAAAATATTAAAGATAAATACAATAAAAATGTGTATAAAATAATGGAAATTTGTATTGAATAATACAAATGGGAAAAAAATCTGATTATATATACCACATTTTTAATATTTGCTATTATAGCAAACATTGACCAGTAAACCTTTTCTTTTTTTCGGAATTCCAAATTTACCCTCTCTTTCCCTTTATTAACTTTCCTTTTTCACGTTCGTGACCTCCTTTGAAGTTTGCCATTTGTGACCTTCTTCTTCTTTCACAGTGAAATATCTATTGTCTCCATGAAATCAGATCAATGAAGCTCCGTGATACTTTTTGCTTTCCTTTTTGCCATTCTTTCATTTTTCTTTCACGGTGAAATATCGTTGAATCAGTCTCCATGAAATCCCATTCGTGAAGCACCGTGATACTTCGATCAATTCCGATTCGTGAGTTCATTTTTCTTTTTTCGATTTCATCTTTGATTGGGAGTTTTTTTTTTCTTTTAGCGTTCTTGTTTTTTCGATTCTGTTTTTCAATTTTTCCTAAATAGTTTTCTTGTCATTTAGTCTTGCTTTTCTCAAGAACGTAATGATTTCTTCAGCTCACTGTGAACATAATGGATTGTGAGCAGAGTTTATGTGCTTTCATGAAATTTTACTTTGTTCATTGCGTTGATATTTTGAGTTTTGATTGATTAATTAAGTTAGAGCTTGCATTCTTCACTGTTTCATTTGATACTGTATATTCTTTCTATAAACATATCAGTGTATTTTGATGTTTGATATTACAACTACATTGGCTTTGTGTTTGCCATTGATAATGTCTATCAATGTATTAGAAGATATTAGTGGCTATCATTGATAATATCTATCACTGATAGAATGTGTGATTGCTATCATTTTTTATTTGTTCATTAATTTTTATTGATATCTATTGAAAGACATGCCTAGTTTTAGACTGGTATTAATGATATTGATAGATTTATATTTGCTTTTGATAGCTATTAGAACCTATTGATATTATTATTCAAGAGTTTTTGTTTTACTTTTGCAGGAATTTTAAAACATGGTTATTTCAATAGTTTTTTTTCATAGTGGAATATGGAATGAAAAATACTGTTATCTGAATTACAAATCTACTGGAGTTTTAGTAAATGATATAATGGTTTTTAAAGATTTTATGGGTTTAATAGTTAAGGAGATTTGTTTGGATGTGTCTACTTCTTCTATAGAACTTTCAGTTTTATTAGATTTTGTTATGAATGAGGTTCAAAATGTAGTTCAAATTCGTGAAGATCCATAGCTTGGTTTTTGACTTTAGTTAAGGAACACAATACACGACATCCTTTGGTTGCTCATGCCAGTAGTTCATGTTTGGAAGTGTCTTCTAAAGTTGTTTCGAGTGGAGCTGAAAATTATTTGTCTACTGTTCCTTCTTCTAAACCTATGATTGATGATGGTGATTTTCAAGTGATTATGGATATACATATTGCTCGTGATTTGAAAGAAAAAGATGTGTTTACTAGTAAAGAGATTTTATCAAATTGTTTTTACTTGATAGCGATTAAGAAAAATTTTGAATTTAAGACTATAACGTCAAATTCAAGAGCAATTGTGTTTCGATGTGTTCAAGATGGTTGTCAGTGGTATGTGAGCGCATCCCGTTACAAGCGGAGTGTTTTGTGGATGCTTAGGAAGTTTATTGATATTTATGATTGTTCTATAAAAAGTATTCAAACTTGTCATAGGCAAGCTTCTTCGTCCTTAATAGCTTTATGTTTAAGAAATGATTTTAGATTTAGTTCTTCTCATACATCAACTCCTAGTGATATTGTGAATAAAGTCCGTAAGGAATTTGGAGTAACTATTAGCTATTATAAAGCATGGAGAGCAAAAGAGCAAATAATGAAGTCTTTGAAAGGCGATGCACGTGAATCATATGTTTTGATTCTAAAGTTTTTGATGAAGTTAGAAGAAAAGAATCCAGGTTTTTTGTTTCTGACTTATTATATGATCTATGAATGATAGCTTCTATCACTGATTGGAGTCTATCACCGATGTCTTCCATCATTGATAACATGAAAATAATTGAAGTTATTGGTGATGGACTGCAACCAGTGATAGAAGTTATTGGTGGTGGGCATTAATCAATTATATACTTTTGTAATCTGGCTTAACTGTTTATTTTCTTCTTCATTTACTACCTATGAAGCTGACATAAATAAGCATTTTAAGTATTGTTATATGGCTATTGGAGCATCAATTGAGGGTTGGAAGCATTTTAGGCCTAATATATTAGTTGATGAAACGTTCTTGAAATGTAAATATGCCGACACGCTTTTGACGGCTTCAACAATTGACGGTAACAATCAGATTTTTCCTCTTGCTTTTAGTATTGTTGACTCTGAAAATGATGCATCCTGGAGATGGTTTTTTGAGAATTTAAAGAAAAGTTTTGGTGAACGAGAAGGATTAGTCATTATTTCTTATCGGCATTTTAGCATTCCGAAAGGTGTTATGAATGTTTTTTCAAATGGTGAGTATTGTGTTTGTCTATGACACCTTTTGCAAAATATGAAGTTTATTTATAAGGATTCTTTAATTGATGACATATATTATAGTTGTGCAAAAGCTTATACAATTGATAAGTTCGAGTTTTATATGAAATGGATGGAATCAATATATCCTACAATTCGAGAATATCTCAGTAAAGTTGGTTTTGAGAAGTGGGCACGTCCACATTCTAGGAGAAGAAGGTATAATATGATGACTACTAATATTTCAGAGTGCTTGAATAATATTTTAAAAGAGCCTAGGGAGTTCCCCGTTGCATCATTACTTGATTATATTAGAGAAATACTTCAAAATTGGTTTTATGAAAAAGGTCAATCAGCATTATCCATGAAGACTGTTTTGACTAGTTGGGCAGAGTCTGAGTTGCGAGAGCAACACAATCAGTCAAGAAGCTTCAAGTTATAAATACCTTAACTATTAGAAAATATCATTAATAACATGTTATCAGTGATTGATAGTTTTTATTTTCACTAATATTTTTTGTTTTCACTGATAGCTTGAAAATATTTAATCAGGTAGGGATAGTATCACTTACAATTTCGTTTATATTTTAGTTTTCATTGACATTCCATTAGTTCACCTAGTTGATTATATTTCATTGACTGTTTTATTTTTCAGGTTGATCCTATTAACAATGAAGAATATAAAGTAGTTGATTGGGACAATCACTTTTTGGTAAATTTGGCCTATAAATCATGCAGTTGTCGTGTTTGGTATTTGGTGGAGATTCCATGCTTGTGCTGTTATTCGTGGGCTAAATTTAGATATATATACTTTTGTGTCGGACTACTATTTTTGCAGTACATTGTTATCAACCTATAAAGGATCAGTTTATCCTATTGAAAATCATTCTGATTGGAGATCTATCGATGTTGGTGTGAATGTATTACCTCCAATAGTTAAACGTCCGACTGGACAACCACGTAAACAAAGAATATTATCTATTGGTGAAAAGAAAAGGAGCTCGAAGTGCAGTCGATGTCATCGTCGTGGCCATAATTGTAAGACATGCAAATTTCCACCAGTTGTTTAATGAAGAAGCTTGATTTGTAATTGATGTTTGTAATGAAGAAGCTTGTTTTGTAATTGATGTTTGTCATCAATTTATCAATGATAGTGAGACAGCCGATGTTTTTTTACCAATTTATCAATTAGATTGTAGTTGTTGCTTGTGGTCATCAATTTAACCATTAGATAGTGAGACAATTTGTTATTGATGTTTGTCATAAATATATTAGAGACCTTGTTACTAATGTTTTATTAGTGGAACAGACTTTGTTGTTGATATATCCATTCTTTAGTCAATATGATGCTTCACAATATGGCTTTTATTTATGAAGCTTTCATTTTCCTTTAGCCACAACAATTGAAAGAAATGATATCAAGCTATCTATAATAGCTTCTGTCAGCAATTAATACAATGAAGTGATAGATTCTATCACTGATAGTAGATAAGCATTTTTGTTGAAGATCCATCAATGATAGATTCTGTCACTGATAAAATCGCCAACCAAATGCTACACGATCGTATAGCATTACTGATACCATACTATCAGTGATAGAAGCTGTGCAGCTTGTGTTTAAACAAGTTTGTAGAAGGAAGTTTCTTAAAAAGAGCTCTGGATTGTGAGTTATGAATTTTTGAAGTTGTACCAGGGAATTGGTGCATAAGCAAATAGCTGCTTGTGAAGAACAAGCAAGCAGTTCATCGTGGAGAATTACAGTGGGATTTTTTAAGGAGGATATCGCTCTCGGGGAAATCTCGCTAGGAATTGAGGTGAGTATCACTAAGAATTTCACAGGAAAAGCTTGGGATCGCTCTAGAAGGTATCGTTGGTGTCACTGTCGCTCTAGAGGGTATCGCTGGTGTCGCTCTAGAGGGTATTGTTGGTGTCGCTCAAGATGGTATCGCTGGTGTCACTCTAGAGGATCTCGCCAGTGTCGCTTGTGGGGATTTGTTATTCTTCAGTAAATGTAATGTCTTGGTTGCATGCATGTATTTATGTAATCTTTGTAGAACCTTAAGGGAGGTTTGCTATTTGTATATATTACTAGTGCTTTAACAGGTTGGTATTTAGATTAAAAGTCTTGGGTGGTGGGTGCTGGCAGGATACGCTAGTAACTACCACAGTCATATTCTTTTCCAAAATAAAAGAGTAATCTGGGAGGGGGTGTGACACTATATGATCGCCTACCAAATGCTAGACGATCACCTAGTAAATGCTACACGATCGTGTACCAAATGATATAGATCGCTGAGCTCGGCTAAACGATTGCTTAGCTTTGCTACACAATCGCTTAGCTCTGCTACACAATCACTGAGTAACAAAATACTATACAAAGTTGCAACTATATCAATCACATTTATGAATCAATCACATTTATACTATACGATCGCCTTCTTTTCCCTCCAATCAAACAACCTCTAAAATAAATTGAAAGTTGCAACTATATCAATTACATTTATGAAGGATTCATATTGATTCAATATAACTATCATTGATCTTGTAAAATAACAATGTAATTTCCAAAATCATAACAATCA
>NC_052349.1:47519352-47521393 GCF_009727055.1 Benincasa hispida | reverse complement strand
TATCAATGATTTCAGATATCACTGATAGCATGCTAATGTTATAATTAAGATCATCAATCAATCAATACTTGCATTCTTTTTCGTCATATCTTTTTTATCTTTTTCTTCTTGATCTTCCTCTTCATCTTCAGGATCATCATGCAATTGTTCTTGCTGGTCATTCTCTTGATCATCTTGAGCCTCCTTGTCCTTGGTGTCAACTTCAGTCTGCATGCATATATCATTTTTGTTATTATACTTCTTTACTGAAAAAGAAAATCACAAGTTTTACCTCTAGAACTTCCAAACTTGCATCTAAAAGCTTCAAACTAGATGATGGCACTTTGTTCTTCTCAAGAGATTCTTGAGATTGCTTTTCACCACCTTCTTTTTGTGGAAGTTTATCACTGATAGCTTCTTTTATGTGGCCCAATATATCAAGAATCTTCTTGTGCTTTTCATTGATGTTCTTCTTAATATCTTATTGTCCTCTTTTTAATTCTTCAATTGCCTCTTGTAATGATGCAATTCTTCTCCCGGTTGACATTTGTTTTCCTTCTTTTTCTTTTTCAATATCCATCTCCCTGGTTTCCAACTCCACAAAACAGGCATAATAGTTGGATTGAAATTCTTGTTCAGTTGGAACAAATGAAGCAACAATAAACTGAAAGTTTAATAAAGATGTTAGTGATACAACTAATTTATAGAAAAAATCACTAATTTCAAGCTATCACTGATTGCTTCTATCTACAATAACATGCTATCAATGATAGAAGATATCACAACAGTTCCAAATGACTGATAGACGCTATCACTGATAGTGGTATCTTCTATGTCATAAAAGCTGAAACATCAGTTATAGTTTCTATCATTTGATAGCATGCTAATAATATATATAAATAAAGAAAATAACAGTGATAAAAGACTTACACCAGTGGCTTTGAAAATATTGTTGTTGATGTGTTGTTAATCATTAGGTTCTTGAGACTTCCATTGAGTAAGTCTAGGTCCATCACTTTTTATTCTTCGTGCATATCTAATAGTGGGGTTAGATAATCTTGGTATAATTTCAAAAGCCCAATATACCAAAGCTAGTAGAAATCCTTGGAGGAAAATGGAAGATGGCTTATTGATGATAGCCTTCTTAAAAAACTCTATAGTTAGTTCAAAGGAAACCCTGCCCCATGGATAAGATCTAAACCTTTCTTTGTCATCCAACATTTTTAGATGCTTCCAACTTACTTTGTTATGTCCTGGTGTAGGAATTAGGAAGCTTTCTAGAAAATACAAGTGTGCAAGTTTGACCTTTATATCAATGGGTATGTTGGCATCAAAACCTAACAAATTAAAAGTAGTTGGAGCTCTTTTCTTATAATTTTTGTATTTTTCTTGAAAAAGAAGTTTCTAATTGTGTTGTCCATTGATTCCTGTTCACTATAGATACCATCTATAGGGTAATCATCACAATTTAAACCTGTTACTAAACAAAAATCCTTGAGGCCAAATTCTGAAATATGTCCTTCTAAATTAAAGGCACATATATTTTGCTTGGTAGTTGTGCATTGCCTTCTAATAAGGTGTGATATGAGTTGGTAGGCATCCTTTTCATTTTCATATCTAAGAAGTGCCCAAAAGGACCTTCTCTAAATAGTTGGAGTGATGGCTCATCTAATTTTTCTATGTTAGATAGGACATCTAAACTTATGAAGGAGCTGACTTTTAATGGATTTGTCCATTCACTTTCTAGAACAATTAAGACATTTTCCTTTATATATAACAATAACATAAATGTAAGAAAAAAGCAACCACAAATCTATAAAAATTTATAAAATATCATTAGATTGTGACCTTGATCTTCTTGTGTTTTTTCCCAAATGTTGATCCTTCCAATGTTTTCTATTTTCTTTCTCTATTTATCTTAAAAACAAACATGTGGAACTATTACATTCATATCATTGATAGCAATAATAGTGATAGATACTTTTCCTATGAATAAACAATCATCAAATCACAGTACAGGGAACTAAATTAGCATAAATGATAGCATCCATCAGTGATAGTT
>NC_052349.1:47309478-47519127 GCF_009727055.1 Benincasa hispida | reverse complement strand
TTGTTGATAGACAAATCCATCAACAAACTATCAATGAACTGTCAACATATTCCCTAAAGCATCAGTGATAACTTCTATCCTAAAAACAAACATGTAGAACCATTACATTCATATCATTAATAACAATAATAGTGATAGATACT
This sequence comes from Benincasa hispida, assembly GCF_009727055.1. Taxonomy (NCBI): domain Eukaryota; kingdom Viridiplantae; phylum Streptophyta; class Magnoliopsida; order Cucurbitales; family Cucurbitaceae; genus Benincasa; species Benincasa hispida. The sequence continues at coordinate 47,518,984 of NC_052349.1, read as the reverse complement.
TTTCCTATGAATAAACAATCATTAAATCACAGTACAGGGAACTAAATTAGCATAAATGATAGTATCCATCAGTGATAGTTTGTTGATAGACAAATCCATCAACAAACTATCAATGAGCTGTCAACATATTCCCTAAGGCATTAGTGATAACTTCAGTTAAACAATAATAAATAACTAAATTAGCATAATATTCACTGAAATAACAGCAAATCACAACGAAACACAATACTAATCTTCACATAATTAGCAATCAAACACAGTCAACAATAAACTATCTACACATTCCTCGAAAAACTATCAAATTACAATCAACATTATAAATAATCTTCACATAATCAACATTTTGATGACTATTAGTCTATAATGACTATGCTGTGATGACTACACCGTGATGACTACACTATGACCAAAATGCATAATAAAATGAAACACCTAAAAAAGCTGGAGAATGCATGTAGCCCAAATTTGAAATAACTATTTATCTTCTTATATAAATTGTCAATGGAAGAAGAACGAAGACCTATGTTTTGAATTCTTGCTATCGGTGATGAAGAGATGAACAAAGGAAAAAGAAGAAACGAAGAAACGAAGAAATGAAGAAGAACAATGTACCTTTTGAAGTTTGGAGCGAAATCAATGGGGAAGAAGACGGTACTGTCGGAGCAGAAGAAGACGGCACTATCGAAATCAAAAGGTTGAAATCGAAAGGAGACGGCACTGTCGGAGCTCGAAAGCGTTGGAAGTGTTTTTCGCGTTTTTCGAAAGAAGATGAAGGGTCGAAATGAAATTTATAATTAATAAAATAGTCCTTTACATTGTCGCCAAACGGTTTTATATGGGCCCATGTTCATTTTAGTCTTTTCCTTTTCTGGGCTAAATCTTCAATATAAAAAATCTATATTTGCAAATACTTTTATCTTACTACATAAACTCTAATATTTATTGTAAAATAAATATTCATGCAACTTCCCCTAAAATAATCAATCTGGTTCAGTGTTAATGTACCTAATCAAGTTGAAGTATATCAAATATGTATCTGTACTGGCTGACTACATGTGTAGCTGTCCTAGTCACACAAAATTTGTCTCTCCACCTAAAATTTTAAACTGATAATTTAGATTCTAAATTAACTAGATCAGTCATATAAAAATTAAATTGAATTAAAATAACATACTGAGAACCATGGGCTCGTCCAGCTTACTGAGCCTCATTTACATATTGTAGCTGTGGAGCCATTGTTGGAAATCGCTCCCAAGCCCATAGTTGCAAAAGTATGAGAAGCCCAGCTATCTCACGAACTTCAGGTCTTGTTGCTTTGCATAGTTGTCTATACAACCATGCCAAACATGCTCCACCCCACGAATATCGCCCAGCATCATAGAGGTTAGCTAATAGTGGCAGGAATATCAAATGAACAAAATGACTTGATTTGTTGGAAAACAGACTTCCACCCATCATTTGTAGTATATATGCTCACACATATCTTATGATGGTTTCCTCATCTACATCATCTGCGAGCTCACGGAATTGTGTCCCTAACCATATCAAACTTAACCTCAATCTTTTAATTTTGTCGACAGGTGGGGTCATACCGAAGTACAGTTGACAAACTTGTGACCAGTCATCATACATCACTCCGATGACCGACTCACTGTCAACAGGTAACTCCAATAATACTTCTATGTCTTGTAGAGTGATAGTGCACTCTCCAATAGATATATGAAATGTATGTATCTTAGGCATCCATCTCTTGGCCAAGGTTGTGATCAGATGCTAGTCCAACTGAATAAATCCCAATCTAGCAACCCCATAGAATCTAGATGTACGGAGTAGCGGTATTATTCGAAGGTGGAGTGAGATAGTGTGCTGGACAACTGCCTCTCAACGCCTGCAAGATATTTCTCCAGTCGTACGATCTCGCCATACAACAGATGATCGATGAATGGACTGGTCGTACAAAACATCAGGATCAATAGGTCCTGTGTTTAAAGCCATGATTTGAAAAAAAAAATATTTATTTCTCAATTAAAAAAAAATATTTATTTCTCAATTAAAAAAATATTTATTTCTCAATTAGAAGAATAATGTACAACTTTTTAAATTGTAATAAAAAATTGAAAATACAATAAAAGTATCATCTACACTTAATTAAATATACATGATAAAAAAAATATTTATTTCTCAATTAAATAATGTACAATGTAACTAACAGAACAATGTACAACTTTATAAATTATAATAAAAAATTGAATATACAATAAAAGTATCTATACTTAATAAAATATACATGATAAGAAAAATATTTATTTCTCAATTAAAAAAATAATGTACAACTTTATAAATTATAATAAAAAATTGAATATACAATAAATGTATCATCTACACTTAATTAAATATACATGAAAAAAATATTTATTTCTCAATCCCTAACTGTCTGGAGCTTGTCTTAGTAACAAAGGACACTTCCTTCGATTATGGCCTAACTGATTACAAAATTCACATCGTTGTCAAGTAGTTTGTTCTGTCCAATCCATCTCGTTATGATAAAATATGCTTGAAACAAATTGTTAATGACATATATATATAAAATAATAATATTATCGGATGTATTTCTCGAAATAATACACGCATTTGAAGAATGTTATTTAAGCAAGAACATTTATCAGTAAGATTCGAGCTCCTTTGAGGACACCATTTATGCACTCGGATAGATTTGTCGTCATCCACCATATCTGAACCTTCCATCATGTGCTTGAGTCCATTGCTCTATACCAATGTTGTCATAAAAACATAAACAGCTTCGATTTATTCCTTTGATGTCTTCAATTTCTTTATTGAACTTCCGAATTTGAAACTGACACCCGACACAATAAATATAATTTTTCAATGTATTAAATTTGTACTTTTTATTAAATTTGTTGACGATGTGTCGTGAGGAGAAACGATGGTGACATTTTGGTCCCCTCTAACCATTTGCTGGATTGTTCACTACGGCAATTATGCCAGCATGTCAATCTGAAATTAAACACACTTCTTTATGTGTTACAATTTCTCTCAAGTGTTTCAGGAACCATCCTCATGAGTCCGCAGACTCTTCATCTGCAACGGCAAATGCAAGTGGAAGAAGATGCCTGTTCGTCAACTGATGTAACAATCAACAATTTCCTCGATGTTTACCATACAAATGGGTACCATCTATTTGAATTATCGGTTGACATTTATTAAAAGCTTCTATACAAGAACCAAATTCGCAAAATACAGAAGTTAGGATAACATGGTCTTCAGTAAGTATTTCTTTCACTCTCCACTCTACACGTGTTCCGGGATTGGTCTCTTAACCATATCCAACCACTTTGATAATAATTTGTAAGACTCATTCCAATCACCCAACACTTTAGCCAATACTTTTCTTTTGCCCTCCCATACCCTATGGTAAGGAACATGATATCCAAAATTTGATTTGATATCGAACTGCAATTGTACCACATTGATAGATGGTTTTTCTCTTACGACATCACAGAACTCTAGTGCAATCATTGATGAATCCAATTGCACATGGCTTTGACTCAGTTCTAAATAAAAATATGTATGTTGCTCATCATACTTAGTGATCTTGAACAAGCCATGCGATTTATTCTTTATTGCACGAAGTCTCCATTTGCAACATTCTTCCCACTTCTTACACCGAATTGTCCAAATTTTCGATGTCGAATTCCACAACTTCATATAGTGCGTGACATTTAATAGTAAAACATTTGACCGCATTTGTAGCATTTCTTTGTCTTGACAAATCATCCCTTTTTACAACTGAGTATTGTTAACGTCCATATGGGTTATAATTGAGTCATGTTCTCGAATGCTATCTAGTACATTCATATCCAAATCGTTGAATGTATCTAAAGGCAACTCATGTTCACGACCATCGAAATCCAACTCTTCAAATTCATCGTCCGTTTCTGTTCTGAAATCTCTATACTGATTGTTAGCCGCCATATTTTCATTATCACATGGCAATGCAATTGACTCCGGATCAGGATCAATACATTGAGTTAGATTTTCAAACTGACTAAATGGTGCATTCAAGTTTATATCTAACCCTATCCTATTTATATTTACATGCAAATGCACTAAATTCGGCAGTGGCATCGCGATTGAGAACATCAAGTTCATAGCTTGTGCATTTGGAATAAGGAATGGTATAAACCTTACTAATCCTGATGGTTCTAGGTTAGGATATCTATATATTATTTATTTGTTCCATATCTACACTAAGTGACATCCCAACCATTTTAATGAATTGTTCAAATACAATTCCACTTTTCACATTTATGATAAAACCACCACTTGGTGGTAGGTCATAGTCAACTTCATCAATACCATCAATCATAATATCATTTGTAAATAACATAAATCCCAAATATTTGTCTGTCATTTTCTTAAAAAAAAAAAAAAAAAAAAAAAAAAAAGGAGACAAACAATACAGTACTAATTGTTCTACTAATTATCAAACGTAAGCAAAAACAAATTGCAATAAAAATCACAATAAGAAATATAAGAAATATATTTAAAAAATTACAATAAAACATAACAATAAATTAAACTTTCTAAAACTATTTTTAAACATAACAATAAATTAAAATTTTTAAAACTATTTTTAGACATAACAATAATTTTGTATTAAACTAAAAGTATTAAGGTTTATGAAAAGCAACTTTTTAAACATAACAATAAATTAAACATTTTAAAACTATTTTTTCAAAGTTAATACTAAAAAAATCAAACATCATAAGAAATATATTCAAAAAATCACAATAAGTTTGTATTAAACTAAAAATACTAAAGCTTTTAAACTATAAACATCAACCTTTTAAACATAACAATAAACCAAATTTTTTAACACTATAAACATCAAAGTTGATACTGAAGAAATCAAATATCATAAGAAATTTATTAAAAAAATAACAATAATTTTGAATTAAACTATAAATATAAACTTTTTAAACATAACAATAAACTAAACTTTTTAAACTATACTAAACTTGTTAACTAAAAAACAATACTAAAATATAGAATATCATTAAAAAAAAAGGACAAATAAATAAAATTACTTCTTGATCTTCAATTAAAAAATAATATTAAAAAATTAACATTATCATGGTAGACATCAATATAAGGAATAAAAATGATATATTTAGCATAAAAAAATATTAAAAACAAAAAACTACTAATAAATAAAAGTTACAGTTCAACTCATAAATTCGACAGTAGTTCTTTTTTTCTTCAAAGTGACAACATTCACCCTTTTTTCCCATTATTTGTTATCCGACAACAACTACAAAAAATAAAAAAAAAAATATTAGAATCTATATAAAAATAATAATATAAGAACAAAAATAAAATTTATAATTATTCTTAAAAACTAAAAATTTAGTAGAGTAACGAACCAGTATAGTTTGTGATCAAGGGAGAAGTGTATTTGTATCAAACGAAATAGAAGAAGAGAAATGGAAATGGAAAGCAGTGAGGTAAAAAATGGAAGGAGAGGGATTTCAAAATGGAAATTAAAAGGCAGAGAAATGGAAATGGGAAGAAGGTAGAGGTTTTCAAAAGGAAGAAGGAAGAGACTTCATGTGATCTGAGAATGAAAGGGGATGTGTTTCAAAACATGTAGGTTGAGTGTTGAACACTCGACCCACGAGAGTTGAAATTAAAAGCAGTGGTTGGGCACGACAACACGACTATTTAAAGCTACCCAGATTCGGTTAGCAGCGGCGATGAGATGAGATATCAGCTAGTCGAATGTTCAACCCTCGACAAGTCTCCAAGTAGAAGCACCAAGGTCGTCGAGTTCTCAACACTCGACATCCACTAGCGTTAAGTTCTCAACCCTCGACATCCACCTTTGTTGAATTCTCAACACTCGACATCTACATGTCGAATTCTCAACCTTCGACAAATGCCTCGAACACACAAAACTACCACAAATCTCTAATTAGTTTTAAAACAACCATATTTTCCTAAAAAGTTTTCAAAACTACAATATTCAAATAAAAGATCCTATTTTACGTTGTGGACTTGGATATATTTAGGGGTAACTATAGAAATGGCCCAAAAAGAAGCCTATGATTGTCATTATTTGGGGGTAAGGGTACCTTTAATTGTCATTATTTTGTCTAGATGGATTGGACAAATGTCTAATTTTAAAAGGAATTCTTGAAAGGGCTAGTTGCATAAATAGAATTCATGCCCAAAATAATAGAATATTTAGTACATGGATAAAATAATTGAATATATAGATCAAAAAATAGTAAAAGATTAAAAAACTCATGCTTAGCCACCATTTTTCTTGCTTCTTCCTAGTTTTCCCAAATTATAAGCTATCATTGATAGCAATTATTAGTGATAGCCACTGATAGCTACAAGCTGCTATTACTGATAGCTTCTATCAATTGCTATCGATGATAGTTGCTATCAGCAATAACTTTCAATTTGAGAAAAATTAATACAATCTTGAAATATTAGCTTTAAATTTTCTATCAGTTATCAATAGCTATTATTGATTTACTTTCATCCATTGAAATCAACCTTGAAATATCAATACTTAAGGCTATCAATGGCTATCAATGATAGATTTATAAATAGTGATCAACTTTGAAAGAAGACCAACAATTTTGATTACCACAGTAGCTATCACTAATAATCTTTTATCATGGCTATCACTGATAGCAGCTATCAGTTGTTATCAATGATAGACTTTCATCAATTAGAATTAACCTTGAAATATTAATACTTAAAGCTATCAATGATAGACTTCTATAACTGGTTATCACCTTTGAAAGAAACTTGATATATAAATATCACCTAAGTTCTATCACTGATATCACTAACATCACTCACATTGTAGTTATCTGTGATAACTTCTTTTACTGATAAGATGCTATTAATGATCTCACTGATACATGCTATTAGTGATAATTCTATATCACCGATAACGTGCTATTAGTGGTAGCTTCTATCACCAATAACATGCTATCGTGTAGCTTCTATCACCGATAACGTGCTATCGGGTAGCTTCTATCATTGATAACATGTTATTAGTATTAGCTTCTATCATTGGTAACATGCTATCAGTAGTAGCTTCTATCAATCATAGCCACTGAACACCTTTTTGCCCCTTTCTTGTCCTTCCCAAACATTTATAAGTCCCTTTTCTTTTCGATGATAGCTTCTATCACTGATAAACATACTATTAGTGATAACTTCTAGGTATTCCACTAATACTAAGTTGGGTATCAATGATAGATTTCTACAAGTGGCTATTAACTATGAAAATATAATAAAAGATTAAGTATCAATGATAGAAAATATTAGTGACTATCACTAATAGACTTTCATTTGCTATTTATATTTATTATTTGTTATAATAATTAAACTTGATGATTGACTTATTGGTGTTAAGTCACTTATGAATTGAGTACTTTCAAGTCTTGGTATGAAACTTAGCCTCATAATTCTTGTGAAAAAAAGAAGAAAAAATCCAAATAAAAGAAAGAAAAAATTTAAAAATAAAAGAAAGAGAAGAAGAAAAAACTGAAGAAAAGAAAGAAAATTAAATAAAAAAAAAAGGAAGCAAAAACTGGATAAATGAAAGAAAAATTAAAAAAAGAAAAAGAAAGGGAAGAAGCAAAAAATCGGAGAAAGAAAAGAAAAGAAAATAATAAAAAAGGAAGAGACAAAAATCGAAGAAAGGAAATAAAATAAAAATAAAAAAATGAATAAGAAAAAACCGAAGAAAGAAAAGAAAATAAATAAAAAGGAAAAAAAAAAGGAAAAAAGAAGGAAATGAAAGAAAATAAAAATAAAAGGGAAGAAGCAAAAACTAAGAAAGAAAAGAAAATGAAAAAAATGAAAAATGTACAATAAGATAAGACAAGGGAGAGCGAAATTGGAAATTAACTCATTCATATTTGCAAATATTTTAGAGATGTAATATAGTTTTAGATTTTTTCTCTTATTCTACTCTGTTATACAAATATCCTTTTTTAAAAATGTCTAAACACACAAAATCTTAGTTTATTTAATTTAAAAATGGACAACTATACCCCTCCTAAAATTAGTAGTATAGAAGTATTTAAACACAAAATCTAATAACAAATCTAATCAAAAGAAAATAAACCAAATCTATAATCTAGATTATAAAATCAAAATGAAATAAAAAAGATTAGCAAATCTTAAAAAACGAATCAGTTTTCTGGCAAAAGAATAGAACAACGATGGAAAAATCAAATTTTATTTTACAAATAAGAAAAATACCAAAAACTAAAACCTAGATTATAGACAGAGTACAAGTCCCTCAAGTTACCCATATAACAACCCCTATGATATAAGCTCTGACAAGTGTTTCTACTCTGCACTACAACAAATATCACGAGACTTTCTATAGATGTTATTGAAAGTCCCTGACTTTCCATAGCATTTTTTTAACGTTATAAAAATCAACTTTTGATAGCACATATTTAATGTTATGAAAACGTTTCATAGCGTTGAGATGCCAAAACACTATAGAAGGTCTTTTATGGCATTTTTTATAACGATAAAAAATACTATAAAAGACTTTCTATAGTATTTTTTATAGCGATAAAAAAATGCTATAAAAGACTTTCTATAGTGTTTTTTATAGTGATAAAAAAAACGCTATAAGAGACTTTCTATAGTGTTTTAGGATGCTGTTGTTGCCAATGTTATAAAAAGTTCTTGACTTTCTATAGCGTTTTTTAATGCTATAAAAAAAAACTACAAAATATCCATTTTCTATTACATAATTTTAATGTTCTGAAAAATTTTCATAGCATTAAAAAAATGCTATAATTGACTTTTGATTGCAGTTACGAGATTCAAAATACAATATGTTTTTTTAGTAATTTTTTTACAATCGTAAAAAAATTACTAAAAAAACATATTGTATTTTGAATCTCGTCTTGATAGTCAATTTTGATCAAATTGTATATAGTTTACATAGCACTTAAGTATATATATTTAATATAATCAAGTATACATTTACATCAAAATGAATTCTCAAGAGACTAAACTTATATACTTCTCCTAATGTGATGCATTTATCACTACAACATTTCATGTACATAAATAATCATTTTTTTTTTTTGGAAGGTTCTCTATGTTCTTCAGATTACATTAGAGTCAATAATTTGTTTCTTAAAAAAAAAAAAGAAAAAGAAAAGTAACTATCTTTCTAATTTCCAGGATATATATGTATCTTTCAATCTTCATTTTTTCAATGCAATACAACATTTATTCTCCACAATCCCAATGATCTACTCAATCTCTTACTGTTGAGTGCTGCAAAAGGAACTCATGTTAGTTAATACAAAACATTAAAAGAATGATAGCATCTTTATCAGCATCATAGAAACCATGGAACTTTAAAATTATAAGATAGGGCATCAAGATCCCGTGTAGAAGAGCTCTATACATAAATCATTCCAAGTCTTACACAACAAAACATGGGAGCTATAATTCTAACCAATGAATTGTAAGTTAACATATCAAGCAACAATCCTAACATATAAATCTCACATAAGCACACAAACTTCATATTTTTTTTCGTAGCACATCAATCTCAGAGCATCCAAGCAACAGTCTTATAAAGCTTGAGCAAGAAGTGAAATAAAGGCATACAAAAATCTCTTATATAGTCTAAAGCATTTGTAATTCATGCCAAACAAAAAAAAAAAAAAAATCAAAATGTATAATCGTGGCAAACTTGTAATATGTGACAGTCATTCTTTAAAGCCCAAATGAAATTATCAACCGGCCCATATCCAAATACCCACAAAAACGCACAATGCCCAATCACATAATCTTTAAAAAAACACACAAAGCACACAAATTGGACTGACGATTATAATTTGAACCAACAATTTTCAAAATTGATTATCTTTAACAAAATTGTTGATAATCTAATTTCTAAGCGATTATCTTAACTTTCCTAAGATAATCGCTTTGACTTCTACCAATGTCAATTTAACAAAATTGACGATTATAATTTGAACCAACAATTTTCAAATAAATCTCAATAATTTTGCAATCATCAACATCTCCAACCAATTTTTTAACCTTCCATTAGAGGTAAATTTTGAATGTGAAACTTCAATATTACATTTCACAAAATTAACAAATATTAAACACTAACCTATCTTAGGAAGGGAGCAGTCTAGCAATTCTGCCATCAAATGATGGCTAATAACCCCACACTTGTTCAATCTATGTTTGATGTACAAGTCAATGAACACATCTTTAACAACTCAAGCAATATGAGCCACTAAGAGAGCCTTGGTAGGAAGATCAAGAGACTAGTCTAGAAAACAAAAACTAATAATATGCTAAACAAAAATGAGACCAATACATTATATTATTAGAAAATTTGAACCATTCAAGTACTTTGATCATACATGAACAAGGATCTTAAGATCTTAATAGATAGAACAACTACTTAAGTTATTTCCTATCTGAAAGTGAAAATAGAGAGAGTTGGATGTCAAATGGCAATGAATATATTATGAAAACAACCCAACCACCCCCCCCCCCCCCAAAAAAAAAAAAAAAAATCAAAAACCAAACAACCTGAGATGTGTGGTTTTCAGTTAGTTAGTCCTAAAATGAATTGCAAAATAGAATAGCAAAAGTTCTCCTCTAAGTAAGTCTCAGGAACTCAATAACTTACATTGGCTCAATTTCCATGGTTCAACAAATGTAGCAAGATCCATTGTGTTCATTATTTGAAATGTATCAGTACCTACAAAGTACAAAGCATTTTAGTAGTGAAGCTTTAATCTTCTAAAACATGCATTGATACATGGCTCATCTACTTGCTTCAATTTCTACCAAATTTCATATACTCAATAGGTAAAAGTTCCAAACAAAATCCATTCTTATAAGTTTTTTCACCCAAAAAACATAACAAGATTCCAAGTTCCTGACAAAATCATAATAGAGTCAACCTTCTAGTGATAGGAAATTTGGTAAAGATATAAAATAGTGCAAATACAATGATAAACAAGAAAAATAAGAAAGTTCCAGTGAAGAAGACACATACTATTTGAAGAAGACATAGCATTTCAAAACATTAAGGTTCTCAACCTTTATACTATTCAAATTTAATCATAAAACAACACACCACTAGAACTAATGAAGTTTTGGAAATTTATACATAAAAGATAAAATGGAAGCTGATAGTAGAAGGATAATAAATTGATACATTGATTGTGTCTAGGATATTCCCTTTCATTTGCAAAACCAATATTCCTGGCACAACACACACATGTCTTGAATTCATCATCAATCAACCAATCAACTCAAGCATATTAATAGGCTTCTACTCTACCCACTTCATTTCTTAATGACATTCTATAATTATAACCTAGTCATTCATTTTTCTTGACCTATAACAACCTAATTGACACATTTCCACACACTCATTCCCTTCCAAAACCATTACGTGCTTCAAATGTTTGTCTCTTCAACCTCCCTATCTTCTTCACCAGTCTCTTTTAGTTCTATAGAATCTTGTTGATGAAATAGCTAATGAAATTTTAGTATTTAAATGTCAAGCTACATATTTTCTTTAGGAACGTTTCTTCTTTCTATCAATCATCACTACAAACCCAAATTGCCTAAACCAAAATCATCTTAATCAACAAACAAAACTAAGAATAAAATCATCCATAAACAAGAACCAAAATCATATTCATAGACAAAATAGACAAAACCCAATTGAAAAATAGTTCTAATTGTTAAAATCCCACAAGAATATTAAGGAATACTTACCGATTCACAATTGTTTCCCCAAACCCTCTTTCAAGTTGAATCAATCTCTTTATCATGGCTGCTTCAAATCTAAAAAATACAAAATAATAAAAAGAAAGCCATAAAATCTACTTTTCCTTTTAGCTTAACTATAAATCAAACTTTTGAATTAGATGTGTGCTAATTTACTATAGGTTATCCCATCAAAAAATGCTTCCTCGCCTAAAAAGTTTGTCACGAGTTCCATTTGGCCCAAATGAATGAGGAAAAGCATGTGCAAAATGGATGGAGGTGGAGTACAGATGAGGGTGTTCAAGTAATAAGGAAAGCAAAAGAAAACAGGGACTTAGCTTCTATATGATTTCATTGTTGGATATTGTAGAAGATGTAAGTGAGGAAAATAACAAAGAACATGTTGAAAAATGGTTGTTTTTTCCTAGGGGCTTATTTGTAATTTCTTTGTGGGCCTAGGGCTTTCTATCTGTCTATTTATTTGAGCAAGTTTTCTTGTATTTCTGTATCACTTGAATAATAAAAAACAAGTCTAGATCATGGTTTTCCCTCTAGCCTAGGGTTTTCCACGTACACCATTTGTGTGTTTCGATTCTCTTTCCTCTTTTATTTTTATCATGTTATCAGAGCAAGGCGACGAAACTCTAGCTGCCAATGATGAGTCCCCGTTGACGACCAATTCCGAGATGGCTACCACAATTAAGGAAGCTATCCAACAATACCTAGAGGTTACCTTACCGCATCTTCTTCAACAAATGTGGGTCGACTGACAACCCAATCCGTCGACGAACAGATCGGGTCGCGCCTAGCCATAGAGGATCACACCCAGCCCAGAACCATCGACGGTGCTCTAACTATGCGCGGAAAGAACCCTATCGACGGCAGCGCCTAGACCCACTTCAGATCCATCGAAATCTCAGGTGCAGATGAACAGTGGCGTCCGATCGAAACCCAACCAGCCGTGCAGCGGATTGATCCCTCGGGTACAGATGATTATCGGTGTTCGTTCGAAGCCCAGCCAGCTGCAAGCATACCCATTTCGCGGCAAACTCTCGGGTGCTCGGTTCAACCAGTCGTGGCTTCGGTTCTAACCAGCAGCCGTCAGTGGATCAGCCAGCCCAATCCGACTGCACGGGTTCCGTTCTTTTTCTGGCGAGTTCTCGGGCTGCTGCGAGTAGGGTTTTTCCTGGAGAGATTCTAAAAAAATTTACTTTTCTTCAGTAGCAACTCGCGAATCTTTGTACGATTCTTGGTACAAACTCACCAAGTGCTCAACCTAAGCTGTCCAATCTTCAGTTATACTCCGAGAACCCGATAAACTCTTTCCATTCTTTACCTATTGCAAATTTATTGTCTGGATCAATGGGACATTCTGCAGGAATTATTATTGGCGAAAAGCTGAATGGCCAAAATTATTTCTCCTAGTCATAATCCATCAGAATGGCTCTGAAAGAAAGACAAAATTTGGTTATCTTACCGGGGAAATACCAAAACCTAAACCTGGTCACCCCCAAGAACGCATCTAGAAAGCAGAAGATTCATTACTATGGTCAGCTCTAGTGAGTAGCATGGAACCTCAAACAGGAAGACCGTTGCTCTATACGGCAACTGGCAAAGACATTTGGGATGCTTTTCAGCAGTTGTATTCAAAAAAGTAGAATGCATCTAGTCTATATACCTTACGCAAGCAAGTCCACAAATGCAAGCAAGGGACAATGGATGTAATGTCGTACTTCAATAAATTATCCTTCTTATGGAAAGAAATGGACTTATGCCGTAAAATTATTTGGAAGTGTGCACATGATAGGACTCAACCTCAAGCAGATGGTCAAAGTAGCTCAAGTGCTACCGGGGTCAGTACTATTGCACACTCAGGTATGACTCAGTCTTTTGGTTTTATTAGCATTAGTGGTAAAAAGCCCTAGATTGTGGATTTTGGAGCAACAGATCACCTGACCAGTTCTTCTGATAATTTTATATCATATCATATGAGTGCTAGACATGAGAAGATTATAATTGCAGATGAGTCCTTTGCCCCTGTCGTAGGAAAAGGATATCTTTCCCCTTTTAAGGGTCTAATATTGTGTGATGTGTTGCATGTTCTTAGAATTTCATACAACTTATTATCTATCAGTAAAATTATAAGAGACCTGAACTGTCAGACTATTTTGTCACCCGACATTGTTTTGTTTCAGGATCTAAGCTCGAGGACGACGTTGGCACTGCCCGACACGACAGGATCTAAGCTCGAGAAAGGTGACATCCAGGGATTAATTGGGTGTTAGGATACGACTCTTTGAGACAGTCAAGGGGATTGTGAAAGGCTAAGATACGGGAAGGCATGCAGTTGATAAGGTGGGCTGCTGTGAGGATAGCATCACCCCACAGATAGGAAGGAAGAAAGGTAGATATCATTAGGGAACAAGCGACCTCTACCAGATGCTATTCTTTCTCTCGGCTATTCCGTTCTACTGGTGAGTATAGACACATGAGCTTTGATGGACAATCCCTTTAGAGGCTAGAAAGTCCCGAAATGAGTTATTAACAAACTCACACCCATTGTCACTCTGTAAAATGGCAATTTGTGTGTTGAACCAGGTTTCTACGATAGCACAGAATTGTTGCAAAATAGAGGACACCTTAGACTTATCAGTCAAAAGAAAAACCCAGATTAGTCTGATGTGATCGTCAATAAAGGTGACAAACTAATGCTTACCTGTAGAGGTAGTGGTTGGTGAGGGACCCCAAACATCACTATGAATAAGACTGAAAGGTTTGGATGGTTTGTAAGGCTGAGAATGAAAGAAGACATGACTTTGTTTAGCCCGGATACACACATCGCAATGTAAGGATAATATATTAATATTATGAAATAAATTCAGAAAAGATACTTCATATATTTAAAATTAGGATGTCCCAGACTGCAATGCCATAACATAAAATCATTTTCAGCAGTAGAGAAATTCAAAGAAATAAAACTAGTCCTATAACCATCCCGAGAAGAAGTCTTATTAATCAGGAAATAAAACCCCCTATCGTGTCGGATAGTGCCAATCATCGTCCCCGAGCTCAGATCCTAAAATAAAACTGTCGGGTGAGAAAAAAGTCTAACAGTTCAAGTCCCTTGTAATTTTATTGACAGATAATAAGTTATATAAAATTCTAGGAACATGCTGTACATCACGCAATATTAGACCCTCAAAAGGAGAAAGATGTCATTTTCCTGCGATAAGGGAAAAGAACCTATCTGCAATTCTAATCTTTTCATTTCCGGCGCTTGGGTGATATGATATAAAATGATCAGAAGAACCGGCCATGTGATCTGTTGCTCCAGAATCCACAATCTAACACTTTTTTCCATTAATGCTAATAAAACCAAAGGTCTGAGCCGTACCTGAGTGTGTAATCGCATTGACCTCGACAGCACTTAAGTTACTACGACCGTCAGCTTGAGGTTGATCCGAGGCCTTGTCATTCATCAAGTCACTTACCAGAGCCCGTTCAGGACCAAACTTGTCCTGTGATTGACGTCGTTTTTAATTTGGAGGTTTTCCATGCAATTTTTAGCACTGGTCTTTTGTGTGTCATGGTTTTTTGCAATGCTCACAAATAGGTAGAGGTTTCTTGTCACTATCAGATCCAGAGAACTTTGTGGCAAAAGCAGTAGTGTCAATAGATGTAACTACTAAAATATTCATTGCATTAGACCTATCTTCTTCCAGGCGTATTTCAGAACACACCTCCATATGCGACGGTGTAGGACGTTGGCCCAATATCTTGTCACGAACACCGTCAAACTTCAGATTTAGCCTAGCCAGAAAATCATACACTCGATCAGCTTACTCAATTTTGGAATACTGAGTCCCATCATGTGTACACTTCCAGATAATTTCACAACATAAGTCCATTTCTTGCCATAACAGGGTTAATTTGTTGAAGTACGATGTTACATCCATAGTCCCTTGCTTACATTCATAGACTTGCTTGCGTAAGGTGTATAGGCGGGATGCATTCTGCTTCTTTGAATACAACTGTTGTATTGCATCCCAAATGTCACCATATAGAGCAATGATCTACCAATTTGAGGTTCCATGCTATTCACCAGAATTGATCGTAGCAATGAATCTTCTACTCTCCAGATGCGTTCTTAGGGGTTACCAGGTTCAGGTTTGGGTATCTCCCCAATTAGATAGCCAAATTTTTGTCTTCCTTCTAGAGCCATTTTGATGGATTGCGACCAGGAGAAATAATTTTGGCCATTCAACTTTTCTCCAATAATAATTCCTGCAGAATTTCCCATTGATCCAGACAACAAATTTGCAATAGGTAAAGAATGGAAAGAGTTTACCGGGTTCTCGGAGTAGAACTGAAGATTGGACGGCTCCGGTTGAGCACTTTGTGAGTTCGTGCCAAGACGACTCAAGATGCGTGAGTTGTTGCTGAAGAAAAACAAATCTTTTTTTAATCTCATCAGGACATACCCCATTCACGGCTGCCGAAGAGTTCGTCGGAAAAGTGACGTGTCCCGCGCCACTGTAGACGAATTGGACTTATTGATCCATTGACGACTTCTATTCAAAAACGAAGCCAATGAAGCCACAACTGGTCGAGTCGAGGAAACTATCGTGGCTTCCTGTCTGCACCCGAGGGTTCACCATGAAGTAGGTCTACTGCGGTCGAGTCGGGACGCCATCGAAGGATCGGATCTGCGCGGCTGGCTGGGCTTCGATCAAATTTGGACGCCAATTGTTTGCACCAGAGAGATCGACAAATCTAGTGCTGCTGAAGTAGGGTTGGGCGCCGCTGTCGATAGGGTCTTTTTTGCGTGCAATCGGAGCGCCGTCGACGTGTCTTGAATAGGTGCGTTCCTCCATGGCCGACTGCGACCCTATCTATCTGTGATCCTCTATGGTTGGGTGCGACCCAATCTGTCCATCGACAGATTGGTTTGTCCGTTCGGTGACACTCATTTGTTGATGAAGACGTGATAAGGCATCCTCTATTGGACAGCTTCCTTAATCGTATCAGCCATTTCGGAGTTGGTCGTCAAAGGGGACTCATCAATGGCGACTAGGGTTTTGTCGCCTTGCTCTGATACCATGATGAAAATAGAAGAGGAAGAAGAATGGAAACACACAAATAATTTACGTGGAAAACCCTAGACCAGGGAGAAAAAACCACGATCTATGCTAGTTTTTTTATTATTCAAGTGATACAAAAATATAGGAAGACTTGCCCAAATAAATAGACGGACAAGAAGCCCTAGGCCCATAAGAAAATTACAAATAAGCCTCTAGGGCAAACCAACCCTTTTCGATAATCTTTTGCTCCTGTGGCTGGGAAAGGTCGTCTTCCCCCTTTGAGGGTTTAACTCTACTAGATGTGATGCATGTCCCTAAAATTTCTTATAATCTATTATTTGTTAGAAAGATTACAAGAGATTTGAAATGTCGAGTTACTTTCTCACCTGATGCAGTTGTTTTTTAGGATCTGAACTCGGGGACGACAATTGACACTACACGGCATGATAGAGGGCTCTATTTCCTTGCTGAAGATGCTTCTTCTAGGTTATGTGATAGGACTAGTTTACTTTCATCATGTTTTTCTACTTTTGAAACTGATTACATGTATGGCATTTTTTTTTTAAACACCCTAGTTTTCAATATATGAAATATTTATTTCCCTATCTATTTCACAATGTTAATTTCTCGAACTTGACTTGTGATGTGTGTATTCGGGCTAAACAACCTTCATGTCTCACTGAGCTTTCAATCTTATAAGCCTTCTAAGTCATTCACTCTCTTCCATAACGATGTTTGGGGTCCATCACCTATTACTACCACCACTGGCAAACGCTGGTTTGTAACCTTCATTGATGACCATACTAGACTAACTTGGGTTTTCCTTCACACCGATAAGTCTGAAGTCTCGTCGGTTTTCCAACAGTTCTACAATATTATAGAAACCCAGTTTAATACAAAAATCGCTATCCTTCAAAGTGATAATGGTCGGGAGTTTTTTACTAATTCTTTCCGGGAATTTTTAGTTTCTAAGGTAATTGTCCATTAAAGTTCGTGTGCATATACTCCCCAATAAAATGGGGTAGCTGAACGAAAAAATTGTCACCTTATCGAGGTTGTTCACTCCCTTATGTTGTCAACCTCACTCCCGTCCTATTTATGGGGAGATGGTTTCTTAACATTAGCTCATTTGATAAACTGGATGCCTTCCTGGGTCTTAAAATTTCAAACCTCGTAGAATGTTTCAAGGAGTCCTATCTCAATAATCGCCTTATCTCTATTGTTCCGCTTCAGGTGTTTGGATGTGTTGTGTTTGTCCATACCCATGCTAAACAAAATATGTCTTTGTGAGGTATCCTCTCCGTCAGCGTGGGTACAAATGTTACCATCCTTCCTCACAAAAATATTTTGTCTCAATGGATGTGACCTTCATCAAAGATCAATCCTACTTTCCCATTAGTCATCTTCAGGGGGAGAGTACTAGTGAAGAGACTAATTGGGGTCCAAGTTCGTCCGTGAGTAGGAGTGTCCTTCCTAAACCTGTTATAAGTGTCAACGAACCCATTTTTCCTATTGAACAAGTCCCATGGATCACGTATTATAGGAAGAATCTTAGAAAGGAAAGGCTCTAGTCCATGAGTCAGAACCGTCGTCAGTTCCAGGTACTAGTATTCCTACCCCTAATGATAGTAGCATTTGTGTTGAAAATAATGCTTGTGTTGAAGATGATGTAAGTAAAGACAGAGAAAATGGTGATAGTACCAACAATTGTACCAAGGACGTTGTATGCGGAGAGGACGATAGTTGTGGAAAACCTATTCTAGCAGATAACATTGTTGAAGGTCAAAGAGATCTCTTAGAAGATAAGATTCATGAGCAAAAGACTGAATGCAGTGGAGAATCAGAGGAGAAGAAAAACCATGATGCCTCTCTTGATCTTCCCATTTCCTTGAGAAAAAGTACGAGATCCTGCCTGAAGTATCCAGAGTTACTTATCTTACAGTAACCTATCTTCCGAGTTCAAGCCCCTTACTATGAGCCTGGACACATTTACGATACCAAGCAGTATACATGTAGCGATGGAGATTCCTGAATCGAGAACTATGATTATGGAGGAAATGGGGGTGCTTGAGAAAAATAACACTTAGGACCGAGTTACTTTTCCAAGGGTACACAAGGTGGTTGGGTGAAAATGGGTGTTCACCGATAAATACAAGCTTGATGGAACGATTGATAGGTATAAGTCAAGATTGGCTGCCAAAGGCTTTACTCAGACCTTCGGAATAGATTACTCCAAGACTTTCTCCCTGGTAGAAAAGTTAAATACTGTTTGTGTTCTAATCTCAGTTGTTGTTAAAAAAGACTGGCCTTTCCACTAGTTTAATGTGAAGAATGGCTTCCTCAATGGAGAATTAGAAGAAGAAGTCTACATGAGTCCTCCTCTAAGGTTCGAGAAACAGTTTAATCACCAGATGTGTAAATTGAGGAAGTCCTCGTATGGTTTGAAACAGTCTCCAAGAGCCTGGTTTGGCAGATTCACTACCTTCGTAAAATCACAAGGGTACAGTCAGGGACATTCAGATCACACCCTCTTTACGAAGAAATCAGTATCATGGAAAATTGCAATTCTGTTTGTGTATGTGGAAGATATTTTCATATAAGGTGATGATGCTTCAGAAATTGCCAGGCTGAAGAGGAAAATGGCTGAGGAATTTGAAATTAAGGACCTCGAAAAATTGAGGTACTTTCTCATAATGGAAATGGATCGATTGAAAGAAGGGATTTCAGTTTCTCAACGAAAATATACTCTGGATTTACTTAAGGATACATGTATGACGAGTTGTAAACCAGTTGATACCCCTATAGAAACCAATGCAAAACTCAATAACTTGAATAATAGTGTTTTGTGTTGGATCGATATCATCACGCAGCGGAACAAATCAGGATCTATAAGTATTCTAATTCATTAATTTTGGTTGAAAAGAAATATGCTAAAACAGAGTATAATGGGTTTTAGGAACATAACTTGGCCGAACCTTCGAAATCTCTATTTCCAGCAAATTCTCCAAATCCTTGTTAAATCACCACAAGATCTTCCCTACTATCCTCTTGGTGCTCTAGATTGAGTTGTGGGACTCAAAATAAGCTGGAATCAAAGGGAATATGAAGAAAGCTCACTGAACCAACCCATTGAAGAACACCTTCTTCATCCAAATTTTTCAGCAAAAATTCAATCAGTTCACCATCTCTTTCTTCACTCCAATCTCTTCAATATATTGCAAACTATCATGCAAAGAGATTTTCTACATGGGATGCAGCTCACTTGGAGTAAACTAAAGAAAGAGGTGGATTTCTTATAAGCTAGTTGAAGATGAACATGAAAAACCCATTTTCAATTTTATGTAATTTTTCAATTTCCAAAATCTATTTTGATTTTGAAATCATATTTTATTTCTAAAATCAAAATTTATTAATTTTACAAATTAATTTCATAAATTAGTTTTCTAATAAAATTAATAAATAATTATTCAAGAGATTTCAATAATTCTAATTAATTTAATATCCAATATTAAATTAATTTTTACAAATTCATCTTCATATATTTAAATCATAATTAATTTAATATCCATTTGATTCTAATTTGAACGTTTCAAATTAACTTATCACGCTACTCTAGAGCTAATCCATTTTCGAGCTAGTAGAGGGATCTCATGGACCTACAGATCATAGGTTCCAACGATCCGAGATTAGTCGGCTAAACTCATTAGACTGATCTAACCCCCATTCGTTAACTAATGGGTCACTCCAATAAAGCCCATAGTTGAACTCCCCTCACTATAGATATATTATGTACACTTGATATAACCATGATTAGTAACTTACCCTTCACAGGTTGTTCGTAATAACAGCTGGGTCAAATCTCTGTTTTACCCTCAAAATTACCTCTTGTTCCTTAAGTCCCCACTGATCCCTTAATCAACAATTGTTTGGTGATCCAATCACAAAATCGAGTCCTTCTCATACCAAATGAGAGGGCGAGATCCCTTGTTCAAGCCCCAGAATCAGCACTTAAGGAAAACACTCTCTACTATCCCTAAAGCAGGTAGGAGTGAATTCCTTCTTGCACCCTATGTCCTCAGCTATCTAACCGGTCTTACCCCGGAAATGGAAGTCATATTGAGCCGGCGCTGTTGAGCCAACTCCCACCTATGCAAATCTAAGAGCAATCCCGAATAAATAGGAGTTCATAGTTAGCTCAGGATTAAGGTCAAATTACCTAGGTCATCGCTTTGAAATAGTCAGCCTTAAACAATAAACAGCGTTATAAGATAAGAGTGACTCATTTCGTGGTTCGATTGATAACCGGCAGAAATGCCAGTTATTATAAGCCTTTTATTTAGAATTATGAGGGCTAACAGGTAGAAAATGCAGTGATAATATTTAGAATTTGTGAAAAAATTAGTTTTGCGTCGATCAGCACCTAAATCCTCACTGACCCAATATTATGCGTTATTCCGTGCCAAAGTGTCTATTTTTATAGCTATCGTAGGAATCAAACGCATGCGTTTGAAACTAGTAATCACAGACAAACGCATGCGATGAAGTCAGGCGACTGCAAAGACGAATGAAGATGGTAATCGTATGCATCCGACACATGGAAGTTGTAGTAAATGCATGCATCCAACGCATGGAGAACACGGTGAACAAATAGAGATTGCGGCCACGGAGTGACAGCCATAATAGAAGATCGCAAGATGGGTAGAACGCGTTGATAACTTCAGCTAAATTCAGCTCGAACACATACCTTGAGAGTATCAACAAGATAAGGCAATGTGACAATGACCATACCACGACAAAAGCAGCAGTGAGCCATACCTCCATCATTACAACTGTCGGCGTCCAAATTCTATAAATAACCCTTGAAACCTTCATTTTGAGACATCCGAGCTTCTGCCTCAAGGCAGAGGTTTGTGATCACAGATGAGAGCTTGAAAGAGATTTCCAGTGAGAATTCTTCATCAATACAACCCAGACCGAGTGACGATTGGAGCATTCGCCAGAGATAGAGCTCGAGAGAGACATCTCCACCATTCAACCATGGCACCACCAGCAGCCTTGACGCAGAGTCCTTCATCTCCCTTCTAATCTCTGTATTGTATTACATTTTAGCTTTGAAGATATTAAGATATTTTGTGATCAATGCAAATCTTAATCCTTTATTACCGTCTTCTTCATCATCTTCATCTCTATCATGGTTTATCTTTAGTGTTTATTTATTAAAGTAAATTGCATGCTTAATTCGTGTAGCCTAGAGATAGAATGCATGAAACAACCACCGAGAGATGTGTTGTGCGAGTATAGTGAGATAATCCTTTTGCTCGGTGAAAGGCTTGTAGCACGCTTGTCTATGGGATGTTGCATTTGCTTGTCTATAAGTTAAATAGCTGTGTCTAACTGCCTGATAAGGTAAGAGATGGAACGTATTAAGCAAGGTCGCATTGTTCCTCAAGATAGGCACAATCTTATGCTCAATGCAACCATGCACTATAGAGATATAGTCATGCGGCTGACCACCGAGAGGTGTGATGTGTTTAGTGCAAACGAGCTGGGATTACTCGGGCGATTTAAGATAGTAAATATTACTATGCATTAATGGTTGTTGTGTGTTTCTACTTATTCTCATTGCAGTCTTCTATTGCTCAATTTGTTTAGTTAGGAGTAAGAGTAGTGTGTAAGTCATTTAAAACCTTCTTCGCTTTATTTTTATTCTTATTTATCACCTCATACGCATTACTTCACAAATATTATTGAATGAAAAGTCCTCGTGTTTGACCTTGGATTACCCGAGACACTTGCATTTATGTTATACTTGGCGCAAGCGTAAGAAAACTTGTGATAGGAATGCGTGGACATTTCATGCTAAGATTAACGCATCATCATTCTGATGCATAACCTCAGACGCATGGGTGAAAACGCATAAGCCATGTCTAACGCATGATTTCATGTTCAACCCCATCCGTCCTTAATAATAAATAAGACAAACCGTTCCTAAAATTATCCCAACAAGTTTTTGGCGCCGTTGCCGGGGACTTGGCAGCTAATGTTTTGTGAAGTTTTGTGTTTTTGTAGGCACCCTTTCAATCTTAGGCGAATTGTAGATTGTGCGACCAAGCTGCAAACAATATTTGAAGTATAAGCGCTGCGTCGAAAGTTAAATATTGACCCTGAGATAGAAAGGCTATCTGTCGCATGAGCTGGAAGCAGCCTAAGACGCATGTCAACCATCATGCATCCAATAACTGCTGGAAGCTCCAATGGTCAGGGCGAACCTCTTGACCCAAGCAGTTGAGAGCCATCTCTTGCATGGGAGACTCCTTATGGTGACAACACTCCAATTCCTCCAGGGACTTCTTCTGCTCTATCTTTTACATTGCTTTCTTAGTTTAGGTTATCACTTTTATTTATTGTTATTTTGGATATGCAGCTGCTTCCTTGGTTGTGGTGCGTTTGCTCCTTGTAGGTGCGATAATAACTCTCCTCGGTCTGCAGTTACAACGGAAGAATCCTCCACAACCTTTAACGCATAACTTCAATCGCATGAACTCCAACACATTGTCGCATGCGTTCTTCTACTTAAGGTTCTTTTCTTGTTATCTTTTATGCATTATCCTTTTGGAATTCTCCTTGTCTGACTGCAGTTCTTTGCGATGCGTCTATGATGGTACAAATAATTCACCGCGTCCTCTAGTTAATCATTACAAGGCGCTATTTACTTTTAATAACTTCTTCAAATTATGAAAGTCTATAGTTTTATTGTGTGCAAACCCTTACTCAAACACTTGGTATCACATTCCTATTAAGTTTGTTTTCAGCTTGCAGTGAGAACGCTGCCACCCTCTAAGTTTGGGGGTGGCAGTGGTCTCGAAGAATTACGTTCATCACATTGTGGTCATTTCCATAAAAAAAAACTTTTGAAAATAACAACTCCTCTGTCATCGCAATGGGGAAATCCATGTTGATAAGAGTTGAGTTGTGAAAGGCATTTACCCGTAGTTGGATGTCCGCATGATACCCGTGGGGGCAAGCCAAAACGAAGGTAAATCGCCAGGATCGACACATCAGCGCAACCCTCTGTCTGGCAAAGCCAAATTAAGCAAGACATGAGTTGAGTTGAATATGGAATGCAACCGAAGTTGGATGCCCGCATGACACACGTGGGGGTAAGCCAAAACGAAAAGCGTAACTAGGTTCAACGCCGCATTCGAATAAGTAAATGCATAAGCTTGAATTGTTTTGAACGAACGCTTGTCTATGGGATGTTGCATTGCTTGTTTATAAGTTAAATAGCCGCGTCTAACTGCCTGATAAGGTAAGAGATGGAACGTACTAAGCAAGGTTCGCATTGTTCCTCGAGATAGGCACACTCTTATGCTCAATGCAACCATGCACTATAGAGATATAGTCATGCGGCTGACCACCGAGAGGTGTGATGCGTTAGTGCAACGAGCTGGGATTACTCGGGCGATTTAAGATAGTAAATATTACTATGCATTAATGGTTGTTGTGTTTCTACTTATTCTCATTGCAAGTCTTCTATTGCTCAATTTGTTTAGTTAGGAGTAAGAGTAGTGTGTAAGTCATTTAAAACCTTCTTCGCTTTATTTTTATTCTTATTTATCGCCTCAAACGCATCACTTCACAAATATTATTGAGTGACAAGTCCCCATGTTCGACCTTGGATTACCCGAGAAACTTACGTTTGTGTTATACTTGGCGCAAGCGTAAGAAAACTTGTGATAGGAACGCGTGGTCATTGCATGCTAAGATTAACGCATCATTATTCTGACACATAACCTCAGACGCATGGGTGCAAATGTATAAGCCATGTCTAACGCATGATTTCATGTTCAACCCCATCCGTCTTAAATAATAAATAAGACAAACCGTTCCTAAAACTATCCCAACACCGATCTTACAAATTCTTTTGCACAAGGACACCCTCACTCCTCATGTCCAACATGAACAAATTAGGATCACTTCGTTTGTAGCACTTTACAACTCCTTACAACAACTACAGAGCAGGCCGTATCCAATAGTATTACCAGAATAAGGTACCCAACCTTATCCATGTACTATTGATCATTTTGACTATTTACTCGAACTTGATCCACCTTTATGTCTCCACATAAAGTTCAAGTATTCATCCAATAGTCAAGGGACTTCCCGATACCCTCAACATTGCGAGGAAACTCAGTTGAGCTCGTAACGCTCCTTGTGGTCTATTTTTCAGCTCGCACAAAATTTGTCCTAGTTGAATTATGAGTTTTCGATTGGATGTTGCTTGATTCTGAAGCACTGATTCGTTCTTATCAATGTACTGCTTCAACAAGCTCTCTAAGGATGAAGATTGCGGTGTTTGTGAGCTGCTAGCTTGGCTATGCGTTGGACCGTTTGTTTGCGGAAAAAATCTGGGTGGTTCTTTTTCTCTACGCCGTTGGTTGGAAGTTTTGTTGCTAATTCTTCCACGTAAAATTTGGATGGTTTCTCCACTCGGGGTTGTATGTATTTGGAATAGGGATTATTTTTTATGAAGCATACTGACCGGCCATTCTTCCATCGAATGAGCGTTTTCACAAATGACACAACTTGCGGTCGTTTGAGCAATTGCGCTGACCTCCTTTTCTTCGCTCTCGTGTTATTAATTGTGATACCTTGTATTAAACTCATCATCGCAGTCATTTGGTTTTGCAGGGATGCGATGGCCCCATTGTTTGCGTCATTATCTTTTATGCTCAATCTCCGATCACTCTCTCTCCAATCCTCGTGATTTTTAAAGATGCGATCAAGGATGTTCTTAGCCTCCTCATATGTTTTGTCTAGCAGACCAGCAGCGGCTACCGCATTGGCAGCAGTCTGTAAAGAGGGATTCAGTCCTTGGTAAAAAGTCTCCATCTGCAAGCAGTCTGGTAAGCCATTATGTGGACAGTCTCTTACCAGACGCTTGAACCTCGCCCAAGCATCGCTGAGCGATTCGTCATCTTCTTGTTCAAAATTTGTTATTAATTTCCTTCTCCTGGATTCTCGGTTGGTGGGAAATACTTCTTCATAAACATTTCCACCACCTATTCCCACGAAGTGATCTCTCTGGGCTCGAGGGAATACGCCCATTTTCTTGCCTGATTACATAGAGAAAATGGAAACAGAGTTAGTCGAACTTCTTCGGTAGAGATATTCGGGAACACAAAAGTGTTGCAGATTTCTATGAAGCTCCGGATGTGGGCGTGCGGGTCTTCGCCACACCTCTCTCCAAACTACCCAGCAGCCTGGATCATCTACAATATTACCGACTTTATTTCAAACCTTGATTCGTCTAACGCTGGCCTCATGATTCCGGGAGAGAAATCATAAAGATTGGGCGACGCATAGTCCCGAATGGGTCTATTGCAATCATTCGCCAGAAGGATGGGGTTGGCCATTATATTGTTCACGTTTGTGGCCCTTACTTCCGGTTGCTCTGCCATTCTTGGGGTTCTGTCTTGATGTTCGCGGTTATCTCTTAGTCTGCGTCAAAATGTTCTCTCAATCTCCGGGTCATAGTTTGCCAGAGATTGAGAGTCTGCAAAGAAATCAGAAAAATTACCATTAGCACACTGATTAGTCGAAGTCCCCGGCAACGGTGTCAAAAACTTGATGTGTTATTTTATGAGGTGGAATAATGGATAAAATGCAGTGATGGAATTACATTGAGCACTCAAGTTTTCTCAGTGGAATCCAAGTGTAAACCCCACTGAATTTCCTGGTAAGTCCAGGGTCAAACTCAGGGACTTGGGAAAACGGTATGCGATGATAATTTCTCAGAAAGACTTTGCGGTAACCGATAACTCAATAATTATTTGGTTTGTTGTTTACGGTAATAAAAATAAACAAATGCAACGGAGTTTTGAAAAGAGTTGATAATATAGAAAATGCAATGAGTATGCGGTGAACGGGTTGAGAAGAGTTTCATCTAACACTTCCTAGGATGCGTTCATGCTATGTGATCATGCAACACACATACAATAGTAAACCATCTCTCGACGCGAATGCTACGACTTCTAATGCTAGAACACATGCGATATATGCGATAAGTCTATAGGACCTACACATAGGCCACTATTCTTATTTATGCAATGACAAAATGACACACACACAAATAAAGCGACCACATAATATCATACCTATCTCTAGAGTGCATGCAATGCAGGTTGACAAACAGAGCTTATCTCTAAGATTGTGATAAACAGGACCTACACATAGTCTGCGTCCTTTCCAAACACGCTCTTGAGGATCACCTAGCCTTGGTCTCGATATCTAACCTGTTAGATACGCAAATTTGTGATGCCTTTCAAGGACCATCTTAAATGATTGTGATGAAAAATAGAAAGAGAAGGAAAATAGGGCACACACAAGGATACATGGAAAATCCTAATACAGGGAGAAAAAAATCACGATATAGAGTTTTTCTTATTAAGATTTGATACATCAGATACATAGAGACTTCACATTTAAATAGAAAAAAGGGAAACCCTAAAGTACAGTGAAAAGACAAAAATGCCCCTAGAGCTAAAACCCTATTTTCAACACTCCCTTCAAGTTAGGCGTAGATATCAATAAGGTCCAACTTGCCAATACATGAGTCAAATATCTGTCTGGGAAGCCCTTTTGTAAGAACATCTGCAATCTGTTGACTAGAAGGAATATAGAGAATACAAGTATTGCCACTGTCAAGTCTCTCCTTAATGAAATGCCTATCAATATCCACATGCTTTATTTTGTCATGTTGTACTGGGTTGTTCGTGATACTTATTGCAGCTTTGTTATCATAGTAGAATTTCATTGGATCGTCATGACCTTGATTAAGATCACTTAGGACCTTTTCCAGCCAAATTTCCTCACATATCCACAGACTCATGGCCCTGTATTCAGCTTCGGCACTCCTGACAACAACTCCTTGTTTCTTACTTCTCCATGTAACAAGGTTACCCCACACGACGGTACTGAATGAACTTTTATTCAAGAGTATCTATGAATGGAAGTGAATCTTTCCAATTCATTGTGACAGAATTTCCACATATACATTCAAACATATAGATATGCATTGTAAAGCTAAATAACTAGCATGCTTAAATAATCAATAAATAAGATACCAAGAGATCATACCAGTTGAAGACTCTTCTTCATAGTAAATCTCACTTTCGCTGGAACGGCAAGCTATCATTCAGCAACACCCAATCGTCTACCACGAACAATCTCCACACGAACAGAAAGAAATGGGGACGATACAACCACTCAGAGCCCTCAGTATTCTTGGAGTGAGAATCCAAAGGGTGGGCTTTGTTCGGATTTGGTAGAGGGGAGGATGTAAAGAGATTGTATACAACGACCAAGCAAGTGGGAGAAAGACTCGTCTATCGTATAGACAAAATGTTTGATCTTTTAGGTGAAGTATACGATCATGTAGGAAAAGGTAAGTGATCGTCTAAATGATCGTGTAGGAAAAGCTAAGTGATCGTCTATACGATCATTTAGTAAAGCTCGGGCACTAAACGATCGTTTAGTGAAAGATAAGCGATTGTTTAGTACAACGCACGAGCGGGTGTAAGCGTTAAGCGATTGTTTAGCAGAAGGCGCGCGCGGGTGTAAGCATTAAGTGATCGTTTAGCACTATCGTATAGGCTCTGATTTTACTAAGCGATGACACACATAAATGCTATCTCTTATGCTTAACACACTGTGAGTTATTTAAGCGTCTCAAAGTGATTCTTATCTAACTCATCCGTTACGAAAACAGAAGAGATGTCGGTCAATTCCCATAACTGTCCAATTAATAAATAATAAATGTAATCTTATTATATTCATAATCTATGGCTTAATATCATATATTAACCATAGTAATTTTCCTCCACTAGATATAAATCATATTTATATCCAATTTCCTCCAAATTAATGTATCTCATACATAAAGTCAATTATATCATATATAATTAACTAGTTCAATTATATCATATATAATCGAATTCCCTCTTGTCAATTTGAACATTTCAAACTGACCAAAAAACTGATTCTCAACTTGTATACAAGCTATCGAGGGGATCTTATGAACCTATGGCTCGAAGCTCCAACAGTACGTGAATAACTGACTAAACTCTTTAGCCACGATATTTACTATCTGTTAACTGCCAAGCATTCCACTAAAGACCGATAGCTGAACTCTTCTTACCATAGATATATTTCAATGCCCATTGGATATTACCAAACATCAGTACAATGACCCTTCACAGATGCTCGTACGTATAGTTAGGCCAATTTACCATTTTGCCCCTGTAATTACATCTTACTCCTTAAGTACCACCAATCCCTCTAATTAACAATACAACATAGTCCTACTATGTGTGAACACCTCTCGGGCCAAGAGAAGGTGTGTGGCGCCACATCATTCAAGCCTCAGGATCACCCCTTAAGGGAGCAATCTATCTACTTACCCCTGCTTCGGCGAAAAAGTGAACTCTATCTTGTGAAGTTGAGTTTCCAGCTCTCAAATCAAACGAATCCCCAAGTGGTAGGTTTGAGTTGGCGCTCTGGCCACTCGCACCCATGTAAATCAAATGACCGCCCTCAATGGAAAGAGTTCCCAACTCACTCAGGATTGAGGTCACGTTACCTATGGTCATCCCAGTGAAGTGAAGTCTTTGTTATGAATGGAGTTATATAACGAGACATTAACACTTCGTGGTCAGATCTTATACAAACTCTTTGTATGGGATGCCCCCGCTCGCATGTCCCCTACACGTCACAACACTTGTAACTATTCCCAAACTGGGACGCCTCCGTAGTGTTACCAGGATAAGGTTTCCTTTATTCATATACTACAGACCATTTTGGTTATCACTTAAGACATGATCTACTTGTATGTCACTATATGCATGCTTAAGTTACATAAAGACAACCGGGGATTTTAAGTTTATTGGTTTGTGGTAAAGCAAATAAAACATTTAAATGTGCAAAGTCAAGAAGTGAAATAAATATCATATATTATAAATCACAAGTGTTCATACAAAATGTGTTTACAAACTACAGGACACGAAACTTTAGGGCACAAACCCCATCAGGTACAGTATCTAAAGGTCAACTTTCTATCTACCTTAAAGCCTGCCCAATCAGCATCCATGTATGCCTTGATGTGCCGTCTGTCGGACTTTCTGAACATCAACCCTTTGCCCGGAGAGGTTTTTAAATACCTCAAGATGTGCTCCACTGCTCTCATATGTTCTTCATAAGGAGACTGCATGAACTGACTAACTACACTGACCGCATACACAATATCTGGTCTGATATGGGAGAGATAGATTAGTTTCCCAACAAGCCACTGATATATTTCCTTGTTAACCACAACACTGTTACTCAAGTTACTGAGTTTAGCATTAACTTCCATAGAATTGTCCACTGGTTTACAGCCTGTCATACCTGTCTCCTTAAGTAAATCCAGAGTATATTTTTGTTGAGAAACCAAAATCCCTTCTTTCAACCGGGCCACTTCCATTTCGAGAAAGTACCTCAATTTTTTGAGATCCTTGATTTCAAATTCCTCAACCATTTTCCTCTTCAATCTGTCAATTCTGAAGCATCGTCACCTGAAATGACAATATCATCTACATACACAATCATAACTGCAATTTTCCCGGACTGATTTCTTTGTAAAGAGGGTGTGATCTGAGTGTCTCTGATTGTACCATTGTGACTTTACAAAGGTAGTGAATCTAACAAACCAAGCTCTCGGAGACTGTTTCAACCCATACGAGAACTTCTTCAGTTTACATAGTCGATGATTGAACTGTTTCTCGAACCCTGGAGGAGGACTCATGTAAACTTCTTCTTCTAATTCTCCATTAAGAAAGGCATTCTTCACATCAAACTGGTGGAGAGACCAGTCTTTATTAACCGCAACAGAGAGAAGAACACAATCTGTGTTTAACTTTGTTATTGGGGAGAAAGTCTTGGAGTAATCTATTCCTTTGCTACTGGGGACAAGGTCTGATTGAAGCCTCTGGCAACCAATCCGGCCTTGTACCTATCAATCGTTCCATCAGGCCTATATTTAATGGTGAACACCCACTTGCACCCAACTTCCTTGTGCCCCTTTGGAAGGGTAACCTGGTCTCAAGTGTTGTTTCTCTCAAGCGCCCCTATTTCCTCCATGAATACAGCTTTCCATTCGGGAATCTCTATCACTGCATGTATACTGCTCAATATAGTAACTGTGTCAATGCTCGTAGTAAGGGCTTTGAACACAGAAGACAAGTTGCTATAAGATTAGTAACTCTGTCGTGGATACTTTGTGCAAGATCTCGTACCTTTCCTTAAGGATATAGGAAGGTCAAGGGAGGCATCATGGTCTTTCTTTTCCTCTGACTCCCCACTGCATTTAGCCTCCTACTCATGTGTCTTATCTTCTAAGGGATCTCCTCCACCTTTAACAATGTTCTCTGCTGGAACAGGCTTTTCATAACTACCATCACTTGTATCAATCACATTCTCAGTACAGTCATTGGTGTTGTCATTTTCTTCTCTATCTTTACTCACATCATTTTCAACATAAATGTTACCATTATCAGGGATAAGATTACTAGTACCTAGAACTGACACCCGTTCTGACTTATGGACTAGAGCCGGAGAAGTAACAGGTGGCGTTATTTCCTTCCTAAGATTCCTCCTATAGTACGTGATCCATGGGACTTGTTCGATAGGCAGAATGGGTTTGTTGATACTTATGTCAGGAATAGGTTTAGGTAAGACTGACAGACTCGGACCCCAATTAATCTCTTCACTAGTACTCTCCCCCTGAAGAGGACTAATGGGAAAGAAGGGTTGATCTTCAAGGAAGGTCACATCTAAAGACAAAATATTTCTTGGAGGAAGGATGGTAACATTTATACCCACGTTGATGAAGAGGGTATCCCACAAAGACACATTTCTAAGCAAGGGAGGTAAACTTGGTTCAACTAGGACCATGGGTATGGACGAACATAACACACCCCAAAACCTGAAGCGAAACATCAAAGATAAGTCGGTTATCAAGATAGGACTCTTTGAAACAGTCTAAGGGGGTTTGGAATTTTAAGACCCAGGAAGGCATTCAGTTTATCAAATGAGCTGTTGTTAGAACAACATCTCCCCACAAATAGAACGGAAGAGAAGTTGACTACATAAGAGACCGAGCAACTTCGATAAGATGATGGTTTTTTCGTTTGGCTACTCCATTTTGTTGAAGAGTATACGCATACGAACTCTGATGGACAATTCCTTTAGAGACTAAGAATTCCCTAAAGGAATTATTAAAAAAACTCCCGACCATTGTCACTTTGAAGGATAACAATTTTTGCATTGAATGGGTTTCTACAGAACTGTAGAAATGTTTGAAAACTGACGTGGCTTCAGACTTATTAGTAAGAAGAAAAACCCAAGTTAGTCTAGTGTGGTCATTGATGCATGGTTAATGCGATGAAATAATGGTGTAGAATGCGATGGTGGAATATGTGTTGTGTATGCAAGTTTTCTCAGCAAGATCTAAGTATAAATCCTACTAAGTTGCCTGATAAGCTCAGGGTCGAACACAGGGACTAAGGAAATAGTATGCGATGGTAATTTTTGGTTACTTTGCGGTAACAAATAATTCAATGCGTTGGTTGGTTTGTTGTTTAAGGTAAAAGGTTTATGCAACGAAATTGAGAAAAGAGTTAATAATGCGAGAGATACAATGAGTATGTGGATGACTAGCGTTTCCTGAGATTGCGTTCAAGTTATGCGATCATGCTACACACATGCAACAACAGTTCATTTTCTAATGCAAATTCGATAGCTTCTAGTTTTAGGACGCATGCGATGTATTCGATGATGTCTATAGAGCTTATTCCTAAGTCTCTACTTCTTGCCTATACAATGATGAATGATGCACACAGGTACAAGATGACCACATACAATCATATCCTATCTCTAGGGTGCATGCGATGCGTTAATAGCAAACAGAACTTATTCCTAAGCTTCTATCTCTTGATTATGCGGTTCTAATCTGACTCTTCCGAGCCTAGATTCTAATCTGACTTTTCCAAGCCTAGATTCTATCTTTAGACTACCCTCTCGAGTATCTCTAAAGAACGAATGATGCATACATAATACAAGATGATCGCATAAAGTGAAGATCCCAGGTTATGCTAGCTAAGTGCTTCTCAACCCATTCGACAATTTAGCTACTCATGCGTAATGTAAAGAGAGTGGACAGATATAGAGATACAATTTCAATTTTATAAATAAGTTTAAAATATTAATGACAATGGAAGATAAGGATGGAGAGCCTGGTAGCAATGTCTTGCTTTCCAAGGCTTTTACACTGAGTTTTCTCTACCCTGCCCAAAAGATATTCTTGCTTCCGCAACAATTGGCCCTCTCTCTGTTTTCGACGCTTCTCGACACTCTTCCAAGTTAACCAAGACAATCTCTCAACGTATTCTCCCTTCACTCGCTTCCGCCTTCTAAGTATATGAAATTATGAACAAGGTTAACTATCGTCTATATGGTGAATTCTCCGAACAGAACGAACTAAACTCCTTAAACGAAGGTGGCCTTTAGTATTTATAAAGCTTCAGGGTGAAGAGCATTTTCTCTCGAATAATTTCACTGATGGGATGTCATTAATTCTCTGTCTAATGCGCTGAATATTTGTCACCGAAAAGTTGAGTGTACTTGCAACAGTATGTCATTAACGGCTTGTCAACTAATTTCATATTCGACCGTCATCAGCTTTCTATTCCATCGTGATTTATTAAGCTTTCACCTTGATGCGTCGGCTCTATGCGGCCACCTTCTTGAGCAGATTTTCGCGAACGCATAGCCTTGCGGTTGCAATCTCTTAATGTGCTCGGACGCTAATTTCCTTGGATCACAATTCCTCTTTGCGCCAACGCATTTTCTGCACAAAATATATAAGTTAGCTATTTTTAATGCAAAGGACGCATGTGATCACAATGTTATAAACTTAATGCTTTTGGACGCAACTTTATATATTTTTACCATCGCAATCTTTCATTATTTTATAACTTTGCACTGAAATAACATGCATTTCTGTCCGTTATCACACCCCTAAATTTAAAACAATGCTTGTCCTCAAGCATAAGCTAAAGATTTTCTCTAGAAAGTTGACCGCCTTCTTCTTTCCTAGATTTCTCAAGGATGCCTTATTCAAATCCTATCTATCGAAATCTCCTTAATTCTTATCAGGTCTCTTCTTAAAATATTTCAAAAATTAAGGGACCGCAAGTTTAACCTTCAAAAATACTTTCCTAATTTTCAGGGCATCGCATGATTTATTTCATATAAAAAACTTTCTACTGGGATATTTTCAAATGTTTTTTATCCTTGCGTATTTTAGATATTTTTTCTAAGACCTTGCGCTGATCCAAGTACCTAGCCTTTGTTTTGGCTTTCCCCCATGTGTGTCATGGACATCCAACTACGAGCAAGGCGTTCTTTCTCAGTCTAAACTCATGCCCATTTGGCAGTGGAGTTGCGATCATTTTATTAATGCGTTGATCACGATTTCTACCTTCGTTTTGGCTTGCCCCCACGTGTTTCATGCGGACATCTAACTACGAGTAGGATCCGATCGCAACGTTATGATTTTGTTTTTTGTAGAGCCTAAAAATAGCAAGGGTGAAAATGAATACCGCACCCCCAAATTTAAACGCAACAATGTCTTCATTGCTGAAAGATTGAAAGAAGTCATGCGATGCTCTTAGGAAATTACGTAAAAATTAGTTTGAAAGAAAGCTGGTGGACCACTAACTTCTAGAAATATTTCATGAGTTAACTGTCCTAAAATTAAGTTGACTCTAGTATATACGAAAAAATAGGGGCATGTGTTTCATCATTGAAATGATAATTGGCAAAGAGAAATAATGCGGTGACCTACTAGATTAATCAATGTGTAATGATTGCGCCGACTAAAGAGGATGCGATGATAAAATTATCAAAGTTAAAATGTGATACGAGAGAGCAAAATTTGGAATAACAAAGTCAAGGAAAGATATAACCCCCAAATTTGCTCTGTCACCCGCATTATTTATGAACACATCCTTCTTTGTGGCGAACTGCTCTCTTCGATTACAGTGGCGGAATAAGCTAGTTGCATCTTTCGTGCAGCTCCTCCACAATCGTTCACCACGATTGTTGCAAAGAAAACATTGAGATGGTCAAATAAAAAAATAAAAACAATTTTTTTTTTAAAGATGCAAAGACAAATATACAATAACAAATAAAAGGGTAATGAAAGTTCATGAATCATTGATAGGAAAAAGGATATTCCAAAAGACTTGTGCCCTTGATGAGGTTCTGTCGCATAACAACGCAGGGGCCACTCGATTTTTCTTCATTCAGGATTTCTCAGGTCTACAGAGGTCTTCTCCCGATGAAAATCACCTCCGCAATATATCTTGACTCTTTGCCCGTTAACCTTAAATGTGCCGGTCTCTTCCTCATTAGTCAGTTCGATCGCACCATGCGGGAATACTTCTTTGATTATAAAGGGTCCAGACTAGCATGACTTTAATTTTCCGGGAAAGAGCCATAGCTGCAAATTGAAAAGTAAGACCTTTTGTTCGACATGGAGATTCTTGCTTCCCTTGCCAACCTTTTTCGCGCTCTTTGTAAATTTTGGCATTCTCATAAGCTTTCGTTCTCCATTCATCAAGCTCAACCAACTGAAGTTTCCTTGCTTCCCTTGCCGCCTTCAAGTCGAAATTAAGCTTTTTAACCGCCCACATTGCTTTATGCTCTAACTCAAGTGGTAGATGACATGCCTTTCCGAACACCAGCGCATACGAGGACATGCCTATAGGTGTCTTCTAGGCGGTTCTGTATGCCCACGGGCATCGTCCAACTTCATTGCCCAATATTTTCGTGAAGGTTTTACCACCTTCTCTAATATCAGCTTGATTTCTCGGTTGGACACTTCAGCTTGACCATTTTTCTGTGGGTGCTATGCGGTGGCCACTTTATGAAGGATATTATATTTGAGCAGCAACTTGTTGACGATGTGATTAACAAAGTGGGAGCCTTCATTACTTATTATGGCACGTGGAGTGCCAAAACGAGTGAAGATATTTTTCTTCAAGAACTTGGAGACTGCCGCCGCATCGCTTGTGATGCACGATACCGCTTCTACCTATTTAGAAACGTAGTCGGCGGCTAACAGGATGTATTTGTGACCATTTGATGGTGGAAATGGTCCCATGAAGTCTAGGCCCCAGACAGTGATGTTCATGGGCATCGTATGCTTCCATGAAATGTTTCCCATGCGTTGTCACCGGTCGCATTTCATCGCATAGTCTCTTGCATCCTTGAATAATGTTGGCCAAAAATACCCACTCTGTAATACCTTTTCTGCTGTGCGTTGGCCTCCAAAGTGCCCTCCATATGGCGAGTCATGACATTGTGATAATATGCGTTGGTGAGCAGCATCTGGTATGCATAGATGCAAAATCTGGTCTGATCCCCTCTTATAGAGATTTGCCTCGTCCCAATAATATGATTTTCATTCATGTCTGAGCCACCTCTTTTGGTGGCTGTATAGTCTTCAGGAAATTGTTCGCACACCAGAAAATTGACCACGTCCCCATACCATGGTAAATCTTCAATTTTCAATAGTTGCTCGTCTGGGAAAGTTGTGTTCACCTTTGACTGGTTGTGGTCAACTTCTAGATTTTCTAATCTGGATAAATGGTCCACAATCTAGTTCACCGTCTCCTTGCGATCAATGATTTCCATATCGAATTCCTAGAGGAAGAGAACCCATCTAATCAATCTCGGTTTCGCATCTTTCTTTGTCATCAAATATTTTATTGCCGAATGGTCAGTGTGAATGAACACTTTAGTTTCCAACAAATAAGCTCTGAATTTTTCCAACGCAAATATCACTGCAAGCAATTCTTTTTCTGTGGTTTGTTTGAGCAGGATTCAAAGTTGTACTCGCATTTGCAATGGGGTGTAGCATTGTTTTCCTCTTTTGTGCCAGTACTGCTCCCATCGCATAACCGTTTGCATCTCACATTAATTTAAAGGGTTGTGTCCAATCCGGTGCGATCAACACAAGTGCGGTTGTTAATGCATTCTTCAGTATCATAAATGCGTTGCGGCATTGATCATCAAAGTCAAACTTTCTTTCTACCTCCAACAATGCACTAAGTGGTTGTGCAATCTTTGAAAAGTCTTTCACAAAGCAACTATAAAAGCTAGCATGTCCCAAGAAGCTCCTGATAGCTTTCACATTTGCTGGAGGTGGAAGCTTTTCAATCGCCTCAATCTTTGCCTTGTCCACCTTCAGCCCATCCTTGGAGACTTTGTGTCCCAGCATAATACCTTCCTTCACCATGAAGTGACATTTCTCCCAATTAAGCACGAGGTTCGTCTCTTCACATATTTTCAATATCTTCTCTAAATTGTTGAAACAGACTTCGTATGTTTGCCCATACACCGAGAAGTAGTCCATGAAAATTGAGAAGTCTTCCATGAAAATTTCTACAGAGTCTTCAAGATATTCCGAAAAGATGACCATCATACACCTTTGGAAAGTGTTCGGCGCATTGCATAGGCGAAACAGCATGCGTCGAAACACAAATGTTTCATAAGGGCAGGTGAATGTGGTTTTCTCTTGATCTTCGGGAGCAATCATGATTTGGTTATAACCGGCATATCCATCCAAGAAGTAGTAGAAATCATTTCCAACTAGGCTGTCTAGCATTTGATCGATAAAAGGCAAAGGGAAATGATCCTTCTTTGTTACCGCATTTAGTTTGCGGTAGTCCATGCAAATCTGCCATCCAGTGATGGTCTTCATTGGTATTAGTTTATTATTTGCATTGGGGATTACCGTCATCCCTCCTTTCTTCGGCACACATTGCTCGAGGCTGACTCATGTGCCATAGGCTATTGGATAGATAATGCCCACGTCCAACCACTTGATTATTTCCTTCTTCACGACCTCCTTCTTCGTAGGGTTGAGTCTGCGTTGATGTTCGATCGATCTTTTGTGATTGTCCTCGAGATGAATTCTATGCATGCAGTATGTGAGGCTGATTCCTCTAATGTCTGCTAACGTCCAGCCAATTGCTTTTATATACTTTCTCATGACGCTTAGCAGTGCAACCTCTTGATCTTCATTAAGTTCAGAGGAAATTATTACAGGTAGCATTTCATTCTGCCCCAGAAATACATACTTCAGGTGGTTTGAGAGGGTTTTCACCTCTATTGTTGGTGGTTGTTCCAAGGATGGCTTTGTTGTTTTTCTTTCTTCACTCGCTGTCGGCTTGTCTTCTTTAGGTGCAACTTCTTTGGTCGTTTTTTTTGTCATTATGTTGCAGACTACTATGGATGCATTCGCATCCTTATCTTCATTTTCATCTTCAGGCTTTTCTTCTTCATTCAAACTTGGTTCATCATCGGATTCATTGAGGTCTTCTTCTTCAGGATATTTCATGGCTCGGATAATATCAAACCTGAGCTTCTTTCCATTCACGCTCAGTGTGATCTCTCCCTTGTACACATCAATCCGAGCACGACTAGTGGATAAAAATGGTCGTCCCAGAATGATGGGTACATCTTTGTCTGCTTCATAGTTCAGGATGATGAAGTCGGCTAGTAATATAAATTTGTCAATCATAACTAGAACATCCAAAACCTTCCCTTCTAGATGCACAAGGGATCTACCAGCTAATTAGAGAGTCACCGTCGTGGGTGCCAACTGCCTCGCATTCAGCTGCTTGAAAATTGATAGGGCAATCAATTTGATGCTGGCTCCGAGATCGCAAAGCGCTTGACCAATGTATGACCCTCCAATAGAGTAGGGTATGGTGAAACTTCCAGGGTCACGCATTTTCGGTGGAATTATAGATTTTGAACTTTGCGTCAATGCCACCGTTGCGAACATACCAGTGCTTCTCTTCTTTGTCACCATGTTCTTCAGAAACTTCGCATACGTGGGCATCTGTTCAAACGCCTCAGTGAACGAAATGTTAATATGCAACTGTTTCAGCAAGTCCATGAAGCGTTGATACCATACCTCATCATTTTTCTTTTTTTTTGAGTCTCTGGGGGAATGGTGGCAGTTGTATGTTCACGGTTCCCTGTTCTTTCGACTTCGAGGTGGACGCAATCTTCGGTTCCATCGCCTTCTTTTCTTCTGTTTCTTCCTGAGTCAAAGGGATCTGAGGTTCCATTGCAATTGGAGCGGTGCGACTAGGCTTCTTCTTCTCCTCCGCCATAGTCTTTCCACTCCGCAACGTCACAACTTGACATTACTATTTTCCCGTACCCCCGAGTTGCGCGGGAGCTCTGTTGAACTCGGCAATGCCCCCTACGGTCTATTCTTGAGTTCACCACAATCTGTCCTATCTGAATTTCCAGATTGCGGATAGACGTCCCTTGGTTCTGAAGAATTGTTTCATTCATTTCAATATATTGCTTCAGTAAACCCTCCAAAGATGAAGATTGTGGCGCCTGTGAACTGCTGGCTTGATTTTATGTTTGACTATTGGTTCGTAGGAAAAATCCTGGTGGCCCTTCTTTTTGTGCCACTGATTGAAAATTCTGTTGTTGATTTTTCCATGCGAAGTTAGGGTGGTTCCTCCACTCGGGGTTGTACATATTGAAAAATGGATTATTTTTCACGAAATAGACTGACTGTGGGTTCCTCGGGCATTCCTCCATTGGATGGCCTTCACCGCAGTAGTACAACTTGTGGTCGTCTGTTTGATTGCATTGACTTGCCCACTATGCGTTCCTGGGCTACTGATTGCAATTACTTGTATCAAATTCATCATCGCAGTCATTTGGTTTTGAAGGGATGTGATGGCCCCATTATTTGCGTACTGTCTTTGATACTTAATCTTTGATCACTTTCCCTCCAATCTTCATGATTTTTAGAAATGCGATCAAGTATATTCTTGTCCTCATCGTAAGTTTTATCAAGCAGACCTCCAGCTACTGCCGCATTGGCAGCCGTCTGCGATGCAGGATTCAGTCCGTGGTAGAAAATTCCATCTGTAAGCAATCTGGTAAGCCGTTATGCGGGCAATTCTCTTAAACCTCGCTCAAGCGTCACTGAGCGATTCGTCAATATCTTGTTCTAAATTGGTGATCAACTTCCTTCTTCTGGCATTCTTCGTCGGGGGGAAGTACTTCTTCATGAACTTTTCAACTACTTGTTCCCATGATGTAATCTCCCCTGGTTTGAGAGAATAAGCCCATTTTCGTGCTTGGTCACACAACGAAAACAGGAACAATGTTAATCAAACCTCCTCAGCGGAGATGTTTGAGAACACAAACGTGTTGCAGATCTCAATGAAACTCCGGAGGTAGGCGTGTGGATCCTCGCCATGCCTACTGCCAAACTGTCCGGAAATTTGAATCATTTGCAGCATCACCAGTTTCATTTCGAACCTCAATCCGTCAAGAGCTGGTCTCATGATTCCTGGTGAGAAATCATAGAGGTTGGGCGACGCATAGTCCCGGATGGGCCTACTGCGATCATTCCCCAATAGAATGGGATACGCCATGATATTATTTTCATTTGGTGCTCCATTTTCTGGTTGCTCCGCCATGTTTGGATCTTTCTCTTGTTGTTGTTGTTAGCGGCTATCTCCTTTTCTTCTTTGGAAAGTTCTCTCAATCTCTGGGTTGTAAATGGGCTCAGGATTTTTTCCTTTGCTCATACGACGTCCGCTTCTTCCCTTACCTAAGGAGAAGAAGTGCACAGAGATGGAGAGTCTACAAAGAAAATCAAAAAATTACCGTGAGCACAATGTATTGTCGTAGTCCCGACAACGGCACCAAAAACTTGATGCATGGTTAATGCGATGAAATAATGGTGTAGAATGTGATGGTGGAATATGCGTTGTGCATGCAATTTATCTCAGCAAGATCCAAGTATAAATCCTACTGAGTTGCCTGGTAAGCCCAGAGTCGAACACAGGGACTAAGGAAATAGTATGCGATGGTAATTTTTGGTTACTTTGCGGTAACAAATAATTCAATACGTTGGTTGGTTTGTTGTTTAAGGTAAAAAGTTTATACGGCGGAATTGAGAAAAGAGTTAATAATGCGAGAGATACAATGGAGTATGCGGAGGAACGGGTTGAGAAGGTCTTTAGTAAGCGTTTCCTGAGATTGCATTCAAGCTATGCGATCATGCTACACACATGCTACAATAGTTTATTTTCCAATGCAAATGCGATAGCTTCTAGTTTTAGGACACATGTGATGTATACAATGATGTCTATAGAGCTTATTCCTAAGTCACTACTTCTTGCCTATGCGATGATGAATGATGCACACAGGTACAAGATGACCGCATACAATCATATCCTATCTCTAGAGTGCATGCAATGCATTAATAGCAAACATAACTTATTCCTAAGTTTCTATCTCTTGATTATATGGTTATAATCTGACTCTCCTGAGCCTAGATTCTATCCTTAGACTACCCTCACGAGTATCTTTAAAGGACGATTGACGCATACATAATACAAGATGATCGCATAAAGTGAAGATCCCAGGTTATGCTAGCTAAGTGCTTCTCAACCCATTCGACAGTTTAGCTACTCATGCGTAATGTAAAGAGAATGGACAGATATAGAGATGAAATTTCCATTTTATAAATAAGTTCATAATACAAAATGACAATGGAAGATAAGGGTGGAGAGCCTGGTAGCAATGTCTTGCTTCCCAAGGCTTTTACGCTGAGTTTTCTCTACTCTGCCCAAAAGATTTTCTTGCTTCCGCAAGAGTTGGCCCTCTCTATGTTTTCGACGCTTCCCTGCACTCTTCCAAGTTGACCAGGACGATCTCTCGGTGTATTCTCCCTTCACTTGCTTCCGCCTTCTAAGTATATGAAAACTATGAACAAGGCTAACTATCGTCTATATGGTGAATTCTCCGAATAGAACGAACTGAACTCCTTAAACGAAGGTGGCCTTCAGTATTTATAGAGCTTCAGGGTGAAGAGCTTTTTCTCTCAAATGATTGCACTGATGGAATGTCATTAATTCTCTATCTGATGCGCTGAATATTTGTTCACCAAAAAGTTGAGTGTACTTGCTATAGTATGTCGTTAACAGTTTGTAAACTAATTTCGGATTCGATCGTTCCATCAGCTTCCTGTCCCATCATGATTTATTAATCTTTCACCTTGATGCGTTGGCTCTATGCAACCACCTTCTTGAGCAGATTTTCGTGAACGAATATGATCGCATAGCCTTGCAGTCGCAATCTCTTGATGCACTTGGACGTTAATTTCCTTGGATCGCAATTTCGCTTTGCGCCAACACATTTTCTGCATAAAATATATAAGTTAGCTGTTTTTAATGCGATGGACGCATGCGA
Organism: Benincasa hispida; assembly: GCF_009727055.1. NCBI lineage: Eukaryota > Viridiplantae > Streptophyta > Magnoliopsida > Cucurbitales > Cucurbitaceae > Benincasa > Benincasa hispida. Next base: position 47,476,664 of record NC_052349.1, on the reverse strand, counting down.
TCGCAATGTTATAAACTTAATGCTTTTGGACGTAATTTTATATATTTTTATCGTCGCAATCCTTCATTATTTTATAACTTTGCGCTGTAATAACGCACATTTCTGCTCGTTATCAGTCATCAATGAAAGTTACAAACACTGTTTGCCAGTGGCGGTAGTAATAGGTGACGGACACCAAACATCGCTATGAAAGAGGGTGAATGGTTTGGAAGGCTTATAAAGCTGAGGTTTTAGCGAGACACAAGGTTGTTTAACTTGGATACACACATCACAATTCAAGTTAGAAAGATTAACATTGCGAAACAGATGAGGAAACAAATATTTCATATAATGCAAACTAGGATGTCCAAAACGATAGTGCCATAATATATAATCAGTTTCAGAGGTAGAAAAACAAGATGAAAGTAAACTAGTCCTATCACATATCCTAGATGAAGCATCTTCAGTAAAGAAATACAGCCTCCCATCATTTCGGGCAGTGCCAATCGTCGTCCCTGAGTTTAGGTCCTAAAAAACAACAGCATTAGGTGAGAAAGTAACTCGACATCTTAAATCCTTTGTAATCTTGCTAACAGATAATAGATTATAAGAAATTTTAGGCACATGCAGTACATCTTGAAGAACCAAACCCTCAAAGGGTGACAAACGGCCTTTCCCGGCCACAGGGACAAATGACCCATCAGCGATTCTGATCCTTTCATTCCCAGCACTTGGATTATATGAAAGAAACTATCGAAAGAGCCAGTTAAGTGGTATGTAGCCCTTAAATCTAGAATCCACGACTTGCTACCAGTTATACTAACAAGACAAAAAGATTGAAGAGTACTTGATTGAGCTATCACACTTACACCCACTGTATTAAAGTTACTCTGATTGGTTTCCTGATTCTGAGGATGAGGACCTCTGGTTGCCGATTCACCTGCCAGTGCTCGTCCAGAACTTGACTGACATCGTTTACCATTATGTGGACGACCATGCAGCTTCCAGCATTGGTTTTTAGTGTGCCAAGTTTTTTTACAATGTTCACATACCAGAGTTGGCTTGCCATATTTCTTATCATTGACAGGACCTGACGCTTTAAATGCAAAAGAATCAATTGGCGAAACCAATGTATTATTCATAGCACTGGACCTTTCTTCCTCAAGGCGAACTTCAGAGTAAACTTCCATCAGGGATGTTATTGGACGAGTTCCCAGTATCCGACTCCGTACCGCATCAAACTTAGAATTCAGCCCTGCCAGAAAGTCAGAAACTCGATCAGTCTCCTCAGACTTGTAATGTAAGACTCCCCCACATGGACAATTTCATACCATCTATTGACATAGGTCTATTTCCTGCCAGATAAAAGAGCTTGTTGAAGTACGCTGTAATGTCCATTGTTCCCTGCTTGTATTCATGGACTTGTTTGCATAAAGTATAGAGTCGGGAAGCATTCTATCATTTGCAGTACAACTAAGAATAGATAGAAGTAAAAGTCTTCTCCCTTCCATATACGTTCTTGAGGGTCACCAAGTCTCGGTTTCGGTATCTCGCCCGTTAGATATCCGAATTTATGACGACCCTCGAGGGCCATTTTATGGATTGAGACCAAGAAAAGTAATTATGACCATTTAATTTCTCCCCTACAATAAAGCTAGCAGAATTTCCTATTGCCCTAGAAAATAAATTTTTTTTGTAGATAAGGAAAGAAAAGAGGTTACCAGACTTCCTAAGTTAGCTGGTAGACTGGAGGGGAGTTCTGATCGGGCATTAGAGGTAGCTCCAAGAACTTCTCCAAGGGTAGCCATCTATTGCTGAACTAACTCATTCTGCTGTTTAATCTAGAGTTGAAGTTGAGCGAACTATTCTTAGATATAGTCAAGTTTCTGTTCCGGATATGACGAAGACGATTCACCCATCTCCAATTTTCCACCCATGAGAATTCCTTGGCTGAAACCGCTACCCACACTTGGCTAGAAAGGAGGCATCGTGGCTGGAATAGAGAAAACTGCAGGTGCGGCTAGGCAAGGAACACGACTCAGGTCTAAAAGTTCGCGGCCGGTTGGAATGGCAGCACTGAAGCTGAACGGCTGGATCTATGTGCAGACATCTGCACTAGAACTGAGCGACAGCTAAGGACGATCAGATGTCTGCACTCGACTGGAGTCAGTCCAGAAGGCTTCAAATCGGTGGGCGCCGGACAGATTACTTCTGTCTTCGATCGGCTGGCTACTGCTCGTGGAAGGACCGACGCGAAGCTGCGATCCACCCATCCTTTGGCTTCCGATCATCTAGCACGTCATAGCTTTTGTAGCCACCGTCTGGTGGTTGCTCCAATCAGCTGATAAAGATGAGGTAAGACCGTCTGGAAGTATCATTCTATGGTTGTTTGTACGATAGCTGCAATATCCGTGGTTGTGGTGCGAGATGAAACTTTTGATTCTCTTGTTTCATTTACCTGAATGGTGGCAAGTTTCATCTCTTTGCTCTGATACCATGATGAAAAATAAAAAGAGAAGGAAAATGGGGGACACACAGGGATACGTGGAAAATCCTAATATAGGGAGAAAAAACCACGATATAGAGTTTTTCTTATTAAGATTTGATACACCAGATACATAGAGGCTACACGTTTAAATAGAAAAAAGGGAAACCTAGAGTACAGTGAAAAGACAAAAATGCCCCTAGAGCTAAAACCCTATTTTCAACCGATTGAGACTAGGAAAAGTAATTCTGATTATTCAGTTTTTCTCCTATAATACATTCTGCAGAGTTTCCCACAGACCCAGAAAAAATATTCGTTGTAGGTAAAGCAGGGAAAGCATTTACCGAATTTTCTGAGTACATCGGAATATATGAAGATAATTATGGATTCACCGAGTTCGGTTAGAGGTTTGTGGACATCTTGAGGGCTACCCTGAGTGCTGCAATTTGTTGTTGAAGACTATTAAATTGCAGTTGAACCATTATTGGGGAAAGACCCACTAAATTAGTAGCATCAAGGTTGGTCGGAGTAGGCTGCACATGGCTGGTTGTCATCGAACCAGTTGGTTGATGCCCACTGTTGAATGACGATGACTCCCCCAACTCAGCAACGCACCACCAATCACCATGTCCATTTGATTAAAATGGCCAGATTTTGGTAGATTAAGGCTAGGAATCGACAGCTGCCCAATGGTCGTTACGAGCAGATCCAACGCTGTGGAGGTCGATCTCGCAGCGGCTAGAGCGGCCTAGGGAACCGACTGATGCGACTGGTGCAAATGGCTGAGACGGTCAGCTACGGAGCCGGCTCGGTCAGATCCAACTAGCGCGACAGAATTGGCTGGTGTGATAGGAATGGTTGCTACAAACTGAAGCATATCAGATCGGCATTGCCCATCAGTAGCTGCTATTGCGACGGTGTCGTTTGACCAAGGTGTGTTGGCAGTTGGAAGGTCTGCTGCGTCATCTGACCTAGAAAAAATGAAAAAGTTGTCCTGAGGTAACGATCAACTATCACCTGTATAGTAGATGCGTGGATGTCCTCAGCAGTGGCTCCACTCGTTTCAGCGACTAAATCGTTGGCTCTTTCTGTCGATATAGGCTGAGAGCCTTGCAATAGGTTTTTGTCAACGACGGGTAGGATTTCTTCACCATGCTCTAAAACCATATTGAAATAGAAAAGGGAAGAAAGGGAAAAGGCACAGTTTATGTGGAAAACCCTAGGTCAGGGAGAAAAAACCACAATATAGGAGTTCTTATTAATTTCACACATTTATAAGGTACAACGGAGCCAAATAAATAACTAAGGCACACACTAAAAATAGCAGAGAATAACAAACAACTAAAATGTGCTTAGGGAAAAATACACCACTTTCAACAACATTTAATTGGATCATAAGATCAATAATAAAATAAATCAGGGGATCATTAATGATAAACAAGGGAGAAACACAAAAGGTTCAACATACCCATGCCGTACAAGTTAAATTATTGACTGGAGGAAGAAGATTTGGCCATTGTAGTGCTGTCTGATGAACCCTAGAAGTGTTATGTAGTGGTCGATGACCTGTGTATGAAATGAAGAGATAATTAAGGGAGAAAGGCTTGAAAATAGAGAGAAAGATGAACTGAGAAAGGAAAGAAAAAAGACCAAGAACTCATCAATGAAGATCTTAGGCGAATGGTAGTCATTTTGTTGTGCAGTGGTCGGTGGTCGACGGAGAGGAAAAGAGACATCGAGAGAGGGAAAGGGGTTTTTTTTTATACTTTGATTTTGTGGAAGAACAAAATTTTTGGCAGATGCAATTATGAGGTGAAACCGAAGAAAGTAGAAGAAAGGAAGATATTGTTGGAGATAAGAAGTCAAATTTTTGGAGGGATGTCTGAAAATAATCTCGTGAGAAAGGGAAATAAAAATTTAGGAAATAGGAAGAAGATAAGCACCAAATCACAATTTTATTTCCGTTTAGCACTAGTTTTTTTTTTTTAGCGCAACTTTATTTTTATTTTTCAGCGGTAATAGATCCAATTCTATAAATGGATGCTATAAAAAGTCATATTTGTTGTAGTGCTGCTAGGTTATCTAATATCACTATAAGAATTTTCACTTTTTCCCAAGCAAAAAAATGTCATGTAAAGTCGGGACAAGTTATGCCGACGCATTTTTCTGCGTCGGTATAATCATCGTCATATCCATATCAGGAGAAGTACCTTCTAAAGAAAATTTTTTTGGTCGGCATAAATACACTTCTGTCGACGCAATATATTATGTTGATATATGCGTTTTCCCAACAAACTATATGTTGCGTCGACAGAAGCATACTTCTAAATAACAACAATTCTTAGTTCAATAGACATATTTCTGCCGAAATTTATTTGTGTCGGCATAAGTTGTTTACAATTTTATATATAATTTGTAATAGTTAAATAACCAAAATTTTATTTCCCTAATACTTAATTGTGCACAAACAAAATTTAATCTTCAAACAAATCAATTAGGGATAAATATAATAAAAACAAGCATATATATTAAAAACAACACTAATATTCAATACCGTTTGTAAAATTCTATGAATAAAAGTAATATATATATATATATAATTAATTAATTAAATTTGAGCATTTCTAGCTTCTTGCAAATCCCCTGTACAAAAAAAATAAATAAATAAATAAAGTTTAACATTCTCGGAGCCAAACGAAATGAGANCCCTTTTCCCCGAAGCTACTAGTTCCCCCTAAACAGCTTTTAAACAAAGTAACAACAAATACATAGAAAGTGTCGAAGTGAAGTATCTATAGTGGCTACCATAACTGCAAGATAGCCACATAACAACCAAATTAAGTTCCTAAATCCACTAAAATACACATTTGAAGTGACTACTATAATTGCAGGATAGTTACAAAACAAACAAATTAAGTTCCTAAATCCACTAAAATACACATATTTGTAGTGGCTAGAATAACTATAGGAAGTCATACAACATACAAATTAAGTTCCTAAATCTACTAACCATAACTAAAAGTTGTCATAACATACCTAACTGTTCGAAGGTCTATCGCTATGTTTAATCCAGTTCTTATTCATCGTTGAATACAATGAACAAATTTTAATCCGGTAAGAGTTAGGGCAAAAAGTTGGATAAACTTTGTTCCATAAACCTAAGGATACTTTATAAGGTCCTATAATCATGCCTAAGTAACAATTTAACTCTCAAAACATATTAAAAATTGTCAAACTCACTTGAAATCTATAAAGTTTCCTAAATGTTTGCAAGTGCTACTTTAACACAAAAAAGCTACAAAAGTTCCTAAAAAGTGATACTTTGACTTTCTCAACACAACCTAAAAGATTCTTTCAAAGTCTCTGATTGACACTTTTACTCTCAACACAACCTAAAAAGTTCCCAAGTGTTACTTACAAGCTCCTACAAAATGTCCAAGTAACACTTTAGCTCTCAAAACAACCTAAAAATGTTTTATAAGGTCATTTGACTCTCTAAACCCAAACTAAAAAGCTTTTAAAAAGTGTCCAAGTAACCCTTTGACTCTCAAAGTAAAGCTTTTTAGGAAAATATCCAATAAGAACAACCAACACAATAATGTATCTTTCCAAAAAATATTGCATCGAGCTTTCTCCATATTTATTAGTATCTATTTATCTTTAATTAGAAAATATTAGAGAAATATGAAAAGTATTATTAACATATTAGGAGGGCATGTTTGTTATTTGGAGATACTAGTAAAAATGTTGTATAGTAAAGTGATGATTTCAAATAACTTAGGCTCCAATGAATAACCATTTTGTTAATTTACTACATTCATGTATGTATATCCTTCTTTGTGTTGCTATCTACTGAATTTACTAAGTCAAAAATTTGAAGAATAAAAGAAAAAAGTTATGTTTTTCAATTTGGCATATGACATAAAATGTATTATGAAAAACATACCAAATAAGTTTGAGCTTATGTTAAGGTAAATTAAAAAGATTGGTTGGTAATAAATAATGTTGAAAAAACAATAGGTTGATATGGTAGGAGAATATCACATTTTTGTTGGTAGAAATGTACCTATTTTCAGGCTTATATCTCATATTGGAAGTCCACCCACTAACCACTATAACTTTATGTTCTTCTCAAATCAGAGAAAAGCCCTTGTTTGTTACTCAACCAGCCCCAGCTTCCCTTAATTTGAAATCCAAAACAAAATTCCCCTTAACCATTACGATCAAACGATTCAATACAACATTCTCTGCTTAGTTGACATGGATAAATATTTGCAGTTATTAAAACTAAATAAAAATAATAAAAGAATGTGAATCACTTCTGCCCAACAAAGTTCCAAGCCAAAAATCCCATACATTCACATTCATCACCTCTTTTCCTCAATTTCTTTCCCAAAAGAAAAAGAACAAAAAAGAAAGATAAAAATTTCCGACCATCAAAACCCAACTCTCCAATTCACATTAACACAAAGAAAGAGATAAACTCACAGTCAAACTAAGACTTTGAAAACACAAATTCATAAAAGAAAAAAACAATAATAAAAATTATGTTGTTTCATTTAATTTAACAAAAAAACCAAATGGTGAAAAATATAATGTAAATCTTCATTGAAATCTATGATTGCAGTGAAATATATGAAACTATGGTACACTTTACAAAGAAATACTTATAGAGAGTTTAAAAAAGAGGAAAAACTTTACAAAGAAATACTTATAGAGAGTTTAAAGAAGAGAAAAGGGGAGGCAACGCGGACAAGGACGAGTGGGGATGGGGATGGAAAAAGTGGAGAAAAGGAAAAATGGGAAAAGGAAAAAGGGGGAAAGAAAAAGTGGGGAAAAAAGAGAGTGGAGAAAAGGAAAAAGGATTTTTTTTAATGACTTTGATCCATGAATATTTTCGTCAGTAAAAACATATACGTACACGTTGCTCTATTTTGGTGACGAATTCGGGGAAATACATCTATGCCGACGAAAATGTATGCATTGGGAATGATAATAATGAAAATTTAAGCAATAAATAAATGAATACCTTACATTTAAAATCACTATCATATGAGTCTCCTTAAGCACCTTCTTTAAAACTGAGCCTCCTTAAGACTAATCACTATCAAATGAAGCCTCCTTAAGACTAATCACAAATATGTTATACTGAAATACAATACTAAACAACTTAAATATTCAATGTACTGGTCGATCACACAAGTATCTCTAAAATCTCTTTATCAAATTGAGTATATAAATACTATCCACTTATTGAGTCATACAAAATACTTTGTACTAACAAACTAGATCTTTCGGAGATAATAAGCTTTTCTAAGAACAAGTTAGTGCAACACGCTTCTAGAAATAATTGGCACACACTCGAAAATAATTGTTGGAAAATAAAATAATGCACAAATACCTTGTATTCTTCAACAATCTTCAATAGGATGAGATGCACTAGTGTTGATTTTTCACTCTCAATCAAAGATGCAAACACAACAGAGCAATCCAAATGGAAAAAATCTACTAAAAGCTCTCAAACATTTAGAGGCATATGGTTGAGATTATAGGAATTGAAGAAATTAAACCCATGCCCAACAACCCATTTATGCAATACCCTAAAAATTTGAGTATATGGTTTGATCCAATGTATTGAACTGTAAATGAAATTTGACCTAACTATTGGCCCAATTTGGCCAATTAGGAATGTATTTAATTATTATTTTTTTCTCAAAGATATTGAATTACTAGATCGAGTAACGAACTTCGCAATCTGAAGTCAAGAAACAAACCAACATAACCACAAGAGTTATAATAAAAGACGAGAACATAATTAATATGCCTAAAGGACCCTTAAAACACATCTGAAATAAACAAATTAGAGATGAACCTATATAAATCCTTTCAATGGAAGCTCCAAACCACTTAAAACAACAAAAGGATACATTAAGCTAAACAATCTGATAAATAATCGGGGGCACAGCACCAACGACCCAAATTATTATTGTTGTTGTGGAAAAGTTCCAATTTACTTGTCACGTTTTAATCAATCTTGGTATTAAAATTTTAATTTCATCGAATTGGGCCTTAAATTTGATTAAATGAGACAATTTCTACTATATATTCAACTTTTACTAGTTTACCTATTTTTAACCAAAAGTAACGTGAAGTCTCAAACACACTAACCTAAACAAAATCTAATTTGTAAACATTTAAATTTGGGAAATTATCAATTTACATCCTTAAACTTTAGAGGATATATCAGTTCAAATCCTGAACTAATAATTTTATCATTTAAACCCTAAATTTTTATAACTATACCAGTGTACACCCTCATTTGGACTTGGTTCGAAAAATATCGTGTGAAACATATAATTATTTCAATTAAACTTATAAATTGTTATAAGTGGATCAATTTAGAACCTTTATTAAGATAAAATTTGAAAATCTTCCATGCATTCAATTATTACACGTGTGTAAACATTGATTTATAATTGATGCATACACAATTTTCAAAAGAAATCTATTAAGACCCGATGTCTTAACTTCGACCTATTCCTCAGATACACTCCAAAAAAAACAGACAAATTGAACAATAGAAGAATGAATACATAGATAATATGAATACTTACTAGCTTTCGTATTCCAAAGAACAATAGAAAATTAACAAAACAACTTCCTTGGAACAAAAACAGAAACAGAGAAGCAACAGAACAAAATTAACACTAGGAACCTAGCGAGAATTCGAGAGAGCTAGGAAATCTCTCCATGAAGACTCTCTTCCTTATTTTTCTTCACGCCCCCTTAGGTTTCTGGGCGTCCTATTTAATCAGTTGTTGGTGGTCCCTGCCTCAACCGAAATCCTCTCCCACTATTCCTCCTGAAACCGTATCTTCACCTCCCACTTCCTTCATAACCGAATTTCCTTGCCCATTTCCCTTTTTGTCCTTCTCTTATAAGTGTAGATTATCGGGGGCTTTACAAAATCTTAATTGAGTGTCTAAATTGGTTAGTTTATGAAATCTTAGGGGTTCAATTGATAAAATTATATTCTCATGTGATGTTTATCCAAAGAGAATATAATGGAAAGAGTAAATTGATACAAAGTTTAGAGTTTAAATCGATACAACTATTAGTTCAAGGTTGAAATTGATACAACTCCAAAATTTAGGGGTATGAATAGATACTTTCCTTTAAATTTAATTATGCACAAATAAACTAATAACTTTGCCATAACTCAAAAATTTGAACAAAAACATATGAGAGGATTTTTTTTTTTTTTTTTAATGAATTGTCAAATGAAAAAGTATTCAAAGGGTAAAAATTGAAACTTTTTTCATGTTTCAGGTTAAAATTCTATTACTTAACTAAAATTGAGGTGTAATTTGATGATATTTAGGAAGCTTAAAGTAAAAATAATACAACAAGACTAGTTTACGAGAAAATAATAATAATAATACTATTTATTATGGTAAAACATGTAGAGTAAGGATTCAAATCTCTAGCTTATTGTGGATAATATAAAATTTTAAATAATGTTTGAAAATATAGCATTACAAATGTGAAGGCATGAATAGAAATTTTCAATTTAGAAGATAGGTTAAATGTCTTAATATTCACTTATGTACACCTCGACTTGAATAAAACAATGGCTAAATTATATAAAATATTTATAAACTTTATATTTTATGTCAAATATATTTCAACTTTAAAATTTTAAAAAGTATTCTTAAACTTTTAAAAATGTGTTAAAATATATTTTTACAATAGTTTTGGATGGAACCGTTAGTATTTTATTTCAAAAGTACTCCTAAAGTTTCAAAAAAAATATCCTTACTGTTAAGTACATAAACATAAATCTTTAATAGTCGTTTTAAAAATAGAGTAGGTTCCACAAATAACAATCAGTTCAAAATAATAAAAGTTGTAGCACAAGGATAAACATATTAGGGATATGACATAAAATTAGGACCAGATATTACAGATAGTAGCTATCAGTGATGGCCATATTGGTAAAAGACTAAAAAGCTCGTGTGCAATCCACCATTTCACACGCTTCTTCTTCCAGTTTTCTCAAATGGAAAGTTATCACTAATAGCAACTATCAGCAATAACCACTAATAGTAGCTATCAGTGCCTATCATGATAGTTACTATCAGTTATAGCTTTCAATTTGAGAAATATCAATACAACTTTGAAATATTAGCTTTCAATTTGCTATCAGTTATCGGTGGATATCATTGAAACACCTTCATCAATTGGAATCAATCTTGAAATATTAACACTTAAGGGTATCAGTGGTTATCAATGATTATCAATGATAGACTTTTATAAATAGCTATCAACTTTGAAAGGAGACTATCAACTTTCCCAAATTAATATTTAAAATTATAAGTGATAGAAGTCTATCCATAAGAGGTCTATAAGGAGACTATCACTGATATTTACCTAAGTCATATCACCAATATCATTAATATCATGTGTTTAACTGATATATACCTAAGTCATATCACTGAGAGCTTCTATAATTGGCTGTCACTATAGTGTCTATCAATGGCTATCATCGACAGCTTTTATTAGTGACTATCACTGATAAACTTTCACCAATGGAAATTGTCTTTGAAAGATTAACACCTAAAGCTATTTGCAGCTATCACTGATAGACTTTCATCAACAGCAATCAACTTTGAAAGATTGACATTTTAAACTATCAATGATAGAAAGATATCTGTGGCTACCAGTGAAAGACTTCTGGTGGTTATCAACTTCGAAAGATTGAGTTATTTACGATATGAAACTATTAGTGGCTATAACTAATAAATTTTTTATCAATGATTATTAACTTGTGAAAGATTACACTTAAAGCTATTAGTGATTATGATTAATAGACATCTATCATGATTATAATTAGGAGACTTCTATAAACGGCTATCAACTTTCAAAGATTAACACGTAAAGCTATAAGTGATAGAAGTGTATAAGTGAATATCATTGATATCTACCTAAGTCATATCACTGATATTACTAATATCATCGATATTATTGATATTTACCTATGTTATACAATTGAAATCATCGATATATGAATGTCACCTAAGTTTTATCATCGATATTACTGATATCACTTATATGTAGGTATCGTTGGTAACTTCTATCACTGATAGCATGTCATCAGAGATAACTTCTCTCATTCCTTTCTACCATTGAATAATATGCTATTGTTGATCGCTTTTATTGATGATAACATGCTAACTTTTAAACGTCCCACTTACACGTTAGTTCGAGATTCAATTTTATTAATTAAATTCACTAAGTTGACTATCAATGATAGACTTCTATAGATGGCTATTAAGTTTGAAAGAAAATCATCAAGATTAAGTTATCAATGATGGAAAATATTAGTATCTATCACTGTCACTGATAGACTTTAGTGACTATCAATTTTTAAAGATTAACATACTTTAGTGACTATCAATTTTTAAAGATTAACATTCAAAGTTATCAGTGGTCATTATTGAGAAACTTTTATCATGACTATTAATGATAGACTTTTATCACTAATAGATTTATATCACTGATACCTACCTAAGTATGATATCGTTGATATATTTATTGACTGATATCTATCTAAGTTCTATCACTGATATTACTAATAATTGATATAATGGATACACTAATATTAATGATAACTACCTAAGTTATATCACTGATTCACGTAGTTTGTCAGTGATAGGAACTTTGTCACGGATAGACTAAGTTTATATTGATATCACAGGCTATCAGTGACAGAAGTTAATTATTTTTACATTTCATACTTTTAAAGTTCTCCAAAAAAAAAAAAAAATCGTTTGTTATGTTCTCATTTCTCATTTTGTTTCTAAAAAAGATCTCAAATTTTATAAATTGAGAAAAGTACTTTCTTTTTAGTTCCTTGGTTCGAAACCTAGGTTCCTCAATTCTTTTTTAGTTAATTAGTTTTAAATTAAAAAGTAATAGTAAAAGTAAGCAATAAAAATATTCACAAGAAAAAATTGAAGATAGAAAATCAAAATTAATAACTAAAATAAGAAAGAAAAAAATTAAAAGTAAAAGTAACCAATGAAAAATTTAAAAAAAAAAATGATGCCAAATGAAAAAAAAAAATAAACACACGGGAGAGGAAAGGAAAGGAAAAAAGAATGGAGAGCATGACATGGAAGAAAGAAGAAAAAGGAAAAAATGAAGAAAAAAAAAAGAAAAAGAAAAAGGAGGAGGAATAGAAAATGGCAAACTTGAAAATTAAAGAAAAAAAAAGTTTAAAAGGTCGTTGGTCAACATTTGCCATACATGCATTTATTTTTAAATATTGGTAGATATTTTCCTTTATTTTGCTTTTTATTATATTTTTTCCTAAAAATATTATTGAATTTTCAAAAATTGCATTAATACTCTTCGTCTTACCAAAAAAAAAAATTAAAATTTTCGTACCGATAGTATAGTGATCGATTGTTTGAAATTTTCTTGAATTCGAAAATAACTGATTTTAAAACAAATTATATAGATATCCTTTTTTCATATAGATATATATCTCTCATATATCTTGTTTCTAAAAAAGATATATATTTTTTCATTTAGAAGGTTCCATCAGCTGCTCCTAGATTTTCTCTGCGAAGACAAAATCTTGTTATTGCTCCTGCATACTCTCCTTTGAATGGTTGCAGGTGACAAGGTTCTGTGTAGGTGTTGCTTGCAGCAGTTGCTTTGGATGCAGCTTTCTTTGATGTCATTAGTTTACTTGAACGTTGAGAGAGATGAGAAGTAGAGATGTCCCACTGGGCATGCCAATTTGTTTGCACGAGATTTCAAGAGAAATTTATTTCGTGGAACTTGAACTTTCTATGTGTATTAATTTTATGGAAAGTGAGTACAATCTTTAATACATAGTATTTTGATGCTTTCAAAATAAACTATAATCTTTAAGCTGGTTGATCTTATTGAACGATCGGCCTTTAGGCTTGTTGATCTTCTTGGGTGATCGATCTTTGGGCTTGTTGATCTTCTTGGATGATCAGCCTTTGGACTTGTTGATCTTCTTAGATGATCGACTTTTGGGCTTGATGATCTTCTGGGATGATCGGCCTTTAGGCTTGTTGATCTTTTTGGATGATCGGCCTTCGAGCTTGTTGATCTTCTTGGAGGATTAGCGTTCACACGAGGCTTCCGAAGAAACTTGTTTCGTGGAGTTGAACTTAATTTGGTGTTCATGTTGATGTTAATTTGACGCGACGTGGTTCGATCTCCAGTGCTTGATCTTCTGATTCTCTCTCGGTTGAATGTATACGCTTGATATATAGAGCGGGGTGTGTGGATGTTCTTGAGCTACGAGTCTTGGAAGAATGCTTGAATCTTCAAAGGACTTCAGTCTTCAAGCGTGTTCAAAATGTTTGTATCTTCAAAGGACTTCAGCCTTCAGAATGTTTGTATCTTTGAAGGACTTCAGTCTTCAAGCATGGTCAGAATGCTTGTATCTTCAAAGGACTTCGATCTTTAGAACTTTGATATGTTTTCTGATCTTCAGAGCTTTAGGAGTTATGTTCTTCAGATCCTTGGAGCTTCAGACTTCTAACATTTAAAGAGATTTTGTTTCAAGATGTTCATCGAATAAGCAAAAGATGAATTTTTAGTCTTTGAATTTTTTGTTCCCGAATAAACTTTAATTTGAACTAAAGTAGAATTTATCCTCTACTTTAATTTCAAATTGAATTTTAAGTATTATCCCAAATCCTACCATTTTTTTAGATTTTGGAATATACTCAATTCTTGATGCAAATTTGAAGTAGAATTTTGACTTCGTCTTTCTCTTTCCTTCAACTTTGATTTGGTGAAACTTAGAGTATGTCATATTTTGATTTGGGTCAACATTTAAATTATATCAAAATTTTGACAGTGGGTAAATTTTGGTTGGCCCAAATCTTGGTTTGAATTTGGAATATGATTTTAATCTTACTCCAATTTCGATTTGACATAGCATCAAGTTTGGAGTGTATCAAATTTTGAATATAATTTGAACTCGATCCAAAAATATGGTTTAGATTAAAATCCAACTACCCACTTATACAAAAATGAGTATAGCAAACATTGAGAGAAGAATTCTATCCCAATTTTGGCCTTTAATTTAATTTGATCTTTAGTCAAATTTTAATAATATAGAATGGGTTTCTAACCTATCAGAATATGAGGTAAGTTAAAATGAAGTCTTCAAAAAGAAATCTAACCAAATAAATCCTTGAATTTTGGTAAGCATTTAACTTAGGATAGAATCACAACTTCCAACAATTCCCCATCGGTATCGATATCTCAAATGAAGAGGAAATTCTTCAGTCATTTTATTATGTTCAGCCAACAAGCATTTTTTTTAACTTCTTCCACCACTTTTTCTCAATCTTCTTCTTCCTCCTTTTTTTCAATTTCATTAGCAAGCTTTCGACCCCTTTTTTCCTTTCACCTCTTCTTTTTGTTTCAAGATGTTCATTTTCTCTTTTCAATTTTCTCCCTTTTCTTCTATGTTTTTAATCGATCTTTGAATGTTTTTTTTTTTATTTGAGTGAAATTTTCAGTCATGACTTACCTGAATTTTGGAGGATTTGGTAGAGAAAGATTTGGTCTCTGTTGAGAATTGAATTCCTTGTTGGTTGCAATTATTTCTTATCCACTATCTATAAATGGGAATGGGCACAACCGAAATTCTCCAATTCTTCAAGCCATTGAAACGTTTGATCCTTGTTGAAAAAGAAATTCCTCCCTCTTTGTTGCCACTATGGGTCACTATTTTCTTTTTTCCTTTTTTTTTTCTTTTTTTGTGGCTTCAAAGCTTGTTGCCGAGAAACTCATTCACCTCTCGTATTTTTTCCTTCTTCTTCGACATCAATGTGCAGCCTCTTCCTTTTGTTTTAGAGTCTTCTTTGTTTTCTTTACTGAAAGTGAAGCTCACCCTTTTGTTCTTATTTATTTATTTGTTTGTTTGTTTTTGTTTTTACTTCTTCACCCTCTTTCTTACGCTTCTATGGTTGATCATCTCCTTCAAGACCTACCAACACTACATTGCACTTGATGTGTGGTTGCCAACGACATCAACTTTTGCTTCTACCAGATTTCTTTTACTGCAAGTTTTACATGGTGCCGAGATAATACGTGAGAAAGGAAGAGAATAGAGAGAGTTGTTCTTTTTTTTTTTTTTTGGTGGAGGTGCCGAGATGATGTATGTATGTATGTATGTATTTTCAATTTTTTTAAAAAAAATTTAAAATTTCTTCATTTATTCACCTTTTTTTCCAATTTTTTTTCTTTCTTTCACAAGTTTTTTCCTTCTTTTTTTTTCCACAACTTTTTTCTTTTTTTTTTTTAACCATCTCTTTTCTTGCGTAACTTTTTTTTATACTTCATATTTTTTCTTTACGTGAATTAGAACAATTGCGCCTCAATATCTTGGAGATGAAGCGAAGCCACACCAATATCTTGGACATGAAGCGAAGCCCGCACCAATATCTTGGAGATGCAACGAAGCCAATATCTTAGAGATGAAGCAAAGCCGCACCAATAACTTGGAGAAGAACTGTATCTTACTAATAAATTTACTGAAAATGAAATATTTGGTCTTGTATTATTAGCAAGATACATAAGTGCACCAATAGCGCTAAGATATGGTATTTCAAGATCAAAAAGTTCTTTATTATCATCTCGAAGTCGAAATATATATTTCCTCATATCTAATGAACAAACTTCCATTGGAATGGTCAATGGATGAGCTTTGTCCATATAAAATCTTTTTAAAATTTTTTTGGTGCTAAGATATGGTATTTCAAGACCAAAAAGTTCTTCATTATCATCCCGAAGTCGAAATATATCTTTCCTCACATCTAATGAACAGACTTCCATTGGAATGGTCAATGGATGTGTTTTGTCCATATAAAATCTTTTTAAAATTTTTCCTGTATAAGTTGATTGAATGAACAAATATCTCGTCTACTAAATGCTCAATTTGCAAGCCAAAGCAAAAATTTGTTTTTCCAAGATCTTTCATCTCAAATTCTTTCTTAAGATATTCTATTGCCTTTGAAAGTCCTTCAGGAGTTCCAATTATATTTAAGTTGTCAATATATACAGTTATAATAGCAAATTCTTACTGTGATTTCTTTATAAAACACATGGACATATTGGATTGTTTTAATATCTTTCTTTCAACAAATATCTAATCCGGCGATTGTACCACATTCGTCTTTATTGTTTCAATCCATATAGCAATCTCTGTAACTTTATTGAATACAATTTTTGGGAATTTGATATACATATTTCAAGTATCTTAAATTCTTTTGAGATTCTCGTACAAATATCATTATCAAGAAATCCATATAAATATGTCAGGACTATATCCATAAGATGCATGTTCAGACTTTCATACACAGTCAGGCATATTAAATATTGTAATGTAATTGCATCCACCATCGAAGAATACATTTTCTCATAATCAATACCAGGTCATTCTGAAAAACCTTGCGCAACTGGTTTTTCTTTATATCTTATGACCACATTATTTTCATTTTTTTTCTTACAAATGTTCATTTGTATCCCACATGTTTGACACCTTCTAGTGTTCGGACTATTGGTCCAAAAATCTAACGTTTTGAAAATAAGTTTAATTTTGTCTCGATTGTTTCTTTCCACTGAAGCTAATTTTTTCTATGTCAACATTCTTCAACAGATTTTGGTTCAAAATCCTCATTTTCGTATATAATATCAAGAGCAACATTATATGCAAAAATGTTGTCAATAACTACATGAGTTCCGTTCCATCTTTTTTCTGTCATGACATAGTTTATTGAAATCTCATTATTATCTTTAGGTATTTTATTGAAATCTCATTATTATCTTTAGGTATTTCACCTTCCTCACTAGTCACGTCAAGGATTTCTTTATGGGTATTTACATTATCAACCAAGTCTTCTTGACTATTAATTATTTTTCTTTTCTGAGGATTTTTATCTTTAGAATGCACTGATCTACAACGCTTCTAGCGTGTTCCAGACTCATTAGTGACAACTCGTTGTGTTGAGATATCAATCTTCGATGGAACATTTGCAGTTGGCATATGTGATTTAGTTACTTTCTTTGTATCTATAAATGCATCTGGTAACTGATTTGTTATATTTTGCAAATAAATTATCTTCTAAATTTCAAATTTACATTGATCTGTACGAGGATCTAAATGAGATAATAAAGAAGCATTCCATGTAATTTCTTTTTCCAACTTCTTAATTCCTCCCCTTAATGTTGGAAAATTTGTCTCACTAAAATGAAAATAAGCAAATCATACAGTAAATACATCACCCGTCAAAGGTTCAAGATATTTGATAATTGATGAGGAATCATATCCAATACATATTCTTAACCTCTTTTGAGGACCCATCTTAGTATGTTGTGGTGGAGGAACATATACTGCACATCCAAAAATTCTCAGATGGGAAATATCTGGCCCATGGCCATAAGCTAATTGTAATTGTGAGTACTTAAGATAAGCTACTAGCCTAATGCATACAAGTGACACTGCATACAAAATAGCATGTCCCCATATAGATGTAGGAAACTTAGCTCTCATAATCAATGGTCTAGCAATTAACTACGAACATTTTATGAATGATTATGCTAAACCATTTTGTGTATGAACATGAGCTACAGGATGTTCAACACTTATCCCAATTGACATACAATAATTATCAAAAGTTTGAGATATAAATTCACCAGCATTATCAAGACGAATAGTCTTAATTATATAATCAGGCTCTTAATTTAATTTTTTGAGCAAGTAATCTTGCAAATGCAAGATTTCGACTTGATAATAAGCACACATGTGGCCATCTGCTGGATGTGTCCATAATACCATAAAATATCTAAATGGTCCACTCGGTGGGTTAATAGTGAAGGAACTCTTATTCAATAGTACCTACGAGCGGAAGCGGATCTTTCCAATTCATTGTGATAGAATTATCGCATATACATTCAAACATACTTTCAGAATGCTAAAGGATCAAGAAATCATACCAGATGAAGATTTCTTCTTCACAACGAGTCTGAAGCCCAACCGTCTACCTCAAACAATCACCACTCGAACAGGAAACGGAGAAGACAACACCACTCAGAGCCCTCATTATTCTTGGAGTGAGAATCCAAAGTGTGGGATTTGTTCAAATTTGGTAGAGGGAAGGAGGAAGAAAGACCGTACAAAATGATCGAGCAAGTGGGAGATGCGGTCGTTTATCACATAGACAATATGCTTGATCGTTTAGGTGCAGTATACGATCAGGTAGTAAAAATAAGCGATCGTCTAAACGATCATGTAGGAAAAGGTAAACGATCGTCTAAAAGATCGTGTAGGAAAAGGGTGAGCGATCGTCTAAACGATCGCATAGGAAAAACTAAACGATCATCTATATGACCGATTAGTAAATATCGAGAGCTAAACATTCACTTAGGAAAAAGGTAAATGATTGTTTAGAAAATAGTGCACGACGGTGTAATCGGTATGCGATCGCTTAGCAATATCGTATATGTAAGCGATCGTGCAGTCACTATCATATAGGCACTGATTTTCTTAACGATGACATTATCTTTTCCATAATATCCACGCACACTGAGATCAACACACCGTCTGTTATTTATAATGCACTCATCCATTATTTAGAACGAAGAGGCGCCTTCCCATTTCCTTTATAACCGTCCAATGAATGTGATCTTATCACATTCATAACTTATAAATTAATATCATATATTAATTATAATATTTTTCCTCTACTAGATATAAATCACATTTATATCCAATTTCCTCCAAATTAATGTATCTCATACATAAAGTTAATTATATCATATTAATTAACTCGTTCAATTATATCATATATAATCGAACTCCCTCTTATCAATTTGAACATTTTAAATTGACCCAAAACTGACTCTCAACTTGTATCCAAGCTACCAAGAGGACCTTATGGACCTATGGTCGAACTCCAATGTGTACGTAATAGCTGACTAAACTCTTTAGTCACGATAATCCACCATTTATTACTGTCAGGCATTCCACTAAAGATCTACAGTTGAACTCTTCTTGCCATAGATATATTTCTATGTCCATTGGAAATAACCAATCTTAGTACGATGACCCTTCATAGATGCTTGTAATTGCAGCAGGTCAATTTACCGTTTTGCCCTTGTAATTACATCTTCCTCCTTAAGTACCACTAATCTCTCTAATGAACAAATGCAACATAGTCCCACTATGTATGAACACCTCTCGGACCATGAGAAGGTGTGTGCGCCACATCATTCAAGCCCTGGAATCAACCCTTAAGGGACTATCTATCTACTTAACCCTACCTCAGGGAATGAGTGAATTTCATATTGTGTAGCTGATCCCAGCTCCCAAATCAGACGAATCCTTAAAATGTAGGTTTGATTGGCGTTCGTGCCACTCGCACCCATGCAAATCAAAGGACCACCCTCAATACCAGGAGTTTCCCAACTTCACTCGAGATTGAGGTCATGTTACTATGGTCGTCCTAGTGAAGTAAAGTCTCAGCTATAAACGGTGTTATTTAACGAGACGTTAACAATTCGTAGTCAGGTCTTATACAAACCTTTGTATAGGACGCCCCGCTCGCATGTCCCCTACACGAATGATCAGAATCAGACCATCTATGACAAGTCATAACCTGTTACCATTCTACAAAGCGTGCCGCATTCGTAGCATTACCAGGATAAGGTTCCCTCCTATATCCATATACTACAGACCATTTTGGTTATCACTCAAGACATGATCCACTTGTAGTACCACATACATGCTTAAGTACATATAGATAACCAGTGGATATTAAGTTTATTGGTTTGTGGTAAAATAAAAAAACATCTAAATGTGCAAAGTCAAGTAATGAAGTAAATATCATTTATATTATACATCACAAGTGTCCCTACAAAGTTGTTTACAAATTACTAGACACGAGACTTTAGGGCACAAACCCCAACAAATAGGTCCACATATATCACCATGAATTCATTCTAAAAATGCAGGTGATTCAATCCCTACTTTAGCTGGTGATGATCTAATTATCAATTTTCCTTGAGAGCAAGCATCACATGATAATTCATTAAATTAAAGAATCTTCTGGCTTTTCAATGGATGTCCATTTGAATTTTCAGTAATTCTTCTCATCATTATAGATCTTGGATGATCCAATCGGTTTGCCAAATTGTAAATATGTTTGGACCTATGAACTTCAGGTTCGTTGTTGAATATGTTTCAATTACTCTGTTTGAATATAATGTAATCTAGAAGATAAAGCAGGCAACTCTTGTAGTATACGTTTTTCATTTGAGATAGTAGATATGATATATAGATATTCCACATTATTCTTACTACCAGTCTCAATATGATAACCATTGCAATGTATATCTTTAAAACTAAGTAGATTTCTCTTTGATTGACTAGAGAACAATGAATTGTCAATTGTAAATTTTATTCCTCTAGGCAAAATAATATTTTCTTTTCAAAGCCTTCAATCAGGTTTGAAGAAAGTGATATCGTATTAACTTTTGCTTCCAGCATTGTCAGTTTGGAAAAATATTTTCTATTTATAAGTAATGTGTGTAAACCCCGAACCCTATTTTCTCTACTTAAGCATGTTAATTAGTATGTTAATTAAGATTAAGAATGAGTTAATATTATGTTGTAGGGAAGAAGCTTGAAGAAGAATAAAAATATTATGAGTCTAGAATATTTTGGTTCTCGGATGTTAAAGTGTAAGTATGTATGGTTAAAAGAAGGAAAATTGGCTAAATATGGAAGCTTTGGGTTGAAAGGCTTATTGAGGTATCCAGCAACCTAAGCATTTTTTAGGTTAGTTGAGCGCATGTTGGGTGTGAGGCAAGGAGTAGACGGCTAAGTGTTGGCCGAAGGGAGTACCATGCATTGGGCATGAGCTATGCAATGGCCAAGCCTTATGTTAAGGTTAGATGGGCATGGATGCGTGCGGCATGGCAAGATGCCTAGGCGATGGGACTATAGTGTGTGTTGGCTAAGCGAAGGGCTGCGTGCGAGAAAGCCATGTGGCGACCAAGGGACAAGGTGATGGGCACAAGAGTCGTCGAGGTATGCATTGACCAGGTAGAAACGAATGTCGAGTGTACCTTGCGATGAATTAAAGAATCATACGTTGGATTAAAGGGAGTTCTCAGCTTAATCACTGACTTAAGTGGCTAGCTGTGGGTCAGCTGTCAAGATTAGGAGAATTAAACCCACTTAGTGGGTGAGATGGAAGCCTAAGGTTTAAAAGGGGGCATGCAGTTCATAATATAAAAAGAAGACCTCAATTCAAAGGGTCAGTTTGAGCTGTCTACTTGTGCAAAAGAGGTGATTTCAAAGCCATTTGAACGAGTGGGGAGTGTATTTGACGACCCTAGGTTGCTGAGAATAAATTCTTAGAGATTCAAGTTGAAATATGAAGGATTCATTAAGAAGGTCAGACTCTTGGATGAATTTGGGCCAGTAGTAGAGATCGAATGATTCAGATCACGAGGAATTTGAAGCTCAAATTTTAAGGTAAGCAATTTAAGATAGTTTTTAACAAGTTTGTAGAAGGAAAGTTTTCAAGAAAATGTCTGAAAAATAAGTTATTCGAGCTCAAAGATGATCTGGAATTCTTTATTTGAATAAACAGGTAGCTACAACCGTTGAGCAAGAAAGTAGCTCAATTGGCATGTTGCAGGCACGCGCAAGGAAAGGTTGACACGAGACATTGCGCCAGTGCGTATGCGAGACATGGGCATAAGGGTTGCATTGTGGGCAATAGGGCACGTGTTGGTATTAAGGTGATGCAACTGTGGCGTGCAGTTGAGTGGACGCATGGGCATGCGTTGACACCTTGTATGGCATTGTTGGCAGTATAGCTAAGCTTTACAAATCAAGAATTTTCTAAGTGTTGAACGCATAAGGAAGGTATGCGTTGAGCTTAAGGATGATGTTCTAAGTTGAATGTTAAGCTTGTTTATATGAGTTAGTCTCATGAGGAGACTAATAGCATTGACAAAATATGTTTATCATTTCCACAAGGTTAACGCCAATAAGGAAGACTTATCAACCCTAGAAAGGATGCATAAGGTTGTGAGTGACGAAACTAAATGTTTTTCCAATGTTTTAGTAAACTCATGTTTTACTTAAAAGTTCAGACTCATGCTAGCTCTATGTATAAGAATGTTTAAGGCAGGTCCAAGCAATCTAGTTTTGAAAGTGCCTATTAACGCATGACTTAGTTTAAAGAAGTTATGAAAGCATGTTCAAGTATTTATATACTTTATGTTACTAGCATGCATTGGAAGTTCATGATTATATGATAAGGATGTTTAAGCATATATTTCATGCTACTTTGCTTTTATACATGTTCTAATGAGTAAGTTTTTATGATGATTATGATGAACCCGATACTGGGGGACAATAGGATTGAGAAGGTATCCGGGCCGTAGTACCTAAAGTATGACGATATTTAGTTATTACCACGTGCACGTAGGTAGAATTAACATTAGTTGTGATGAGATTACTCTACACCAACTAAGGATAAAGGTTAGGGGATTGAACAAAAGGGTTCTCTCTCAACAAGATTTAAGAGGAGTTATGATGTTTTAATAGATTCTATGTTTAAAAGTTTTAAGTATGAGTTTGCTTGGCAGTTTTCAGTTTAAAGCATGATGATTAAGTTTCACAGTCACTCACTGGGTTAGTAGCTCATTCTTTCAAATGTTTTCTTTTTCCTCAAGTAGTAGTCATCTCCCCAAAGGTTAACTGCTCTACCACTCAAGGACTCAAGACAAGCTCAAAGACTAAGCTGACGTTCTAGATGTCTATTTTGTCTATGTCTGTACATATGTGTTGTCCATGCTAGGAACTAGTGAAGAATGTTAGGACCCATTGAACTTTATAATTATTATTGTGATGTATTTATGTTGTGTATTGGATCCTGGTGTTATGAGGTTGTTTTTAAAGTTTTCTTAGTTTACTGAATGTTATATATGGGATTCAGGGTTCCTTAAGCAGGTTATGGAGGCTAGTCTGGTAGTAGGTGCCACAAAATGGTTGGTAACTACTATCGTCACATTCTCTTCAGGAATAAGAGGGTAATCTGGAAGAGGGTGTGACATTGTATGTGTAATTGCATTGTCTACCAGACATAGATTTTCTTTACTCATTTTTTAGTCATCCAGCATATGAAAATGATCCAGGTTTTTTCATTAAAAGAAAATAATTACAATAAGAAAAACAATATTTGGAATATACAAAGGTTAACATCTACTAAGAGAAGAGGAAAAAAAACATGAAGATGAAGAAAAACATTAAATCTATATATTTTGAAAATCAAACGAAATACTTGATGTTCCATCGATTCTTTTTCCTTCAAAAGATTCAAAGAAGTTTGTCATATCTAAAATTGTCATATGGGATGGTTCAAATGTGTCACTACCCTGGTATGTAAAATTTGTTTTCACATTTTTCTCTTTTTCTTTTAGGGAGGTTTGATAGAGCTTAACTAAGTGTTTTGATGTACGACAAGTACATGATTAGTGCCCAGTCATTCTGCATCGAAAGCATTTATTTTCAACACTTTTTGAACTCTTATCTTGTGGGAATTTTCCTTTGTGATCATCATTCTGTGTTGTTCTTTTGAAATTTGAATGATTAGAATGACCACCACGAAAATAATAATTTTTTCTTCCTCTACCACGGTCACGACCTCGATCACGACCACGACCACGATTATTATTAAAATTCACAACATTCACTTCAGGGAATGGTGTTGTTTCGGTTGATCGAGATTCATGATTTTTCATCAATAACTCATTATTTTGTTTGACCACGAGAAGACATGAAATTAATTTAGAATACTGTTTAAAACTTTTCTCTTGATATTCTTGTTGCAAGAGCATATTCGAGATATGAAATGTAGAAAATGTCTTCTCTAACATATCAACATCTATAATTTTCTCTCCGCATAATAACAATTTCAAACTAATTTTAAATAATGTGAAGTTGTAATCACAAACTTATTTAAAATCCTATAGCCTCAAGTGCATCCACTCATAACGAGTTTTAGGAAGATAACTAGTTTTATGATCATAACTCTCTTTCAAATTTTTCCACATGATATGGAGATCTTTTATTATAGAATACTCTATTTTCAATCCCTAATGGAGATGATGACGAAGAAAAATCATAGTTTTTGTTTTGTGATGTATTTATTTCTTTAATAGTCTCTCCAAGATTCATAGCATCCAGGTGGATTTCGACATCAAGCACCCATGACAAATAATTATTGTCGTTAATATCAAGGGCGGAAAATTCTAATTTTATGAGATTTGTCATGCAACACTATCATAAAATATTGTATTTATGTTAGAAATTTAATAGATAATTAAATATGCAAAATAACATTAAATGAATTAATTATAACGAAGAGGGAAAAACCGACATCCTTTTAAGGCTTACCTTTAGCGAAAAAAACGACAGGAGCTCGTGCTGATAACGTGTTATGAATTTGAGGAGCACAACGGGAACACAAATGCCAATAAAATATAATATTAAAATAAATAAATATAACATAAATATGTGGAATAAATCTATTAAAATACATTAAACATAATATATATAAATACATAAAATAAAATAAAATAAATAACAGTAGTAAATAAAATAATAAATTATGGATTTCTCCACTTTCTCTAAACTTTTTGGAATTTGCCCAATGTGTGTATTTCAAAACTCACCAAATGCTACTAATTATAGACAATTTAGCAAGTAGAAGATGAATTACATAGACACTAATAATGAGTATTTACAAGACACATTGACAACACTTTGAAAAAATTGGAACATGACAATGGTCAATAGACACTAAGTATGAGCATCTAATGAACATCTATTTTCTATAATATTTATAATAATAATTAATTTATTTTTCTTTTATTAACTAACACATAGGCTGTTTATTATAATTCTCATAGTAAGAAACAAACTTA
Organism: Benincasa hispida; assembly: GCF_009727055.1. Lineage (NCBI taxonomy): Eukaryota > Viridiplantae > Streptophyta > Magnoliopsida > Cucurbitales > Cucurbitaceae > Benincasa > Benincasa hispida. The sequence continues at coordinate 47,451,136 of NC_052349.1, read as the reverse complement.
AGGTGCCAAAAAAAAGAGTCATATTACTTTACTTCCCTTTCCTTTTCCTCTCTCCTCTATGTTTTCTTACATATTCTGATATGATATGAGATACTGTACTAGGAGTCTGACATATATATGTATGTATATATATAACCATTGCCTTCAACAACAGCAATATTCTGATATGCTATGGATCACTGCTGCTGCATCTGTATCTGATATTTCAGAACTTTACACATTTGTGAACAATTGTGAGCTCCATGAGCTTTGGGGTGTCTTAATGGCAGAATCAGAGGGGATTTCGCAGCTTATGGCATGTTTCGAAGCTTGTATTATACGGCTATGGCAGGACTCGCCTTCTTCCTCCGGTCACCGAAGCTACGGCATGATCCCAAGCTCGGGAGGCAGCATTGTACAGATCCAAATGGCCTCTCCTTCTCACTCAAGACATCTCCATTTGGGGTCCTCTCGCTGCTGCATACGGAGTTTGTTCCTGACATGTAAGGCGTTTCGGGATTCGACTGCAAGGCAAGTTCATTTAGAGTTGGTTTGGCTTGTATGTCTGTGCCATTTCTAGAGCTCTCCCTGAAAAGATCAGCCAGCTTCTTCTTTCCTGTTGGTGATGGTTCAGGAATGGCGATTGGAGTTCGATCATCAACGACATGAACTTGATTGATCCGAGGAGTACCAAAGGAGAAGCTGGAGTGTACCGGAGTGTTTCCTCGTGAAGGAGTGAAATCTGCAGCCATTGCAATTGAATACTCTAGGAGAGGAGATGAATAAGGCAAACAGCATATAAAGAATTCCAATGTCTACTTACCACCATTGACACTGTAGAAATCATCTTCACAATCCGAATCCAACCAGCCTCGAGAATCGAAAAACGCTTCATCTTTGCTACCTATGAGAGAACAGCATAAAGCTCTATTGTCAACTTGCTTCTTTCATATAACAGCCATTTCAGAGTTTATACAAAAATAGATTGTGAGATAAAAAAAAAATGGACTAGTGTGAAAAACACTTGCAATAGAGGACATAAAAGAAAAAACTCACTATGACAAATATAAGCTAGAAAGAGTTTTGATAGTAGTAGCCTATGAAAGCCACAATCTCAAAGTCAACACAACAAAAACTTTTCAAGTTCGATCGTAAACGGCTTGGGTCACCACATCATAACAATAAAAGTTTGGAACTCCAAACATAGAAAGGATGAGTAAATAAACATGTGTTCTCAATGGAACTGAGTTACAAACATCCTTGTGAAAGAAATCCTAGAACAGAAACTGCTTCTACTATGCATTCTAGGAAGAAAAGTCTTACTTCCATCCATCATTTTCTCCTTCCTCTGATAAAGACTATACAAGGAAATTGATTGCATACCCCCAAAAACCAAATAGGTAGGACCAAACTAAACTAGTAATAAACTAGCATCTAGGAATAGTTATAAATTTGCCCGAAAATGCAGTCCTGTTGATAACGACTTAAGATGTGCGGGAGAAGCTCTTCAAGTTCCTGAGTTCAAGCTTAATAAATGAGAACCCTTGAAGTCTGTAGAGTACAGTAAGCATTCCTCACTTTCCAAGAACTCTAGCATGCTTCATGTGAGATGCAGAGAAACTCATGACAACATCCTTATCAGAACAGGGACATACATAATCTAATCTAACACCACTATGCAACAAATTATAAGAAACACAAATCAAAGGAAACAAACCCCTTTATTTTAAAGTTCAAAAAGTAATAATAGAATCAAGTAATAAACACAAAGGTGTTTTATAAATGACTAGATGTGATCAGTACAATATGATTGAAAATCAGTAAACTAAACTAACTAACAAATCTCGATTGCACTTATTTTTCTCTTAAAGCTTTTTATCTGTTAATAATTAAGCACAAAATCCACTGATAACAATACATAGCTTCATTGGAAACAGAGCCTCCACTGGAGAAAGCAAAAGAGTCGTTCTCCATCTCTATTACACAGAACAGTATCAATTCTTTCTCAAATTTTCATCATCAAACCATAAGAAAAGAAATCTGGGGTCTCTCTAATTTTAATGAATAATTATTAAAAAAAGAAAAGAAAGGGGGGAAAATAAAATCCTTCCTTTCATCAATATCTGTAGATTTACAATGGAAAAGAGATGGGTTTCTCAGTTTTTTTTAAATAATATAAACAAATGGGCCCTAGATTAACTTTATCATAGCAATTAAACAATATATGTCCAAAACCAAAAGGCAATGATTCAATAAGATATTCAATTAGAAAAAGAAAAAAGGGTTAGATCATGTGAAAGCTATCAAAGTCAAATCAGGGACACGCAAGAAGCAAACACTTTAGATCGCATATAATTTTGCTTCTGAGATGAGTGGGGTAAAGAGGCAGTGATTGTAAAGCATCAAAGTTCAAACAAATGAACAAGAAATCATTAAGAGAAACGGAACAAAAAGAAGAAAACACAGGCGATTATAGTATTAGAAAGTGAAGAAGAAGAAGAAAAGGAGCAGTACCCAAGTGAGAAGGGGAGGTTTGAGATTTGGGGAAGAGGCTGGCGTTGATGGGAGTGTTGTTATCTTTGATGGGTGAAGGGGGAATTGGCATATCGTTGGTTTTGGAGGCAAGTGAAAGTCTGAATTTCATGGCGGAATCGGAATTTCTATGGATTGAAGCACAGGAACCCATTGATGGGATGGTTTTTGGTTTGATCTCTTCTTAACTTGACGCTAGTGCGATCATCAGGGACTGTAAAATGAAGAATTGAAAATGGGGTTTTAGAAAGAAGTGGGGAAGAAGAAGAAGAGAAGAGGAGAAAGAGGAGGGATGTCTGTTGAGGGAAGTGGAAAAGTTGTAATGGAAAGAGAGAGAGTGAAAGGCCAATGAAAGAGAGAGAAGAGAGAATATGAAAGAGGAAAGGTTGCATTAACTTGTGGGGTAATGCCAAACAGTATTTGAAATGAATGTTGTGTGAATTCGGAGTTTTTCTTTTAATTAATTTAAACTTAAAACTTCAGTAAATCTATCCATTTATATTCTTCATTATATTTTATTCAGATAAATCGTGCGACATCTATAATTTTATCAATTAAATCATTTAAATTTTTACAAATAAATTAATTTATATTTTTAACTAAAATTTTATTTAAAAAATGTTCATGCATCAATTTTCTCACCGTCTATTTTATTACTTCATAGTTTAAATTAATACAACTTCCAAAATTTAACGTATAAATTTATATTTTTCCACTTTTCACAAAAAAATAAATAAATTTGACCATAAATTTTTTCCAATTTTAATAAAAGAAAACGACACGGTAGGTTTTTAAGCTACAAGTCTAAATCGTTAAATAATAAAAATCGACATTTAATTTCCTTAATAAATTTTTTTACAGTAGGGATTAAATTGTTAGAAAATTTGATAATACAAGAACTAAATTGTTACAAACTAAAGTATAATGACTAAATTATTAACAAATTCGAGGTACAAAGACTAAATTACTACAAATCAAAGTTCAAAGATTTGTTGACTCTATGAAACTTAAAAAACTAAAAGTGATTTTTGATCTTTTTCTAGTTCAACTTAGATAGAGATTCTAACATTTGATCTCAAAATATATGTCTCGAACTATAATTGGATTGGTAAATGAAAAATGAACCTAAAGATTTGTAATGAAAAGATTGAAATTTTAAATGGGTATCATTTATTTCATGTCATTTTTTTTATTAGGTTAAAAGTTACCAACTTAGTCCTCAAATTTCAAAAATTCTGTATTGATGAGTTTTGTTAATGGGTCTCAAAACTTTTTTTGTCTTGTCTGGATAGATTTTCTAATTTTAAAAGTATCTACTAGGTAATTTACTTATTCAACATTTTCTAAAATTTTAGATTATTTTATGAAATTGAAAAGTTATTAAAAAAATTATGTTGGCTCTCTCATATTGAGAAATTTTGTCTATTGATGTCAACAAGCGAAGGGTCGAAACTGGTATCAAATTCCACAGAAATGAACATGTCCACTAAGAAGGCCCGTTTCGTGATTGCCCCCTTCGCATGACCTAGAAAGAAAAATCAGTCCCCTCTTATGGTTAAAAAAGTGATTAACCATCATGATTGAATTGGTCCCCGTCACTCTTCGGGACGTAATAGAAGATGTCAAAGAAGAGTACAGAAGAGGAAAGGCAGCTGATTCTTCGAACATTTTCTGTTATACTCCACATTTTGAGTTTGTAGGTTTGTTTCCATCTAAAAGTAGGGGTATTCAAAAAAATTTGATGATCCAAAAAATTCAATAAGCTCAATCCAACCCTACAATTTGAGTTGGATTATGAATTCATTTAGGTTGGTTTTGTGTTAAAAAAATGAAATTTTTATGAGTTAGGTTGGTTCACGGATTCACAAAAAATAACCCAAACCAACTCAAACTCATCATTAATAATAAAATTATGTTTTTTTTAACTTCCAATACAATTATATATACTTATATTTGTTTTAGTTTCACTTAATTTTATGATCTTTTTAGATAACCACCAATAATTCAAAATAGTTTTTTAACATTGTGGAAATAGATTTTTCATAATACATTTAAAATTAATTTGCTAATCTTATTTTTTATATGAGAAGATAATTAACTAAATTATTTTATATTTTAACATGATGTTTATTTTTAAAACAAAAATTTTAAATAATGACTCGAGTAATCCGAACCAACCCAATCCAAAATTATCAAGATTTAGATGCATTGGGTTCCTTATTGAAGAAATTTACAACCCAAACAATTGGGTTAGATCTAAAAAGTGTTTTAACCCAACTTAATCCAATTCAACCCACGAACATCTTTAACTAAAAGTACGAAAGATAAGACTTAGGAAAAAATCTCTTAGGAATGAAACTAAAAATAATCCTTTAGGAATAGGTTCCAATAATTTTCACGTTTATAAATTATTTTTTATAATTGTCAACTTAAACAAAATTTAACACATAGAAAAGTTCCATCTCTAACCACTCATCTTAACTACTATGTTCAAAATTAACACTTGATTCTTAGATTTAATTGTCTTTTATTCTGATCTGACGTGACTAAAACTCTTTATGCCTTAAAAACAATTGAGTGTGTATGTAGATATTCAAATATATGTGCTTTAATTAATGGGCATCATTCAATTGGTATATAAGTATGTAACATCATTACTTTTAATCGATCACCGAAAAATAGCACTTGCCAAACTTAATGGTCATGTTTGATAATTTATTAGCCCACGTTCGAGAACAATTTTGTTTTTAGGCCACATTTATCAATTCTTAATAAAAATTGATGTAATCATAATGAGATTCCACTAATAGATCAATCGTAATGAGTTACAATCGCAAACATTGTTTGATTGCTTTTGATCATATTTACTTTTTTTTTCTTTTGAGTACAATTGGGGTAGGGGATTCAAACTATAAACCTCGTGGTTTTTAGTGCACTCACATGTCAATTGAGTTATGCTCAGTTTGACACGTTTACTTAGAATTATGAATCTGTCACATTTATTGTTACCATTACCATTATCATTTAGGGTCAAACGATAACAATAAATGTAACAAATTCATAATTCTCATGTTGTAACTGTAACGACATTGGCTAATGGATTCCACATAATTTTTAAATGCAATCGGGTTGAGCACCCTTCACCCGTCAATCAGTTTCCATCATTTTATTATATATTTGGAAGTAGGCCCCAGATGTCAATAGAATACGGAACACAAGTAAACAACACGAAACCTAATCATATGAGACTCACTTTTTCAAATTACCATTGATTTATTGTATTTTTCCTAGAGTATATGTGGCTTATAGTTCTTTATTTTTCAAATTTATACTGGCTTGTTCCTAATTTTTTTTTTTAAATTATAGTCTTCACCTCTGTTAAAGAAAATATTAGAATTTCAATCAAATTCTAAAAACAAAAACAAATTTAATGATTTTCAAAACTTAGCTTGATTTTTTAGAACATTAGTAAAAAAGTTGATAACTAATATAGAATATTATGGATAGAAATAGTATTTATAAGCTTAATTTTCAAAACTTAAATCACTATCATACCAAGTATTATTTTTTAGTTTTTGGTTCTTGAGAGTGAAAGCTTATATGAAAATCCTTTTTTTTTCTCAAAAGTTTATTTGTTTTGTTATCTACCTCAAAATTCATTAAAATTATTTTAAATGAAAAAACGGTTGAAAATATTTTTAAATATAGCAAATATCTATTCATTATAGACACGAATAGACAGACATTTTGCTATATTTATAAATATTTTGGTTCCTTTTACTATATTTGAAATCAATCCTAAAAAAATATAAATATATTATTATTATTATTTAGAATTCGACTAAGAAAAGGGATATTTTTCTCTAATTAAAAACAAAACCACTCAAATATTCGGAAGAATTAACAGGCTCTCGAAAACCATTAGTAAATTACAAAATTAATTGTCTTCGCTTAAAAAAGAAGGAAAATAAAAGTCTAAAATTTTATCTGAAGGAACAATGTGAATTGAAAATTCAATATCCTATTTGACTGTATAAAAATATTCCAAATCTTAATCGAAGTCATCTACATTTAACATAGACTTAGAAGTAATTTTATTATATGATTCCAAATTATTCAAGGAATATAAGATGAATATCTAATTATATATATAATAAAAAAAATAGAAAAATGCAGTTTTATGATTTAACGGACAATTCTAATTGTCCAGTGTGAACATAGTTCAACTGACATAAACTTGTATTATCAATCTAAAGAATTAAGGTTCAATTTCATTAAAGTTTGTTTAAATTGACCTTTATGGACAAAAATACTTTTTTAATCACCTAAAAAGTTAATTCAAACATGCTTATTTGATAACATTTAACATTTAAAATTTGTTTGAAAATTTAATGTTAAAAAGCTGAAAATAAAAAATTAGATGGTTATCAAATGAGACTTTCTAGTTTGGATTAGAATTTAAATTTAATTTAAAAAATATATAATAAAAAAAAATTAAATCCTACTTGTGGGACAAATTGGTGAGGCTTTTATGACTTTGTGGAGCAAAATGACCTTAAAGTTAGGTCTCAAGCAAAGTTTGAAGTTTTTGGAGTTCGAAATTGTACCATGTGGGATTTATTCTATTATTATAAATATCTTTGAGAAGAAATCATTTAAAATAAAATAAATAAAAGACAACAAATAGGCTAAAAGTCTTTGTTAAATTTTAAATTCAAGAGATCATTCAAATCATTTATATTTGATTATAATTGCAATATTGGAACATTATATCTCAAGTTTCTAACACTTTAGAAAGTTTCAATTGTGATTAGATAGATAAATTAAAAATGAGGCTAGATTATTATTGGAATAGATTAAATTAGAGTACATTGATTAGGATGGTAATTAATTGAAATTTAACAATTAATATCCAAAAATTTATCCAACTAATTGTCAAATCATACTACCTCATCCAAATTTTTGTATATGATCCTTGTCAATTTTGCGTTTAAAAAAAAAAACAAGATTGACCTAATTTAAAATCAAACCATGTAATCAAAGTATAAAAACAAATATGTAATTTAACTAGATTAAAGGTGTATTTAGTTTAACTGTTTAAATATTTAATTTTATAAATATGAAAAAATTGAAGTGTTTAACAACTATTTGAAATAGTTTTTAAAACATTTTCAAAGTGTAAAATTAGTTTTTATCAAAAGAGTTTAAATAAAAATGATTTTTCAGGAAAAAAAAAACAAATTTTCTCTATTCAATCTATTCAATCTATTCAATCTAAACAGATCCTAAATTACAAGTTTAGTTCAAGAGCTTTCAGATTTGTGTTTATTTGGTCCACCAACTTTGGAAAATGTTTAATAAGTCACAAGCTTTCAATTTGGTATCCAATACCTAAACTTCGAAAAGAGTGTTTAATAGATAACTAAAATTTCAATCGTGTGTTATGATCGATCCTTGAATTTTCAATTTTGTGTTTAATAGATCATTGACTTACACAATTGTATGGGTGTGTTAGACAAAAAGTTTTACTTCATATCTAATAGAGTAGATCAGTTATTTTTTTTTAAAAAAAAAATTGTATCTATTAATACATTTTAAGCAATAAAGAAAAAAAAATTTATAGACTCTTTAAATATATATTTTTTTTTTAATTTAAGAACCAAATAGCTATCGGTTTGAAATTGGAGGGATTAAACTAAACATAAAATAATTATAAAAAAATATAAACATAATTCAACTGACATAATACTTGTATTATCAATCTCGAGTGCTTGTAGTATCTAGGAGTGGCTCGAGATCATATGAGGCCTAAGACAAAACATTGATAGAGAGACTTTCATACAAGAATTATTATTATTTTTTTTTTTAGATGCAAACTTATGTATTAAATTTTGATAATGTAAGTTCATTAATATACCATTTTCAATGGATAATATGGCTGTTCACACGAGGTTTCCGGAGAAACGTATTTCGTGGAATTGAACTTGAGTTGGTGTTGATGATGGAGTTTGATGCGATGTGGTTCGATCTCTAATACTTGATCCTCTGATTCTCTCTTAGTTGGGTGAATATGCTTGACTTGGAGAAGGAAAGCACCGAACGTTCTTGAAGTAGAAGTCTTGGAAGCTTGGAGTAGAAGTCTTGGAAAAGTATTTGTGTGGTCTTCTGCTTTATAGGAGTGCAGCTTGAAGTAGAAATCTTGGAAGAGTATTTGTGTTTTCAAAGGCGTAGAAGTCTTGGAAGAGTATTTATGTTTTCAAAGGTGTAGAAGTCTTGGAAGAGTATTTATGTTTTCAAAGGTGTAGAAGTCTTGGAAGAGTATTTATTTTTCAAAGGTGTAGAAGTCTTGGAAAGAGTATTTAATGTTTTCAAAGTTGTAGAAGTCTTGGAAGAGTATTTGTGCATCATAGAAGTGTAGTTTCAGGAGTTTTGGGAGTCTTATTAGTGAATTCTCTCTTGGTCTCCTTACAAATGAAGAGAACTTCTCTATTTATAGAGTTCTCAGGTGGGCTTCGTGGGTTTGGTTGGTCCATGGGCCTGACCCTTGGGCTTAATTAGTTAGTTTTGGGCAGAAATTTGGGTCCAATTAAACTTTTTTTTTTTTTTTTTTTTTTTTTTTTTTTTTTTTTTTTTGTAGTTTGGACTTTAAGCTCAAATAGTAATATCAAATTGGACCAATTTAATCTCATCTGATTCATCCGCGTGACGTCATCGAAACTTGTTTTCAATTCAATTCGGGATATGTGTCAACTTTTGTCAACTTTTAATTGGACCCAAAGTCAATGATTTAGAAATTCGCCGACGATGTGATGACTTGTGATTGGTCCAAAATTTCTCATTCAACAATGGCCAATCCATTTAATCTTTTTGTGACATAATTGACCTTAAATAAGATTTAATTAATTTTAATTTTGAAAAGTTCTTTCAGCAAAAACGTATTGTTAATAATATTCAATAAATAATATATGTATTTGAAAAAATATTTACCTTTTTTATATAATTTAATATTTTAATAGGACAATCAATTTCATTTTACAAGACTTCTCTTAATATTTTTAATTCAAAATATAGATCTAAACCGTTAATATAAAAAATTGTATCATGTTCTAATGTAATTTCAAGATTAATACAATATCTTTCCAAATTATCATCATCTAATGACTTTAAAAATTTCATACCAAATAAAAATTTAAAGATATTTTCGTAGACTTGAAATTGTTCAAATCTAAAGTGAAGAAATTGTTTGATCTATAATATAGTAAAAGTAATCAATTCTAAAAGAATCTTTTGGTGATCATGTTTCTTTAATGTAACATCCTCATCGAATCATTTTTTTCTTTGAATTATTATTTTTTAACGAAATATTGGTTGTATTTCCATATCATTTGTAATTTCTTTAGCTAAAACCATAGCATCTGATAATCCATTTTTCTCTATATTTTTCCAAAAATGAAACTAAATTTTCTCCTATTATTAGATTGGGGTGGTTGGTTCCAATTCGACAAGAGTCGAATACGTGGTCGAAGGTCCAATAAAGTAGGTAGCAGGCGTTTTCGTTTTGGCTCCCGAGCGAGAACGAGAAATAGGCGATGCACCATCCTTGCTACTACGTACGTTGACCTTGACTTGACAGATTCATCCAATTGAACCCACACTAAAAGCAGGACCACAAGCTCGAGGCTCAACGAAACGGAAAGTATCATCATGTTGAAACTTCTCGGGGTTAGCAGTGAAAGAAAGAGCTCGACATTCATTTCTTCATTCATATATAGCTTAGTCTACTAAAATCAAAGGGGGACCAGCCTCATCGTGGTAATTAGAGGACATCTTTTGGATCGTTCACCTCTAATGTGACACGTTCCCTCCCAGTTATATGATCAACGGGATCAGCCGTCCCTCGAGCGGGGCTCTTTTTCTTCCGGAGAGGCAAAGTCGTCCCCTCTACTGACCAAACCCCCGAGTGATCTAAAGCAACATCAATATGTATATATTTTTATGTTGTAAGACTTTACTCATAAAATTTACGGCAAATAAAATGTCATATCATATAGTCATACCTAACAAGAATTCAAAATTTTCAAATTCATAAGTAGCTAAACAATTAGCTTCACTTTTCACTTTAGGATCTTCACCACTTTCTCCTAATTTTAATAAAGTGTCCCTTATTTGAGGCGCTTGAAATCTTATTGCTTTAACACTTTCAATTCAACTTTTCCATCGTATTTATGATAATGGTTTGATAGTCAAGTTGATTATGTGATCTAATAAAAGTTTCCACTGTTTTGTATACGAAAAAAATAAAGAATAAATACATTGCACAACTCCAAAAAATATCATAGTTCTATGACATGAGCTAGTCATGTCATAAAGTACTAGATTGAGATTATAACAACCATAAAGTGTATAAAATGCTCTAGGATTTTTTTCTAATAATATTTTTTGTACACCTTGTTGTTTTACTTTCATATTAGATCCTATCATACCCTTGTCCTCTTATATTCAATATATAAGTTAAAGATCCTTAATTGTGTTTATAAGCACATCAAATAAACATTTTCTAGTAGTATTTTAAGTTTTAAAAATTCTAAAAAATATTCTTCTATTTTTATTAGACTTGTTCAAATATTAACACACCTTAATATCGGAGATATTTGTTCTTGATGATTTACATCAGGTGTACAACCTAATATAACCAAAAAATATTTTGCTTCTTTAATTATTTCAATAATTATATTTCTTATTTCAAGTCCTAATAGTTGTATGAGTTCATTTTCTATATTATGTCTAAGATAATGGTAATAATCTCTTTATTCTGAATATGACGAAAATGCTCTTGTATTATTGGATCAAATTCGACAATCATTTCAATTAAGCTTAAAATTTTTTCATTATTTTCTTGATAATTTTTTTCATTATTTCCTTGAAATGCTAAATTATTTGTAACAATATTTTAAAACTAAATCTAACCTATCATATGCAATATAATTATGAGGGGGGTTTTAGTTTTGAAAAAAAAAACAAATTAATAAATATGAAATACAAAAGTCTTTAACTATCGGAACGTAAACTTATGAGAATTTTGTGGGAGCTATATTAATGGTTGAGATTTGTAAGGAAATTCGAAAGGAATTATAAATAGAAAGATAAAAGGTTAATAAATTTAAAATGTCTGTCAATCAAAATTGAGAGAGTTTATGAGCTCATTTATTATAAATTTTTTTAATAGTTTATACTTTTAATATTATAAGAAAATTTTTATGACAAGTAATAAGTATATTATTTTATATTTTAAATTTAATTCATTAAAAATTAAATTAAATAGATACAAATATTATAATACATACATATATATGTATATAGATATTTATATGTCTGTATGTGTGCACGTGCAAAATATGAGACCTTTCTAAAACGGAGGCCTTAGGCGATCGCTTCACTTACCTATAACTTAAGCCACCTTGGTAGTATCAACCTTGATCGAGAGGTTTGATTCTTCCATACAATATATATAAATAAATAAATAAAAAGCATGCCAATTTTGGTATTTTTTTAGGATAAGGTCAACATCTAAGCTATGAATTGTAGCATGCAAGAGGCGATATTCTAGCCACATATTCGTAACATTTAATTAATTTGTGGGAAATAAAGAATAGTGTATAGTTCTCTACATCTAGCAAGGTGTTTGATTTGACTTAAATATTAGATTGGAAAATAAGATTCTAATTTAGATTTAATTAAAATCTAATAAGACACATTTTTCAACCCAATGAATACGACTATTTTTATTTATGCTAATGTATTTTTCCCCTCTTAATTTATAGTGCAATTTTGTTTCATATAATTATTAAATTGATGAAAGTGACTACTTATATTCGTAGAAAATCATTTTCTATTTCGAAAATAAACATAGTTCAACTGACGTATAGTATGTGTGAACAATTAATAGATTTGTTTTTGAATTTTTTCACCATTTATTATACTAAAAAAGTATTAAAGATAGAAAAAATACGATAGAACGAAGAGAATAAAGAAAATATTTAATATTTTAAAATTAAAAATATCACATCCCCATTAAAATAATACAAAAAAGAAAGTTTAATTAATGTGACATGAGAATAGTTAAGAAAGGATAATGATATTCAAACATCGAACATTGAAACTTGATGATCCCTCATCCTACTTACTGTAAAAAAAAGATAGCTATTTTAAAAATTGATAGACTAAAATGACCCAATTTATTTCTAAAAGCTAAGATTAAAAAGGTAACTTTTTTTTTTTAAATCTTAGGCCTCGTTTGGTAATCATTTAGTTTTTTATTTTTGTTTTTGTTTTTTAAAATTAAGCTTATTTCATTCACATTTCTTACCATTATTTGCATTTTTTAAAGTACAATGGTTAAACTCTTAAATAGATTCTAAAAACAAAAATAATTTTTTGAAAGCTACTTTTTTTAGTTCTCAAAATTCAAAATTTGTCTTAGTTTTTTAAACCATTGGTGAAAAAGAGATAACAAAAGAAGAAATTTGGAGATGAAAATAGTATCTATAAGACTTAATTTTAAAAAACAAAAACAAAATGAATATCAAACTAGATCCCGTTATCAACTTTCTATCAAATAGTTAAGAATAGATAATGACATTCATGATATTTTATGATATTCTAGATTGAAATTTGTTTTTATCCAAAATATAAAGATTGAAATAGAATATTTTAAATTTTCTAACCACATATAATATCAACATTTTTTTATAAGCAATGAAAAGGTTGTGAATATTTAAAATCAAAACAAAACCTATTTTATTTGAATAAAACTCCAATAATTGATTGTTGCTGTGAACCCAAAATTATTGAGGGTTGAAATGGAAATTGATGAGAAAATCATTGGATATGAAATTGTCAATTCAACTTTTGGTCTGCAACCCACTAATCTCAACTTCATTTTCCTCAACAACATAAAATAAAACAAAATGAAGAAAATAATAATAATCTTAACTTCATCACATTTCACTAGAGACAATTTTGAATTGATCCTCTAATTTTTTTAGCAATCCTCTAATTATGATTGCAATAAAGTTAACCCCTTTATAATTTTGGCATTTCAATATTAATAATACTTCCTTTACCTAATTTTAGACTTACTTTACCAAATTGATGTTATTAAAATATAGGTTTAAAATCTACTTTGATCTCCTAAATTAGAATAGGGATCTTTTTAAATATAAAAAATATTTAAAAATATTTACATTTTATAGAAAAATTTCAAAAATATATGTATTTTGAATTTTTTTCATAAATATTTTTTAGATTTTTTTATTTACACTTGATAGCAAAAAAAAAATTTCCGTCGACTTTCTAATTTGGTGTTCAAAATTATTAAAGTTTGCTTATAAATAGTTATAATATTTTCTAACCGTCATTTTTACACTAAAAAATCTATACATACACACACATATATGTGATGAAGATCTATAGGGTTATAATTAATTTGAACTTTGTAAAAGTGAATATGATTTAGTTGATTTTTTTTTTTTTTTTGAACACTATAATACAAAAAAAATAGAAACGAAAACTCAAAAGGGTTATAATTTCTAAAACTTAATTAATCCCTGCTTTGTTTAATAATCATTTTCTTTCTTATTTTTTATTTTAAAAGTAATCATTTTTTATGGGGATCTATTGATAGAATCATCATTTAAAGTTGTCAGAGCTCTAGCAATTAAGCTTTTAAAAATATTAATAATATTTTAAAAATAATTTATGTGGAAGAGTAACTTATCTTTGATAACAATTGTAGAAGTGAGAATTCAAACAGTGAGTATCAATCTAAAATAATTTATGAAAATGTTCATCATAAACAAGAGAACACCCGACTCTGATACCAATTGTAGGATCGGTATGACAACCCTAGAAGGGGGTGAATAAGGTTTAATTAACTTAATGAATTTTTTTTTACTAATGTAGGCGCAATTAAACAAATCAACAATTTTTTTGCTAACAAGTAATTTAAATAATAAATTCATGCAAATAAATTCAATTCAAAATAGTCAAATAATTAAAACTAACACTTTTAAGCACCCAATTTGATTTTAATAAAAAAATTGGTATAAGGTATGTAAAGATCAATTTAACCAACCTAAATAAATATTAAGCAATTAATTTAAGGAACAAATACTGCAATTAATTTCATGCAATAAAATATAACAACAAATTAATTACAAAATTAAAGTAGGAGAGATAGAAAAATTAACATCGGGAATTTTATAGTGGTTTGGCGTAGCCGGCCTACGTTAACATCCCAAGCTCCTCTTGGGTACTTCACTAGAAGTTTTTGACTCTTTTCACAGCTTAGAGTCGAACCGCTACAACGTTCTTTTTTCGGGTGCAAGAATACACTTGATCCTTTCCACATTTGAGGATAAAACTATACAACGACTCTTTTTCTGGGATAAAAAACAACTGATGCATTTTAAATATGCGATAGAGTGCATGCTATGTGAAGTCTTATTAACGCATTGTTTTACCTAGTTAGACCCAAGTATAAATCCAACTAGAGTCTTGGTGAGTCTAGGGTCGAACTCAGGGATTGCGTTCTATATATGCATTGGCAAATATTGTTTCGATCTTGACGCGAGTTATTTACTGGATATACGATAATTTTGATCCTATTCTATTGCTAAAATAAAGAGTGATGAATGCGATGAAAATCACAATCATAAGTAAAACAGTCTATGCGAGAAGTACAAGATTCGAATGAATAAAGGTAAGGTTGAGAAAAAATATTCACTATCATTCCTAAGTAAATACATAAATCAAGCGTTCAAGCAAACTTACTCAAAAATTACAATCTACACTTCTCAGTGTATTTAACCACCATATCCTATCTCTAGGATGCATGCAATGAGTATTTGATGCAAAAGATGTGTCTTTATTTCTAAAGTTGCTCTCTTCTTGTTTTATGAGGTTTAAACCTTTGGCATTTTCTAACCTAGATTTAATCTACTTGAAATAATCTTTCGTCTTATTCAAATAGTTTATAAAGAATACATAAAATAACTTGAACGCATGATTAAGCCTTACATAGTTCATGTTAGTTACAATATTTCTCAATCCATAAAGAAATTAATTGTTCATGGTAAAAGTTGAGGAGATGGATAAAATATAAATCGCAGATGCATTCATATTGAGAAACAGGAGTCTTTCAACGTGCTACACAATACAAATAACAATTGTGAAGGAAAAGAGAGAGATAGAGAATCAAGTCGTGGCATGCAACTCCTTGCTTCCTCTAGCTTCATAGACGACTGCATCACAAAGAGTGTGTTGAGGGTGAGGTTCCCTTCTTGCTTCCAAAGAGAAATCCTAAGCTTTTGTTTAAGATTTCACGAAGGCTCGAAGGGGAAGTGTTTTTTTTTAAGTAAGAATTTGGGCAGAGTTTTCCAATATCTTGCCTCTTGGCTATCAGCTATCTTCTTGCATCGAAATCTCATTGGGTATTTATAGGTATCAAGGAGAAACTTTTTCTTCTCTCACTAATGATTATGTAGATAAGGTGCATTAATATCCATACCTTGATGATTCACCTACTCCGCATTAGAAGTTCATTGACTCTACTATGAAGCTTTTTTGTCAACTACCAACTTGATCTCTGATTTGACTTCCATCAACCATACATCATGTCATCCTCTATTGCATAAGGTTACCAACTATGTGATTCTAATGTTGGTATTGAGAATTCCTTGCGATCTCATAAGTAGATTTCCTGCACCCAAAAATCACGATTTTTTTTTATCTTTCGTAGATAATGTGTGTATGGTCGCATGATATAATTATTTTTATGAATTCCTTATCAAGTTGTCACATTTTCAAAGTTTTTTTCCTAATTGTTTTAGATAAAAGATGTAAAATAACTTGTATTTCTATAAGTTATCACACCCCCAAATTTAAAACAATGTTTGTCCTCAAGCATATATTTAAAGTCCTAATATATCTTGAACGTTTTGACGCATCACCTAGACCTCTCAAAGTGTCTCCAATTCTAGATTTTCTAGACCAGTGCTTTCTTTAGTTTTATTCTTCTACCTATGGAAATATTTCCAGCCTTTAGATGCGATAAGCTTATTCTTCAAAAATATCTTGCTCATTTCCAAAGTCGTCTTATATTCCATTTTCAGGAATGGGCTTTTGGTTTAAAATTTAGTAAAAATCTTCTCCTAAATGCACTTATGTAGGTTTCATCATGCGCTAATCCGAGCATCTCATCTTCATTTTGGCTTGCCCCCACAGGTGTCATGCAGACATCCAACTACGAGCAAAGTGCTTTTTGTAGATTTAACTCACACCTTCGAAGCTTTGAACATGGCAGTGGAGTTGCGATCCAATTATTTCCTGCGTTGGTCACGATTCCTACCTTCGTTTTAGCTTACCCCTATGGGTGTCATGCGGACATCCAACTACGAACAGGTTCCGATCACAACGCCATTTTTTTTTATAACAAGGAGATTTCAAGAGATTTTAAAAAATAACTTGATTTTGAACGCTTTAAGTTCAAACCTCCGACCCGCAAATTTAGAGGACAACAAGGTCCTCATTGCTGAAAATCGAATTATATGATGGCTTCAGAAAGATATCGCAAAAAAGGTTTGAGATAAAGCTTGCACACATACTAATTTCAAGAAATGTTTTCAAAAGCAACGTCCTAAAGCTTAGTACTAACACTAGTCATACTAATCATTGCGTTCGTAACACAGTACCATCATTGAGGTCATTTATGGAATGCAACAAAACACAGAAGACTATTAAGCGATTAAGAAAGATATGCAAGAGACAAGCAATGGTGTGTTATCTTCTGGGAATTGTAAACGAGCTTGGAGATGCGGGGGAATAGCTGGTCCAACAATGAGGCAAGCCACGACATCTTGGAAAAACTGAATCATGAAATGAAATTGCTCGTGTTGCCTCTGAGTTAGTTGGCATATGAAGCTTTTGGTAACGATCTGTTGGCATTGAACTTCTTGTACTTGGCGTTGGACAAATTATCTTAACTTGTTATGTTGCGTAATAAGTTCTTGGTGTTGCCGCATCAAGTCACTCATCTGAGTTATGATCATGTTCTTGTTATTGCGACAATTCATCAAGACCTCCTAAGATAGGCTCATGGAGGCCATCATGAAAGAATCTGTACCATTCATCAACTTCTGGGTCAACTTCTTCTTCAGACGCGTTGAAGTTCTGGTGTTGGCTTCTTTCATCAGCTTAGTGTTTGCTAACCTCACCAATGTTTGATCCTCCGCCTACTTCAAGTGTAGGAGTGTTGGGATTGGTGTCCTAATTCTCCTAGCAGTCTCGTAGTTTGTGTTAGGATTGGTATCCTAATTCTTCCAAAGTCTCGTAGTTTGTAAATATTGTACACATTTTAGTAATAAAATAAGAGTTATTTTATTTACATTTACTCATATCCAATAAACAAATATCCGTAGTTATTGTATGTAAACTTAAGCATGACTATGAGATATACAAGTGGATCATGCCTTAAGTAATAACCTATATGGTTTGTAGTATAAGGATAAAGGGAGGATACCTTATCCTGGTGATACTACAGATACGACACGCTTTGTAAAAGTTACATAGATCTAATAGAATTATTTTGCTGTATCTAGACTAATATCAATCCAACCCATTTCATGAATAAAATGTGACCAATTAACCAACCAACAAAACTACTTGTTACAAAGTGTTGTAAACTACTACAGATGGTCTGATCTTAACCATTCATGTGGAGACATGCGAGTGGGGGTGTCCTATACAAAGAGTCTCTTTGTATAAGACTGGACCACAAGATGTTTAATCTCTTTATATAACGTTGTTGATAATTGAGACTTACATCTCACTAAAACGACCATAGGTGACATGATCTTAATCCTAAGTGTTTTGGAAGCTCCTATCTATGAGGACGATTCTTTGATTAGTATGGGTGGCCAAATTGCCAATTCAACAAGCCTACCTTTTTGGGGATTTATCTGATTGGGGAACTGAGAACTCAGTTACACAAGACGGAATTTACTCTTTCCCCGAAGCAGGGGTAAGTAGATAGATTACTCCCTTGAGGGCTGATTCCGGGTCTTGAACATAATGGCCACATCCTCTCTTTGGAAGAAAGGACCCAGTGATAGTAGGACTATGATTTATTGTTTATTAGAGGAATCAGTGGTACTTAAGGAGTTAGATGTAACTACAAGGGCAAAACGATAAATTGGCCCAGTTGTACTTACGAGCGATCTATGAAGGGTTATCGCACTGTTGATTGGTTAATATGGACACAGAAATATATCTATAGTGAGAAGAGTGCAGCTGTCGGTCTTTAGTGGAGTGCTCGGCAGTTAACGGATGGTGGATCTCGTGACTAAAGAGTTTAGTCAGTTATTCACATATCGTTGGAGCTTCAAGCTACAGGTTCATAAGGTCCCTTTGGTAGCTCAATGAGTGTAAGTTGAGAATCAGATTTTGAGGTTAGTTTGAAGTGTTCAAATTAACAAGAGAAAATTCAATTATTGGTATGATGTATGAGATACATTATTTGGAGGATTTGATATAAATATGATTTATTTCAATGACCATAAAATAGAAAAAGAACTATGGTTTATGTGTTTCATGAGATGAAATATTAAAACTATAGGTTATAAATATAATATGATAAGTTGGTGATCATATTTATTTATATAAATTAATTATGTGATAATTAATTCTTTTTCTCTAATAACCAATTGAGTGGGAGGTAATTGATAGTTTTATGGTAATCGTGAGATAAAAGAAAAATTGTTTTCCTAAATTAGAAGTTTCCTCATTCGGAAAGAACTCACGGAGACAAGCTATCAAGTGAAAGAATTTCACTAAGTGATAGCGTCGAGAGACTACATGATCAGCTAAGAAATCGCTTACCTTTGACTATACGATAGTTAATCAGCTGATCGTTGCTACATGATCGAGTGGCTAAGTCTATATGATAGGCTGCCATTTACTAAACGATCGAGCACATCGTCTATACGATAGACAACTTCATATCTCCCACTTGCTCGATCATAGACCTCCAATCTCTTCCTCAAGCCAAGATCAGATAGAGCCCACAACTCTTGGATTCTCACACGAGAATACCAAGGTAACCATTATGGTGGTGTCCTTACTCCGTTCGTGAATTGAGTGAGACTCGATTGGGTTCGTGGAGGCTGTGTTCATTGTTCATGCTGTTAGTGTTTCTGGTCATTGCATTCGTGTGCTCGTTTGGATGCTTGGAGACCGTTCGAGGGATTCTTGAAGAATGGTTCTTCAAAGGTATGCATCCTCTATCCCTTGTATCATCGTTTAGCATGCTGTAATTTTTATGTTGCGTAACCTATTAGTTTTCGTTCTAGACTGTAATTGATTGTGTTCACTCTAATAGAATTTGGAACGATCCCTTCCGCTGCACATGGAAATCCTCGTGTTTGATTTCTTTCAGTTTATAAACACTTTGTAAACATATTATTATTAATAAAATAAGTGTTATTTTATAAGCATTTAGTCAATCCAATAAACTAAGATCTGAGGTTATTTTATGTAACTTAAGCATGTATGTGGAGACATACAAGTGCATCTACCTTAAGTAATAACCTAAATGGTCTGTAGTATAAGGATAAAGAACACTACGGATACGGCTCGCTTTGTAGATGTTACAAGTATTGTAAAGTGCTACAAATGGTCGAATCCTGACCATTCATATGGAGACATGTGAGCGGGGGTATCCCATACAAAGAGTTTGTATAAGACTGGACCACGAAATGATTAGTCTCTTTATATAACTTCGTTCATTGAGACTTACATTTCACTAAGATGACCATATGTGACATGACCTTAATCCTGAGTGAGTTGGGAACTTCTGCTCATGAGGGCGGTCCTTTGTATGTGTGAGAGTGGTCAGATTGCCAACTCAACAAACCTACCATTTTGGGGATTCATCTTATTGGAAAGCTGGGAACTCAGCTATACAAGACGAAATTCACTCCTTCCCCGAAGTAGGGGTAAGTAGATCAATTGCTTCTTTAAGGGCTGATTTCGGGTTTTGAATATAGTGGTCACACCCTCTCTTGGGAAGAGAGGACTCGGTCATAGTAGGACTATGATTTATTGTTCATTAGAGAAATTGGTGGTACTTAAGAAGTTAGATGTAAATACAGTGGCAAAATGATAAATTGGCTCAACTATACTTACGAACGATTTGTGAAGGGTCATCGCACTGTTGATTGGTTATATCCAATGGACACAAAAATATATCTATAGTGTTTGACGACCATCATTGCCACCGTTGATCAAGAAGGTGCTGCCAGAGATAGCTCGAGAGAGAACTTCCAGCACATTCCCATCTCAGTCACCCACAACAAACACCAAAAAAGGCCAAAGGGAGCAAGATATTGATCCCTACAGCTTGACTTTCTCTCTTACATGTTATCTTTGTCCATTGTTAAACTTGACTAAACTGGGATTCTGTAAAGAAAACTTTATCACCTATTCATTCAATCATGATTTCATCCATCTCCACATCTTTACACATGATTTCATCGACCATGAGTAACTAAATCTACTATTGGTTGGGATGAGTTAAAGGCTAATCTATTAAGTGCATGTGTATGAAGTTCAACTTGCTTAATATGTGCTTAATTCTTGTTGCTTGAGTCCATCTGATCAATAGATTTAAGTAAAAATGGTTAACTGCGTAAGAAAGTAAACGACTGTGGAAATCACTAAGTAAGGGCAATGGGTAGCTTTAGAGATAAAGTTGACCATGTTGTTCACTTATTAATATTATCATTAAGCATGCATCTTAGAGATAAGGCGTATGTGGCACCAGCACTAAGAGATGCTGAAATTAGACTAAGTAAGAAAAGAACTTGAACGAATCACACATGTACAAAGATTAGCAGATATTCATCCCAACTCTGTTTTAATTCACTGATTTCACAAAGGCTTATTAGTTGTAGCTGAGGAGTCAATGCATATCACTTTAATGCATACTTTCTCTCATCAATGCAACCATCTACTCTAGTCTTCTGTTTCTTGCACGTATGTTTAAGTTAGTGTAGTTTATACCCACACATCTTCTCTCATTTAGAAAAACTACTGCAAAAACTCATTTAACCTTCTCACGTTAGTTACACCTAAATCTCTTGTGTTTGCATTGGATTTATATTTGGGTCCTTCTCAAGAAAAATTATACTCAACTAGGGATAAGTTGGTACACGAATAATTGAATTTTATGCTACTTGCAGCATGTCACATCATAATTGAAGAATAAGAAAGAAGCCAAAAACAAAGCAAGAATTATCCTTAACATATTGCTATAGACTTGTTAATTTATTTAGGTAATCAATAAAAAAAAGTTCGTAGTCGAAGCTTAATTAAATAAAAGAACAAGTCTAAGAGTTTCAATGGGATGATGATTCTAGGGTTTTATTCCATTATGGATTTCCAAACAATTATTAACAATCAAATCAAGTGTTTAGATCGAAAGAGCTTAAAAATCTACATTCAAGACATCATTTTTCAAGCTCGATTCGTTCTACCTAAACATACCAAATTGAATTTCTTCCTAATGGTTATACTAATACCTTATGTTCCTTCAAATTTTAACCCCTATTATTCTCTATTCACATACATTATCAAATAATAGTTTAATCACTCAATCCAACCAAATTTCTCTCTCATAAGTAGAAAATTCAGCTCAATATGCATTTGTTTAAATGGAGAAATTAAAATTCAATCACCATAACAATTGATTCAAATGTCAATAATCTATTCAAATTAAATTCACAACGTAAACAACACCTTAGGATTAGGAGGTTTAGCTACTCATGTCTATGAAAACAAAAGCTTTAAGACATAATTTCATCATGGAACACAAGAAGAATATATGAATGGATAATTCAATCTCCCTTCATCGTCATCGTGTTACGATCTTAATCTCTAGATTCTCGTCGTATGAGTTCCGGATCGATCTCCAGCTGTGGTTATCTTCTCAGACGGTTGCACTCTCTTTTAGGTCAAAATCCCAATAAAAAAACTGCAAAAAATGAGTGAAATGGCAAGGGCTTAAATTAACTTTTGTATTGTAGTATCGCGACGCTCTTGAGTAGTGTCGCTACGCTATACGGTTCATTTCACGTGTGCAAGTTCAGTGTGCTGCTGTGCTATAAAAAGACAGTGATCTCGGGTCTCTGGCGTAACGCAAAGCGCCGCTGCACTCTCCAGCCTCTTTTCCTCTTGATTTTTGGCCTTTTTTCCCTTCCTCTTTGCTTGGTTGGCTCTATAATCCTTCAATTTGGACTTTTACTCTAACTTTATATCCATTTATGCTCAAATTACTCCAATAGCTTGGTTTCCTAAAATTCACTAAATAAGCCAATTAAATCACACTAACTAGCAGTAATAACTCTAAATTTAAAGGTAATTAAAGCACTTTCAAGTGCTTTTCAGTTGTCTCATCTAGGTCTCACATCGTTCAAGGCTACATCATTTCAAATCGCCTTATTCTAGATCATCACTTTGTTCTATGTCACATCTTTCGCAAATTATAAATCTACCATCGATAAAACGTCATAAAACTTTCCTTATCCCAATTTTTCCAACAACGTTAACAAAAATTTTATTAATCTGATTTCAATAATTGTTAAAACCATTTGAGTTTGTTGTATAATAATAAAAATTCTTTCTATAATGATGCACGCATCTTATCATAATTGGATCAAATATTCAATATGTGTATTTTGCATTGATATCAACTAATTATTTAAAGGAGAAGTACCTTTTTAGTAGTCCCTCAATTTTATAAAATATGTTTAAAAGATCCTTATTCTCATTTTATAAATTATTAGATTTTTTCTATATTCTTTTAAATTTTGGTATGACATTTTTAAATAAAAAAAGATATGTCTTCTCGTCTCTCTCTTCCCATTCACTCACTCTTCTCTCTCCTCCCCTCTCCACATTCTTCTCTCTTTCTCTTCCTCTTCCCCTTTCTCTCCTCTTTACTGATCCATTTTCTTCAACAGCAAAGCGTTTATCTAAAGAAGTCGGTCTGAAAGGAAGGAATTTTAGAGATCTCAAGAACCACCACGATTAAATTCGACAACACCAACTTGGCAAGAACTTGTTTTCTATTCAGTACCATTGGCATGGATAGAAAAAAATCAAATCTGCAACTTTTTTATATAAACATTTTAAAGAGTTTATACAATTTCACAATCTCCATTTGTATCATATTATCCTCATTTTTAAATTATTGAGTGTGAATCTGATAATTGAAACGATCTATGGCTTGGTGAAAGAATTAATATGGGTACAAACACTCTCATAAAACTTAAAGTTATTAAAAGTTTAATCTATCTCTACTTGACAACATGGCCGATTTCATGAAAGTTTAAAAGGTTTGAAGAATAAAAGAAAATGAGAAGTCAAAAGGAATATGTCCATGGGAGAAGGGAGAGGAGATGAACTAGGAAGGGAACGATGATGGAAGAAGGGGAGGAGAGTGAATGAGAGGGAAGAGGAGAAAAAAATATATTTTTATTTAAAAATATCACATCAAAATTTAAAATAATATAAAAAATATCTAATTAATTTAGAAAATAAAAATAAGGACCTTTTAAATCTATTTTGAAAAATAATTAAAATGGTTAAATTGAAACTTCAGTGACCAAATGCACCTATTCTTAAAAACTCAAGGACTAAATAGGTATTTTTTTCCTTATTTAAATATATAAAATCCTTCTTAAAAAAGTGTTATATAAACTAAAGTGGGCTAAATTATTATGTATGAAACAAGGCTTATTCTATAGATTTTTTTCCCTTTCTTTTCTTTTCTTTTTGTCCTTTGCAATATTAGACTTGTTAGGAGAAAAGGAGTGACAGGTGCTTATTAATTATCATTCAGTTAGCAAGTTGGTTTGAATATCAGTGTAAATTTGGGGGATTAACTACTCAAAAAAATCCATTTTAAAGGTCTAAAATGGTAAATGACCCAGTTTTTTTAAAAAAATGTCAGATGTCCTTTTGTTGATGTCATGACCACGTGAAATTACATTATTGCCCTTCTTTTTCTTTTTCTTCTTCTCCAATACGAGAAATCTTCTTCTGCACGTTGTCCTTCTTCTTCTCTGGCTTCTTCTCCTTTGTACGTCGTCGTCTTCTTCTCCTTTGGTACGACGAGTCTATGCGAGCAACTCCGATGCGACCAACTTCGCTGAGCAAGAGACGAGGGAGAGGAGTGATTTTGTGAGTGATAAAACGAAGAGAGAACGAGACGAACTAGAGCGAGAGACATAGTGATTTGTGAGTAAAAAAAGAAAGGAGAGTGAGATGAGCTACAACAAGACGAGAGAGATGAGAGATATAATGATTTGTGAATGAAAAAATGAGGGAGAAAAAGACGAGCGAGAGCAAGATTACTTTTCTGCGGGCGAGCAAGTATATTTTGATAGTTTCACTCGAATTTGATATCAACAAAGAGTCATTCAACATTTTTTTTCAAAAACTGGATCATTTTACATTTTTTTGCCTAATTTTTGGGTCATCTATCTGACAGACCGAAATCTTTGAATCACACACCAAAAATTGATTGCCGGATTTTTTTTTTTGTTTTTTTGTCAATCAGCCAAAACTAGTTAAGATTTATATTTCAAGGAGGTATGAATCTTTAAAACTAAAATATTGTGAACCAAAATTAAATGAGCTCCTTTCAAAAGAATAATAAATGAGCTTACCAACATCTTATTTTAACAAAAGAAAATAAATAATAAATCAGGTAAAGATTTTGTGTTTTACTTTTTTGTTTTATAATTTACTTTTAAAAAATATATTTTCACACGTGTGTTTGGAAAGGCTTTCTGTCAAAAAAAAAAAAAAAGGGACAAAAAAATAAACCTAAAAAAAACTAATGGATAAATATTAAAAAGAAAAGTTGGGGGAAATATATATGTCGGCAAGCTAAGCTTCGACAAAATCCACGGTGTTTTCTAGTTAAAAAAAAATTAATAAATTAATTTTTCTTATTATTATCAAAACAAATTTTTTTTTTTAAAAAAAAAAAGTGAAATTCAGTGAACTTTACAACATTTGACTCAATCAATGACATATAACTGTGTGAGAGAGACAAATTTCTTTGTCTCAATAGGCAAATGATATTCCCTTTCGATAGAAATAAGACATGAAATGTCAATAACTCGTTTGTCTAGATATGCATTTTCTTTTAATATAACAGTGCTATATATCTTTTATTGTGATGTAATCTAATAATATTAGTTAAAATATTGTTTTAGTTCTTCTTACGTCTTTCCTTTTTTAGAAAATTATCAAAAATAACATTGTTTTCACCTTACAAAACTACCATCTTTTTTGAAAACTCGTTCAAATAATTTTTCTCGATCAATCTCAGATGAGATCGACCTTCGAGATTTAATTACAAAAATTAATTTGTTCTAATTTATCGATTGTTTTGACTCTTTTGGACATTTCTCGGCTTTTTCTAACTTATCACTTTTGGGCCTTTCTCGGTAAGGAGATATTACACCGAGATCCGAGTAATTTTTCCAAAATTTTTAGTAATCTTCCTAAATCTTATACCAAATCTTATATTTTTTCAATTCTTCTCTAAATTTTATTATCTTTACCAAATATTACATCAAATTTTTAAATACTTTTTTAAATCTTGAATTCAATTTGTAATTTTTAAATAAATTTATCAATTATTGAAATGATTTTTTAGATAGATCTTAGGTGATTGATTTTGATTTTTAAATTTTTTAAAAGATTAAATTAAAAAAAAGGTAAAATATGGAAAATATATAAAATCTCGGTATGAATCTCAGGCAGATTAACTCAAGATCGATGAATTTTCGGGCAGATTAATACCCATATTTTATATATTTTCCATATCTTACTTTTTTTTTTTTTTTGCAAAATTTAATCTTTCCCAAAATTTACAAATCAAAATGTCATCCAAAAAATCTAATTGGTAAATTTGAAAATTTAGAAATTCATATAATTGTGGGAACAGAAATTGACCTAAAATTACGTAAAAATTGAATATAATATTTGGTAAATATAATCGAGTTTATGATTTGGTATAAAATTTGGATAGATTATCTAATATTTGAAAAAAAAAATATTAGAATCTCAGTGTTTAATCTCCTGGAGATGTACCGAGAAAGGTAAAAGCCAAAACAATAGATAAGTTAGAGAAAGTCAATTTTTTAACTAAATCTCGATAGCCGATCTCTCCCGAGATCCACCGAGAAAAACTAGTTTAACAAATTTTCAAAAAACGTGCTAGTTCTGAAAGATAAAAAGTTAAGGGTGTTATTTTTGATAATTTTCCTCCTTTTTATGAAATTGAACATAGCTTAACGGGCGATTAAAAAGTTTATGATTCAAATCTCTTCCTTCCTCGTAAAAAAAAAAAAAAAAAAAAAAAAAAAAAAAAAAAAAAAAAAACCTTTTTTCATCTTAATTTTAATATTTTAATTAAATTTTTAAGAATGAGTTTTAACGTCTATTTATCGAGTGGGTTGAGTGGGTTCTGCAAGGGACCTTTAATATTAATGTTGTTGTTTTCAAAACTTATTAGAGAAATATTGTTGTTTTGAAACTTATTAGAGAAATATTGTTGTTTTGGGAGTTCAAGGCTAGAAGTCGAGGGTTGAGGATTCGACTAATGTAGAGGTCAAACGTTGAGAACTCGAACAAACAAACAAAACTTGGAAACAATACGTAAATTAGGGTGCGAGGGTTGAAGTTTTGTAACAAACAAAGAAACACTTTAGGGTTGTCGAGGGTTGAAGTTTCGACATACATGGAAATCTCGGCTAATTTTTGTGATAAGGGAT
Source organism: Benincasa hispida (assembly GCF_009727055.1). NCBI lineage: Eukaryota > Viridiplantae > Streptophyta > Magnoliopsida > Cucurbitales > Cucurbitaceae > Benincasa > Benincasa hispida. The sequence goes on along the minus strand of NC_052349.1, from coordinate 47,423,720 downwards.
CTCACTCTGTAAGGAATTTCGTTAAATTTTGTATAGTCTTGAACAACATAGTCGAAACTTCAACACCCTCGACAAGGAAGATAAGTGGGTGAAGCAGATTCTAAGAGAGAGCGAGATATGTAAAGAAGACGAGATTGAGATACGGAGATGAATAGCGAATTGAAAAGAGAGCGAGAATTTTATAGAGCGAGAGAAGGAGAGAGCGACCGAGACTAATGCTCTTTACACAATCAAGAAAGCTTAGTCTAATAATCCTATGCAATCATTCTCATTATCCTCAACATTTCTCAATCATACGTTATTAAAAGGTTTTTGATTAATTTAACTATAAAAACTATCATAATGATGCTATGTTACATTAATTTATTATCTCTTAATAACTCAAGATGTTACATATCTGTAGGTAAATGTTCAAAACTTCCATCTTTTAATATAATTAAACAAAAACAAAGGTTTAGTTATGTAAGTTTACCACGCTCGAGAATGGACTTTTCATCTAACATGATTTACATACAACAAAATAACCAATATTCTGAGAAAATTAATGATAAATTCTCTCTAGTAGGCAAACGACTGAGATAAATTCAATGATTGAATAAAATGGCGAAAGATTATTTTAGAGATGGGTTGTATTTATTAACTTCCCATGGAGCTTCCCTCTCAGAGAATTGTAGGAGAGAGCGAGATTGAAGAAGAGAGCGAGATTGAGAGATTCGAGATTGTATGGAGAGATCGAAGCATTGAGAATCGAATTGTAGAGAGGAGCGAGATTGAGAGAGAGATGCGAGATTGAGAGTATCTCGCTGAACATCTCGCTCTCTTCAATCTCGCTTCTCTCCTATTGTATATATTCAATTTTTTTATATATATAAGTTGTACATAATTTCTTTTAATTATTGTCATTTTATGTTTACATTTTCTTTTAATTACTGTTCATTTTTTCTTTTACTTGTTAAAAAACATTTTCTTTTAAAATTACTTGTACATTATTCTTTTAATAAACTTGTACATAACTTTTAATTAACTTGTCTTGTACATATTCCTTCTACACTAAGTTGTACTATATTCTTCTAATTAAGCTTGTACAATTATTCTTTAAATTAAGTTGTACATTATCTTAATGAGAAACAAAATTTTTTTAATTATGAAATAAATATTTTTTTTCAGATCATGGCTTTAAACTCAGGACTTGTGATCTAATGTTTGTATGGACTGGTCGTACTAACTGGAGAGAATATCTTGCAGGCATCGAGAGGCAGTTCTCCAGCGCAACTATCCCGCTCCACCCTCGAAATACTACCACTAACTACGCACATCTGGATTCTATGGGGTTGCTAGATTAGTATTTATTTCAGTTGGACTGGCATCTGATCAATGACCTTGGTCGAGAGATGGAGGCCTGAGACGCAATTACATTCCTATGTTCTGGTAGAAGTGCACTATCACTATACAAAGACATAGAAAGTGTTGTTGGTTACCTGTTGATTGATGTGAGCCGGTACCCGGAGTTGATGTAACGATGACTGGTTAGAAGTTGTTCAAACTGTACCTCAGTGCGAGCCCATTTACCGACAAAGATTGAAGGATCGAGCTTAGGTTTATATATGGTTAGGAACACAATTTCGTCAGCTCATAGATGATCCAGACGAAGAAAACCGTCATAAAGATATGCGCGAGCAATATATACTACAATGATGGGTGGAAGTCTGTTTTCAGATAAATCAAGCCATTTTGTTCACTTGATGTTTCTGCCACTTGTTAGCTAACCTCCATGATGCGGGGGCGGTATCGTGGGTGGTGAGCATGCTTGGCATGTTGTATAGAATAACTATGCAAAGCAACAAGATACTGAGGTTCGAGAGATAGCTGGGCCTCTTCATATTTGCAACTATGGGCTTGGGAGAATTTCCAATAATATGTTCCATACAGCTACATGTTAATGCGCTCAATTAGTGGACGAGGCCTACGGTTCCTCGTATGTTGTTTTAATTCAATTAATTTTATATACACTGATCTAGTTAATTTTAAATTCAATTTAAAAATTTAGGTGCAGAAACAAATTTTGTGTGAACTAGACATGCCAAACAATGTAGTCAGACCAGTATAGATCATTTTGATATTTTCAACCTGAACAGGTACATTACACTGAACCTATGATATTAACACATTTTTATGTATTTGTCTTTAACTATGTCTTATAATAAGATATTTTGTGTTTCAGGTTATTTGGAGCCGTACCACAAATTATATGATACTTTGCCTAATTTTTGTAACGAATGGTCAAAACGAACATATGGCGGACGATGAGTCATCTCATATGTTTTTCATCAGTTGTGAGTGGGCATCTTCCTGGACAGGGTGATGAGACAATCAGTTTTTAGGATGTCCCATCGCCTTGTAATACTGAACCCGACTGCATGATATTGAGCTAAGGACTGGAGATTGTCCGAAAAAGTTCCACATTTGTGTAGTGCGTCCAGACACAATCGTTGTAAGGTTTATTGCAGTGGGGGTTTCTCTGAACAGTTTGACAACAGGATTATCACTCCAGAAATATTCATTGGTATAATATAATATTCACAAGGCGCTAAATCACTTCGTCGGAGCAGCTGTGGGTCATCTGTTAATGAATTATTTAATTATTTTTAATTTTAAATTTATTTTAAATATGTCTAATTGTTTATAATTCACAAAGATCGAACAAACTTAGACTCCGTGAGGTTGCAAATGATCCGAACCAGGTTCTTGCTATAATGTAGTGGAAAGCCATAGCATATGAAGGAAATTTCATAATATGTTACTATACCTAATTGTTCTCCACCAGCTCCTAGACGTAGAGGACCTGTTCGGGAAGGATGAGTTTGATGAGGTTGCACATTAATGTGGAAGAGTTGCCCCTTATGATGCAGATGCAGGAGTCAAACTGATTTATGTCAGTCCAATGATGATGATACCAGCATTTGGTTCAGGACATTATGAACTTAGAAGCTGGTCCTTCGTCTTCATACGTACATGGACATGGTCGGGTCGTGGAGAATACATAATGAATATTATATTATGAAGCGCGAGCAGGGTTACCAGAGCAACATCAAGAAGAACCGAGCAACCTCAAGTTCGAAGTCGAACGACGACAACCCGCTCGAAATCGACGACGTCCGCCTTATGGGACACATTGATTTTTAATTATTTTTATAAATAAATGAGATATTTAAATTTTATATATTTTTTTATTTTTATAAGAGGATATTATTTTTTTTAATTTATTTTTTATTATATTATGAATGGTAATTATTGATATAGAAGCTTTTAAAATTTGCACTGACATAAATAATAACATCAGGTAGTTAAATCTAAAAAGTTAGGTAAAAAAAAACTTCAATATTTCAAATTTACATATTTTTAGATAATAATTTGGGACATATATAAATCAAATCACACTTCAAAACCTTCACACACAAAGTCTATAAAATAAGACTAATTGATATAAAGAACAAAAATTTTAATCACAATAGTGAGGTCAATAGTTTAAAAGTATTTTTACAATAATGATGCTTGGATTCCTTTTGTACATTTGGTACCGTAGATTTGATAGAGTTTTTTTTTTTATTTTTTTTTTAAAAAAATATAAATAATAAAAAAATATTTTTTAGAAATTGTTTTTTTAATAAAATGAAAAATTAAAAAAAAAAAATAAAAAAAAAAGAAGAAAGAAAGGAAGAAGGTGAAAATGGTGGAAATTAAATAAAGAAAAAAAAGGAAAATTTGTACGGATATCTCACTCTCGCTCAAAATCTCGTTCTCATTCTCAGGATCGCGCTCTCGCTCTCAAGATCTCACTCTCGTTCTCAGGATCTCGCTCTCTCAAACTCTCGCTCTCTCTCAAAATCTCGCGCTCTCTCATATCTCGCTCTCTCTTACTCCCTCTTTCGTTCTCTCCCAATACAAAATGATTTATAACACATTTAATAATTATGAGTGTTATGGGAAAGGTCTTTCATTCTCTCCACATCAAATCACTTGAGATGAAAAAACTACCATTCATAAAGTTTCCAAAAAAAAATCAGACCAAAAAAGAAAAAAACTGGAAACTCCCAAGTTAAGAAGCTTCGTGCCAGATATGCACTAATGAATGGGTTAGAAAGAATAACATATCAAGCTGGAAACTCCGAAGTTAAAAAGAAAAAACTGAAAAACTCTCGCTCTCTCTCAATATCTTGCTCTCTTAGATCTCGCTCTCTCTCAATATCTCGCTCTCTCAACTCTCTCTCAATATCTCACTCTCTCTCTTACTCTTCCCTCTTTCGTTCTCTCCCAATATAAAATTATTTTTAACACATCAAATAATTATAAGTGTTATCCGGAATGAGAAAGGTCTTTCGTTCTCTCCACATCAAATAATTATGAGGAAGGTCTCCAGAATGATAATTAAACAAACTCAATAATAATGTTAGGGCAAGGTCGAGGGTTCAAAGTTCGACGTACAAAAAATACGAAAGGGGAAGGTCGAGAGTTCAAAATTCAACTTATTTGTAAAAATATTGTTGTTTTTATTTTTTTTAAATAAGTCAAGAGTTGAAAATTCCATCTATATAGGTTGAATTTTCAACTCTTGACTTATTTAAAAAAAAATAAAAAACAATAATATTTTTACAAATAATTTGAAAACAACGATATTTTTCTAAATAATTTCTAAAAGGACAAAATTCTTTTAATTTTCCGCAAGACCCTACTTACAAGATGAGGCATGGTGGAGGAGACCACTAATTTTAAACTTTATCAAAAATAGAGATTAAATTTATACATTTAAAAACACCAAATATCAAATAACTTTGCTATGTTAATATTGTTTTAAAAGAGATTAAAAATATCTGCTGATATTTGCATATTTTCAACTACTCGTATAGAATAATTTTGACAATAACATGTTATATTAGTAATTTAATTTTATAATTTTGGATCGAACAACGAAAGTTGGACCAATTTGAACATCTAACCTTTCAGTTAATGATATATATTTAAACTACTTAAACTATACTAAAGTAGACATGAATCCTCTTTAATTTATGTAGATCATTGCATTTCAGTTTACGAATTTTAATTGTAAATTTTTCTAATTTGGTTATATCTCACAAATTGGTAGTTTAACTTTTAGAACACATTGAACCAACAACTCAAAAAAGAGTTGAAACATTAATAAATGACTACTTGAAATACCTTTGACAACTATTAATATGGAGTAGTTTCAAGAAAAGCAAAAAAAAAAAAAACACAAAAACAAAAACAAAAAAAAAAAAACAAAAACAAAAACTATTAATGTTGAGTGATTTAAGTTATCTTCAAAGTGAGTAAAAAAGTTTTCAAAACAATTATTGCACTTTAGACACTTCAAAGCTATAAGAAACTGTTACACAAAAGATGGTGGTTCAAGTCAATAAAATGTGACATTTAATAAAAAAAAATAGAGAAAAGGAAACATAATTTAAAAAATAAAAAATAAAAAATTTAGGTCTAATTTCCATTTCATCTCTAGGTTTAAAAAAATTACACCTTTAGTACTTAAATTTTGAGTTTCATTTCAATTTAGTCTCTTACAATTTACCCTTGATTGTTTGAATTTTGTTTCAATTTGTCTCTTGGTTCAAGATTTACACTTTTCACATCGATTTTCCTTTAAATACTCATTTTCAGCCTTTGGTATTAATGTATATTAAATAAAATAATTATGAAGTAAAAATTTTAAATTAATTTTAATAATGATGAAAAAATACTAAAATATAATTTAGAGAAAAATATCCTTTTGGTCCCTGCGTTGTGGGTCTAGTTACTATTTGGTTCTTTGGTTTCAAAATGTTACGCATTTAGTTTTTAAGTTTTGAGTTTGGTTTTAATTTAGTCAATGGATTTCAAAATGTTACAATTTTACCCTTGACATTTGAGGTTTGTTTCAAATTGGTATCTAGTAATCATTTTCTGTCTTTAGGGTTAATGTATGTTAATAAATTTGAGTTTTGTTTATTTAGGAAAAAATTTAATTTAGGGTTAAATTTGGTTTCAAAATTTGTTTTAAAATTTTTTCCTCAATTTTTTCCTAAATAATCATTTTCTGTCTTTAGGGTTAATGTATGTTAATAAATTAAAAACAATTAATTAAGTTTAACAATTTTTCACCACGTTTAAAATTAAAGTTGAAATTTCATTTCATAATTATTTTTAATTAATTAAAAGACATTGACGTCAATAATTAACAGTGAGTATCTATGAAAAATTGAAGTTAAAAATGTAAAATCTTGAAACCTAGTAGCAAATTGAAATAAAATTCAAATCTCAATGGTAGAATTGTAATATTTTGAAACTTATGAACTAAATTGAAACCAAACTAAAAAACTAAGGACTAAATGTATAATATTTTGAAATTTAAGAATCAAATAGAAACTAGATTCAAAACTTAGGGACCAAAAAGATATTTTTTCCTATAATTAATTGTAATTCTCTTAAATTAATAAATGGCATTAATATTTGACTGAGGATGAGAAAAATTGAGATTAAAGTGTAAATCTTGAAATTAAGGGACTAAATTAAAATAAAATTCAAATCTTAAGGATAAAATTGTAATAATGTGGAACCTAGGGACTAAAAGACAAAAAATATAATAATTTAAAATGCAGCAAGTAGCACAAAAAAGTATTGTATTTTTCTCTTAAAAAATGATGAAAAAAGTTGGGGCCAAGGCTAGCACGTGGGCCAAAGGATGCTCATCTTTTGTTAAAGTCCAAAATGGGCGGCTGCATTCAAGACGGCCCATCCAATGTTTCTTTTCTTTTATTTTTCCTTTTTTTTTTTCTTAACCATTCACATTTTTATTTTCATATTTATTTCATTTAATATATCTTTTCTAAAAATTTATTCCATTTAATTTCATTTCTATAATATTTTAAAACTTTTGAGATGGATGTCTCAATTTCCTCATGGTTTAATAAAAAGTTTATAGGGCAAAACTAGTTTTTTAGTACTCGAGTTCGGAAAAATATGTGTATTTGGTTATTGAGTTTTCAAAATATATTTTTTTAGTCCCTAACTTTTTAGAATAGGTGCATTTAATTTTCAACTTTTCAAAATATACCTTTTTAGTTCCAACATTTTAAGAATAAATTAAAAAGGTTTCTAAACCATTTTTTTGTTATTTTCATTTTATATAATTATATGAAATTTTGAATTACAAAAATATGTTTAAAAAATAATTTTAGATTGAAGAGGTAATCTTGAAAAAAAAAAAAAAGAGCTAATTTTTAATTTAAAATCATAGTAAAAAAATAATGTAGAGACTTTTTAAACCTATTTTTATAAACTCAGAAGCTAAAAATGTATATTTTGAAAACTTAAGAACCAAATGAATCTATTCTAAAAAAATGCAAAGACTAAAGAAGTATTTTTTAAAAATTCAGAGGTCGAATGTACATATTCTTCAAAACTCAGAGACTGAAAATGTAATTTTTGTAAAATTATATTAAGCATCAAAAGAAGAAATTCTAAAATTTATTTTGGCATATAGATCGAGAATGGGTTTCTAATTAACATCAATTTAGAATGACAAAATTTCCTTTGGAGTGCATTTAAATTGGGTAAGAAACTTCCTTTAAAATAGAATTGAAATTGAGAACCTTAAAAAATAGCTCGAAATAAATTTAATATTTACATTTAAATACAAAGATTCCTTATTTTACAACAACGAACTTTTTCTTTATTATTATTCTTTTTGCTTTTTATTTAAAAAAATATTTTCCTAAATTTTTTTTTGTTGATTTTTTCCTTAAAAAAGCTCCACCTTGTCGATTATCCTTAATTTTTATTAAATTAAGAATATAATTTCTAAATACTTTTTAAATTTCACCCATAAAAGTTTGGTGTATCTTAATGCATATCTTCTCCTCATTCACATAAAAAATATTAATATTTTTAAAAAGAAATAAAATGAACAAAAAAAAATCTTTACTCCTCATCATTCAATTTGACCCATACTAGAGATCTAATGGGAACAGAGATGACTTCTTTGTCCTCATCCTAACTCTTCATTTCATTTAAATTAACATAATTGGGTTTCTCACAGAATTATTCCTCATTTAATCTCTTCAAAAAATAATGCATTAAATTGTGTTTTAAGCAAGTTTTCAATTAAATAGTTAAAGGTTTGATCCCCATCTTCGCAGTTGTTTCACTAAAAAAATAGTTAATTCTCCTCCATGAATACCCATTATCCTGGTTAATTCCTTATGAACAAAATATTAAGTCTGTTAAATGAAACAAATAAAATGTTATATGAAGTTATTTAATTACCCATACATACATTAAAAAATAATTAAAAAGATAACAAAACAAATTATGGAGAATACATTCTCCGTCTCTGTTTAGCTTGGAGGATTTTTTTTTCTTCACTTTCTATCCCATCCAAATCAAAATAGGCCTAATGATCATCTCTAGCCCATACCTAACTTGCAACTTTCTCTTTTTGCAAAAGGTATTGAATTGTAATAAAACGAAGAGGACCTCACAGGTAAAGGTCAAGACACAAACAAACCACAAGTACAATGAAAAAAAATTAAGAGAATTTTTTTTAAAGAACCAAATACAAAGAAAAGACCTACACGACTCAAGAAAATTAAAAATTACCAAGGAAGACAACATGCTTGAGTCCCCTCAATAGAATCCTGAAACCACTAAGAGCAACAAAGAAAAACCTCAAACTACATAACCTAACTAACCACCTTGGGAGAGTGTAACGTAGCTCTATGAACACAAAGATTACGTTCGTGCCAAATACGATAGATAACAAAACACCAAATTATTCTTCAAACCTTATGCCTCAAACGATTACCCTATTAAAGTGATAAATTCAGTAAGCAATCCATTGGGAATAGGCACCCCAAAAGATCATGTCCCTCAAACAGTCTGGCTAAAAGGCCAATCAAAGAATAAATGGTCCCTAGTCTCAACTCTACCATTGTACAAAACACATACACTAGAAAGAAATATCATAACACCACCTGCTGATACAATACATTTGAAATCAATTCCAAACAACAAGCCAGTCAATAAAAGAATATTTGGGAATATTGACTCCAAATGAAAGAAAGTTTAGATCAAGTTAGTTCATGGTGACTAGACTACAAGAAATCTCAGGCACTAGCGACTCAGAACACTCTTGAGAGATAAGGAAGTCAGATCACACGATCTTTGCCTGCAACTTAGTCTCAATCCTATCTTCATCGATCTCAATTTCTTGAAAAAGTTCGATCTTCAATTGTTTTTAATATAAAAAATAAAATATCTATAAAAAAATTACAAAATCATTAAACTCTAACAAAAACACGCATATTTAGGGATTCAAGTCGAACCCCAGAGGTTGAATAAATGATTTAAAAATTCAACTTTTATTAAAATAAATATTTCATAACCTAAACATAGCTCATGTTAACACATATATCTTTGACCAAGAGATTAAAAGGTGTTTAGGGCACCAATTTAGAATGAGTTGAGTAGGCTTTAATAGCCGATTCAGTATTTGGAGCATGTGTTTAGAAAATAAAATTGAGGATCAGGGTTATTTTAACTTTCATTTTTCTACAGTAGCACTATTTACTCCACTGACTGGCGACTAATTTCTATGACCACCTTCGTTGACCAACTCCAATGACCACCTTTAATAACTGGCGACCAAATTTGTATATAATTTTTTTTTTTTTTGAGAAATGTAACTAAACACATGAGCATTTTTATTCTGAATAATTTTTATAAGAAGTATTTAAATGAAAACTACTTTTTAAAAAATATTTTTTCCTAGTTAATCCATACATACCCTTATCAAAGTTTGAAGCAATAAAATTGTGTACATATGGAAAAAGTTCATTCATAAAATTAAACTAGAGAATAATATAAGTGATCAACCGAATGTGTATGGATGATAAAAGGGTAAGTTGGTGTGGTCTTAGTGTAACCATACATTTTCAATTAATAATAACTTGGGAATACTCCAAGTAACGTATCCCACAAGATTAAGTGTAATTCAGATTCTTTAAAACAATGCAAACAATGAAACCAATGATAACCAATTAATATGAATGATGATTGGATTAGGCGCTAGATAAAAATAGTAAAAGTTGTTGATAAATAAGGACTACATTCCACTTTCAACCAAAAGAAGATTATGCCCTGGGCTATGCGGCTGCATCAAGTCGATAATGATTCAACATGGACAAAAAACTTGTTCAATTCGGTCTTGTCTCAAGTTTCTTTAGGAGCTTAAATAGCTCATACTATATCTCTATGGCTAGCTAAATCTTCGATTATTTTCATGTAATTTCTAAATCCTATGATGTAACTTATCTCGAAGGTTACATGACAATTTATCTCTAGGCTTTCGGTCTCATATTTCTTTGTAGAATCAATTTTTATCTTACCTTTCTCACTATTAAAACTCCACTAACATGTTAAATTAAGTAACCAATTCAACTTAACAAGTTAACATTAAACTCAATAAAGGTAATGTAAGATTCATGGTAACATGATGAATTAGCATTTGCTCAATCCGGGTATTCACATAATTTAATCCCTTAGAAATTTAGCTCATAATTAAAGAAATAATGAGTGAGTTCATTACATGAAAATTCATGTGGATAATAAAAACATTAAAAAAAAGTAATGAAATGAAAAAATGAAAAGTGCAAAATAAAAACTAAAATCAATGCTGGAAAATATAGTAAAAGAACTCCTTGAGGTAAATTCTCACTCTCTAGGACTTTCTAGGCCGAATTCAACCTTTCTCAAGGGTGAACCCTATCTCTATGCACACTCTAATGGGGTAGGGATGACCTAAAGCTAGAGTCTTTTAGATGAACTCTTATTCTTGAAGTGATTCTAAATGGAAGTGGTGAGCTTTCCCCTTAGGTATGATGATTGATGAAGGAGGAGGCTTCTCATCCTTTTTATAGGCCAAGATTATTGAGAGATGGCTAAAATTCATGCTCTTACGACCTCCAGACGAATCCGGAGTTGAAAAAAAAAATAGAGACCAAGAACTAGGTACATAGTTGAACTCTTGGAGGCATATAGGATATCATTTGGACACATTGGAGGCATAGAAGAGTTATGCTTAGACGCATGCTTAAGGAGGTATCCCGAATGCAAAGGCCATAAGAGGAGGTGAGCTACATTGGACACACAGGATGAAGTATGTGTTGATTATGAAGGTACATATAGCCAATGAATGAGAAGTATGCGTTGAGTTGGAGCTTACTTGGGGAGCAAGGCGAAGTTGACAGCTAAAAGGGCCATGTGATGAATTTGGAAGAAGTCTTGACCAAAGTCTAAGTAGGAGGTGATCACCCATGAACCAAGGAGGAACCATGCAAGAAGCTAGTGAAGACACCTCAAAGGGGGTTTTGTGCTAGAATATGCATGTCGAAGATACCTAAGCATGCATACAAGGAGGAGCTAGCACAAGAAGAAGGACTTGGTATTTATTATAAAATAAAGGAGGAAAGGGGGGGGGGGGGGGGGGGGGAGGGTGCTTTCTCTTCCAATCCACTCGTGCAAACTTCATTTTTTTTTCTGAGCCAAAATAGAAATATTTGAGTGTAGAAAAGGGTTTTGGGCTACCATAAAGTTTGGAGAACAAAAAGGTTGGGAAAATTTGAAATTTAGAGGAGAAGGTCAGTCTATCACATAGGCTAACACTAGGCGCCCAACCATCATGCACGCCTAGTTGTCGTGCACCCTTCAGCATGTCCGCCCATGTGCACCCTTCGCAGATTCTGCATGCCTCACACACGCCATCCTTGTCAAGCTGCATGACGGTAGTGTTGGGGTTGATGCCCTAAATCTCGTGGGTTCTGTAGTTTGTAATTGTAATGTACAAAAAGTTTATTTGTTTAATTAAATCTGAGGTATTTTATTTGACATTTAATAGCATTAACCCACAAAACTAATAAACAAACACTCAAGGTTATCTTCTGTAACTTAAATAAATATGTAAAGACATAACCAGGATGACCATAGATGACATGATCTGAATCCAGAGTGAGTTGTGAACTTCTACCATGAAGATGGTCCTTTGATTTGCATGGGTGAAAGTGACTAAATCGCCGAATCAATAAACCTACCATTTTGGGGATTTGTCTGATTGGAGAGCTGGGAACACAACTACATAAGATGAAATTCATTACTTCCTTAATGTCAGGGTAAGTAGATAGATTGCTTCCTAAAAGGCTGATTCTGGGGCTTGAACAATGTGGCGCCACACCCTCTATTGCCTCGAGAGAATTTTGGTCATAGTTGTGAAGGATCTCATACCAATGAGTTCCATGAGCGCGTTTGGATCGCTTTGACCACACTGTGATGGAAATACAACAAGATACATCCAACATACAGTTATGCAATCAAAACATAATTAACAGCATGCTATGAACAACAAAATCATAAGGAGACAGAGTTCCATACCAGTTGAAGACTATCTTCAATCTTCAGAACCCCAACGCAGCAGAACCCTCCAACAAATCTACCAACGCCCGGCGGGAACGTCGACTGCAACAGCACGATCAACACGAACACGAACGCCACAATGGGGACGACACCACCACTAATGAGCCTCGGGTATTCTCGGAGTAAAAAACTCAAAAGGTGGGCTTTGGTGAATTTGGTAGAGGACGGAGGAAAAACGAGTCGTGTAGGCGATAAGCAAATGGGAGAGAAAATAACACTATCGTATAGCAGAAGTGCTTATCACATAGAGGAGCTACACGATCGTTTAGGAAAAGGTATACGATCATTTAGTTAAATCACGAGGTGGACGATTGTTTAGGCGGAGAAGTGACTATCGTATAGGCTCTCAGGCGATCGTTTTAACATCAGCGCGCTTTCACGAAATCTTTTGGGCAGAATCACGGAATATCGATTGCACGATCCAAAATGATTTTTTTTTTCATTTTTAACACATCAGTTACCTTAACCGATGCTGCCCACTAACCCACATCCGAATGTGGAAAAAGTATTAATTATCATATAATTAATTAATTAATACCATCATATTATATTTATATCCTATAGTTTGATATCACATATCTACTATAGTATTTTCTCCTCTACTTGATATAAATTATATTTATATATAATTTCCTCCATAATAATGTATATCATACATTTGCCAATTATATCATATATAATCGAACTTCCTCTTGTCAATTTGAACATTTCAAATTAACCCAAATACTGGTTCTCGACTTTATCCAAGCTACCTAGGGGATCTAATGGACCTGTGGCTCAAAGCTCTAACGGTAAGCGAATAGCTAACTAAACTCTTTAGCCACGAGATCCACCATCCATTAACTGTTAGACATTCCACTAAAGACCAACAGCTGAACTCTTCTTACCACAGATATATTTCTGTGTCCATCGTATATAACCAATCATGAATATGATGACCCTTCACAGATGCTCGTAAGTACAGTTAGGCCAAATTACCGTTATGCCCCTGTAGTTACATCTCACTTCTTAAGTACCACTAATTCCTCTAATGAACAATACAATATAGTCCAACTATGTATGAACACCTCTCCGGTTAAGTGAAGGTATATGGCGCCACATCGTTCAAGCCCTGGAATCAACCCTTAAGGGAGCCATCTATCTACTTGCCTCTGCCTCGGGGAAGGAGTGAATTACTTCTTGTACAGCTGAGTTCCCAGCCCCCAAATCAGACGAATCCTCAAATTGTAGGTTTGAATCGACGATATGGCCATTTGCACCCATATAAATCAAAGGACCACCCTCAATGGCAGGAATTCCCAACTCACTCAGGATTGAGGTCATGTTATCTATGGTCATCCTAGTGAAGTGAAGTGAAGTCTCTGTCATGAACGGTGTTATATAACGAGACGTTAACACTTCGTGGTCAGGTCTATACAAACTCTTTGTATAGGACGCCCCCACTCGCATGTCCCCAACATGAATGATCAGGACCATAACATCTGTGACAAGTCACAACACTTATGACCATTCCACAAAGCGGGCCACATCCGTAGCTTTACCAGGATAACGTTTCCCTCCTATATCCATATACTACAGACCATTTTGGTTATCACTAAAGACATGATCCACTTGTATTCACCACATACATGCTTGAATCACATACAGATAACCAGGGATTTTATGTTTATTGGTTTGTAGTAAAGCAAATAAAACAATTAACCGAGCAAAATACAAGATGTGAAGTAAATATCATATATTAACAACACAAGTGTTCGTACATACTGTTTACAAACTACAAGAAATGAGACTTTAGGGCATCAATCCCAACAATCTTCCACTTGTCCTTAAGCGAAGTGGAGTGTACAAAAAACTTAGTACAAAACAATAAACTAGGGCATAAAAACCCAGTACAAGAAAATCTCCCAGTCGCGGGTAATCTTGTAAACCCATGCTCCTTAGGTGACCCTCAAACACTATAGTCGTGAGGGTCTTTGTAAACGGGTCAGCAACATTGTGCTCTAAAGCGATCTTCATGATGATCACGTCCCTTCGATGCACTATCTCGTGGATTAGATGATACTTCTGCTCTATGTGTTTGCCGCGCCTATGACTCCTTGGCTCTTTGGAGTTCGCCACTGCCCCACTATTATAACAATAGAGGGTAATGGGCCTAGACATATCTAGAACAACTTCTAGGTCTGTCAAGAACTTCCTGAGCCAGACGACCTCCTTAGCAGCTTTGCAAGCCACTACGTACTCCGCTTCTATAGTGGAGTTGGCGATGCACCCCTACTTAGTACTTCACCACACTACAACTCCTCCGTTAAAGAGTAAAAATTGACCCTAATGTGGACTTGTGAGAGTCCTTATCAGTCTGAAAGTCAGAATCCATGTATCTTATAAGGATAAAATCCCTCAAACCATACACAAGCATGTAGTCCCTCGTTCTCCGAAGATACTTGAGGGTATTCTTCACTGTGGTCTAGTAACCCTGGCCTGGGTTAGACTGATACGTCTCATCTCATCAACATCTTGAGGTGTCTTAGGACATATGTCCTTAGACAAAGTGACTCTATGCCTAAACGGCAGTAAGCCCCTCATGGAGTCCTACATCGAGTACTTAAGCAACATCTTGTCAATGTACGATGTCTAAGACAGTGCTAGCACTTTGTTCTTACGATCCCGGAAGATCTGTATACCTAGAACAAATTGAGCCTCTCCCAAATCTTTCATTTGGAATTGGGTCGCTAGCCAATTCTTAACTGCAGTCAGTAGACCTACATCATTCCCAATGAGTAGGATATCGTCTACATACAACACTAAGAAGACTACTGAAGCGTTGATGATCTTCTTGTAAACACAAAGTTCATCAACGTCGCCATCCCGGTCAACATCCTCCATTTCCTTCTTATAAGACAATGGATTCTCAATGTTCTCATCTGCTACCATAGCAAGAATTTTCGTGAAACCTAGATAGCGAACGGGTGGGTTCATAACCCTCCCACTACGTTAAGGTTCCCTCAACTCTTGAGGTGGAACTAATATACTGGATTAACTCCCATCAACAACTCTTGTTGATGTAGCAGGATCTTCAACAACACTTGTTGAAGTTTCAGTAGTTTCATTGGAAAGCTTATGCAACACGACTTTACTTCGTGGACTGTGCTCCCTTATATGATCCTCCTCTAGGAAAGTAGCATTTGTTGAAACAAACACCCTATTTTTTCGTCGGATCATAAAAATAACTCCCTTATGTACCTTTGGGGTAGTCTACAAAGAGCCATAACCTCGACCGTGGTTCCAACTTCTTGGGATTAGCCTCAAGCATATGTGCAGGGTAACCCAAATGCGGAAGTGACATAAACTAGCTTTACGCCCGTTCCACAACTCCAGAGGTGTTCTGGCAACACTCTTGGAGGGAACACAATTGAGTATATGCACCGCAGTCTCCACTACGAAACCCCCAAAACGAGTCCGGTAAGGAAGCGTAACTCATCATCGAGAGAACCATGTCTAACAAGATCCTATTTCTCCTCTCTGCTACACCATTCTGCTGAGGTGTACCCGGCGCTGAGAGTTGGGAAATGATTCTATGTTCTATCAAATAGTCCTAGAATGTCGAGTCCAAAAACTCTCCACTTCGATCCAATCGAAGTGTTTTAATCCGTCTATCTAATGCGTTTTCAACTTCAGCCTTGAACTCTTTGAACTTTTCAAAGGATTAGACTTCCGTTGCATAAGATAACATACCCGTAGTTGGAGTAATCATCAGTAAAACTGATAAAATACTTATAGCCACCTCGAGCTCGCACATTCATAGGACCACAAAGGTTAGAATGTACTAACTCAAGAAGCTCCTTGACTCTATAACCTTTTCCAGTAAAAGATCGTTTAGTCATCTTACCCTCAAGGCAAGATTCGCATACTGGTAAAGAATTTTCTTCTAACTTACTTAGAAGTCCATTCTTCACCAATCTCTCAATCCTATTGAGATTGATGTGCCTAAACGTAGATGCCAAAGTTCGGCATTTTCTTTTGGAGAAATTCGTCGACGTTTTGATTGAGTTACGAAAGTTCTGAGCAATTCAATATTATGTAGGGAATTATGGCTAATGGTCTTAGTATATATAAATTCGATTCCAGATTTGTTGTGCAAATAAAAATACCATCTTTATGAATAAACGCTTTATTCATATCAAAAGAGACAATATATTTACATTGCAATAAACACTTTACAGAAATAAGGTTCCTTTTTAGTTCAGGAATAATATATACATCATTTAAAATAAGAAACCTATTCTGTAAAGCTAACTGGAGTCCTCCCACTGCCACAACTGAGATGACTTGCCCAGTGTCTACTTGCATCGTCATCTCACCAGCCTCCAGCTGTCGCCATGATCTAATCCCTTGAAAAGAAGAACAAACATGATTAGTGACACCCGAATCAATTATCCAGGTTGAATCATCATTCTCTACTAAACAAGTTTCAAGCACAAGTAAATCACATTTACCTTTATCGGCCTTGGCCTTAGCCTTGGCTGTTTTTTTCTCTTTCAGATATCGAGGATAGTTCATCTTTCAGTGTCCATCTTGGTTGCAATGGAAACACTTTCCCCTAGCAACTTGTGGATCCTCCTTGGGGCAACAGGTAGTGGGTTAGCAGGTGTCTTCCCTTTTCCCTTACTACCCTTCTTTTTCTTCCTTTTTGCAGAGCTAGAAGCAGAAGATGCAGACTTCGTTCCTGAGGTCGAACCTATATGGAACGTCCTGGAGCATGAAGCAAAATTTGCCTCACTCTTCTACCTCTCTTTACTTTTCAGTAAAGATTGGTATGTCTGCAACTCGTTGAGGAGATTTGTAAGGTTATACTTCATTTTGATAGGAATCACATTACCAAAAAAGTGCAGGAAGCTCTCCGACAAAGAATGCAGGATTATGCTAACCTAGCTGCTCTCATCGATGGTAGACCCATTCAACTCCGCCACATTAAAGTGGACCATCATGTTTAGCACATGTTCACGAACAGAGGTGTCTTCTTGCATTTTGGAGTTGAATATGTATTTAAGAGCCTCATGCATAAGCTGTTCAGACGATTGTCCAAATATCCCCCGCAGGGACTCCATGATCTCACGCGCTGAGACCATAGGCTCAATGTTTCTTGGCCAACGACTTTCAGAAAGACTTGCAAGATGTAGGCCAAGGCCTCTCATTCGCCCCTTGTCCATCACTTGTATGCCTCCCAAACATTTCCGAGCGGCAATTTGGAGCTGGAATAAAGGACAAAGCCTTAGTGAAGAGGAACACGAGATCCCTCGATGATTAGGATCATCAATGATCATTCGTGTTTCCATGTTCCGAAATTATCGCCAGTAAGTTTTTTCGGCGCTTTAAACAACGATAGTGGTATGTTTGCCATTTGAAAATGTTGCTAAAAATACGAAACAAAACTTTATTAGATTTTTGGCTAAAAACCACTTTTAAAACCAAAATTAGTTTTGCAAAACAGTTTTTAAGTAACCCCTAAGTTATAGACTTCATTTTGTAATGATGCCCCAAGTGAGGCAGGACAAAGCACCGGTGGGTTGAATCAGTTGCCCTTCGCTAGGAAAATGAGGATTCTCAACCATTAGGCAGAACCAACTCTTATGAATAGAACCTAACAGCCACAATTTTTCGGTCAAGAATTGTTAACTTTTAACTATTCCGGTGAATGAAAAACCCTATCTATTATATTTTCATCGAGCAAACTGGTTCGCAGGCGAACCGGGTCTTAACCGCCAAGAGGTCTTCATCGTGTAGCAAACTCTAGCAGGTAGACGATCGTTTAGCGTGCACTAGACGATAGAAGAATAAGTAAATGATCGCGTAGACGATGACGAGGCTGCGAAGCCTGACCGTCCATGCGATCGTGTAGTGGGACGATAGGTAAACAATTTACTTTGAGTTACTAAGCGATCATTTAGTCAGTTACTAAGTGATGAAGCTTGCTGGCCTAAACGATCGTCTAGCACGCACGCTTTAAACGATACACGAGTGTCTCACCGTCTACACGATTCGTGTAACCAGATAAACAATTTACTTTGCGATAGTAAGTGATCATTTAGTCAGTTACTAAGAGATGAAGCTTGCTGACCTAAACGATCGTCTATCGCGCCCGCGCGTTAAGCGATCCGCGAGCATCTCATCGTCTACACGACACGACACTCAGCGATCGCGTACTCGATTGTCAACCCGATGCGACCAACTCTTGACCACATTTCCCATCGTTTAACTATGCGTTCATCAGCGATCGCATACTTCTTCATCTTTACGATGCGATGGACAGCGATCGCGTAGAACTTCTTCTGCACGATGTGATCAACCCTAGATCGCCTCCTTCCTCAAAGAGCCATAACACTTACCTAGAACTTCGACGAACGACTCAAAACTTCAAATAAACTTTGAATACAGACTCGATAACGATTATTAATGCCCTAAAACGCAGGGGCCTTTACAAATAATCGCAAATGTAAAAGGATCTATAACAAATCGAGGCTAAACATCTCGAAAACATCCATTAATCCAGCACATCCAGAACAGATTTAACAATTAAACAATGTAGAAATGCACCCACCATGAATGTATATTTCATTTCGTTGCAACAGATGAAATCAGAGTATCAGAACCTGGCGCTGATACTAATTGAAGGAACTCATACCGATGAGTTCCATGAGCGCGTTCGGATCGCTCCAATCTCACCGTGACCGAAATACAACAAGATACATTTAACATACAGTTATGCAATCAAAACTTAATTATGGCATGCTATGAACAACAAAATCATAAGGAGACAGAGTTCCATACCAGTTGAAGAATATCTTCAATCTTCAGAACCCCAACGCAGTAGAACCCTCCAACAGATCTACCAACACCCCGTGGGAACGTCGACTATAATAACACGATCAACGCGAACACGAACGCTGCAACGGGGACAACACCACCACTCATGAGCTTCGAGTATTCTCGTAGTGAAAACCCAAAGGTGGGCTTTGGTGAATTTAGTAGAGGACGGAGGAAAAATGAGTCGTGTAGACAATAAGCAAGTGAGATAAAACAACGCTATCGTATAGCAGAAGTGCTTATCGCATAGAGGACTACACGATCATGTAGGATATGCTGAACAATCGTTTAGGAAAAGGCATACAATCGTTTAGTTAAATCACGAGGTGGACGATCCTTTAGGTGGAGAAGCGACTATCGTATAGGCTCTCGGCGATCGTTTTAACACCAGCGCAATTTCATGAAATCTTTTGGACGGAATCACGAAATATCGATTGCACGATCCAAAATGAAAACTTTTTTCATTTTTAACTCATCGGTTACCATACCCGATGCTGCCCATTAACCCACATCCGAACGTGGAAAAAGAATTAATTATCATATAACTTAAATTCAGATTAATTAAAATTATTATTTAATCATATTATATTATTTTCCTATAGTTGATATTTCACATATCTACTATAGTATTTTTCTCCTCTACTTTATAAAATTCATATCTATATCTAATTTCTCCATAATAATGTATCTCAACATTTTTCCAAATTATATCATATATAATTAACCAGTTCCAATTATATCATATATAATCGAACTTTCTTGTCAATTTGAACATTTCAAATTAACCCAAATACTGGTTCTCGACTTTATCCAAGTTTACCCAGGACTTAAATGATCCTGTGGCTCGAAGCTCCAATGGTACGTGAATAGCTGACTTAAACTCTTTAGCCACAAGATCCACCATCCATTAACTGTCAAGCATTCAACTAAAGATTCAACAGTTTTAACTCTTCTTACCATAGATATATTTCTGTGTCCATCGTATATAACCAATCATGAATATGATGACCTTTCACAGATGCTCATAAGTCAGTTGGGCCAAATTACGTTATGCCCTGTAGTTACATCTCACTTCTTAGGTATCACTGATTCCTCTATATGAACAATACAACATAGTCCAACTATGTGTGAACACCTCTCGGGCCAAGAGAAGGTGTGGGCACCAACATCGTTCAAGCCCCGGAATCAGCCCTTAAGGGAGCATCTATTCTACTTACCCCTGCCTCGGGGAAGGAGTGAATACCATCTTGTGCAGCTAAGTTCCCAGCTCTCAAATCAACGAATCCCAAAATAGTAGGTTTGAATCAACGACATGGCCACTCACACTCATAAAAATCAAAGGAGTGCCCTTAATGGCGGGAGTTCCAACTCACTCAGGATTGAGGTCACGTTACCTGTGGTCATCCTAGTGAAGTGAAGCTCTGTCATGAACGGTGTTATATATAAACGAGACGTTAACACTTCGTGGTCAGGTCTTATACAAACTCTTTGTATAGGACGCCCCCGCTCGCATGTCCCCAACACGAATGATCAGAATCATAACATCTGTGACAAGTCACAACACTTGTGACCATTCCACAAAAGCGGGCTGCATCTGTAGCTTACAGGATAAGGTTTCCCTCTATATCCATATACTATAGATCATTGTGTTATCACTCAAGATATGATCCACTTGTATGTCACCACATACATTGCTTGAGTCACATAACAGATAACCAAGGATTTTAGTTTATTGGTTTGTTGTAAAGCAAATAAAACAATTAACCGAGCAAAATACAAGATGTGAAGTAAATATCATATATTAACACACAATGATCATCCATACTGTTGCAAACTACAGGACACGAGACTTTAGGGCATCAACCCACAAGTTGGACTATAACTTATTGTTCATTAGATGGATCAATGGTATTTAAGGAGTTTAGATTAAACTACATGAGCAAAATGGTAATTTTCGCCCAGCTGTTACGTACGAGAATTTGTGAAGGGTCATCATAACTATTGACTGATTATATCCAATAGAACACAAAAAATTGTATCTGTAGTGCAAAGAGTACAACTGTCGGTCTTTAGTGGAGTGACCAACAGTTAATGGATGTGAGTAATTTAATAAAGAAATTAATTAATTATCAAGTACCATTGGAATTTGAATCTACACAAGTCAAGGTTCTTCTGTAGCTCAACATGGATTATTGAGAACTAATTCTAAATTAATTTGAATTGTTTAAATTAATTGGGATTAATATATTATATATATTATAAATTATGATTAATTTTCAATTAATATATGTGATATAATTAATTATATTGTATTATGAATATTAATATAATTTTATTTTGAGAGGAATTAAATATTTGAATATGATTCAATTACTAATAAAATGGAATTGGATTCATATATTAAATTCATAAATGATTGAGAGAATTCAAACTAAGGTTAATTGTATTTGATACAATAAAACAACTATAGGTTATATGTTATAATAGATTATAAACCATATAGTAATAATATATATATATATATATAATATATATATATATATATATTAATATAATAAGTGGAGTATTATATAATTATATATTTTAAATTAAATTAAAATAGTTTGAATTTAATAAAAGAAAGACTTATACTCCCTCCTTTAATTTTCCTCTTCTGATGGAAGTGGGAGGTTATCGTGATTTCCCTCGTAAAAAGACACAAAGTGTCTCTGTTGCAAATCCTCTCTTCCAAAAAACGATTAAAAAAAAAATCTCTCAAATCCTTTCTCTCCCTCTCTTTCAAAATCATAGCAGAGCCCACACACTCCTACTAATTCTCAAATCCAACGAAGAATACAAAGGAAAATCTTGTTGTGGTGGCCATTTTGGTTTTTCGTTCATGAACGCTCGTGGAGAAGAGACCGTGAAGAATTATTGGCTTCAAGAGTAAGTATGATCCAAACCCTAACTCACCTTCTCTGTTTAATCTCTAAGCATGTTGTGAAATTCTGTAAATTTCATATTAATATTCTCTGTATTTTTAATTTTGTGAAATTTGAAAATTGGAAATGATCCCCGCTTCCGCTATGAACCTCACAGTCCTTCAATTGGTATCAGAGTGGCGTTCTTGATCCCAATTTTATTTTTTAAGAATTAAAATTCAGTTTATGATGGGTTGCATTCTGTAATTTTGTTCATGATGATGAATGAATGAATAGTTTGCAATTTATGGATGTTTTCGGGATTGGTTTGTAGCTTTACTACTTTTCTTTACAAATTTGGTTTGTAAGGGCCTGATGTTTTGGGGATAACTATTGCAATTGAGTATGCAATTCATTGTCCTATGTCGTTCGTGACTTTTCTGATGAGTTTCTGGAGAAAACAAGGCCCAAACTAGAGTAGAAACGATGAAGTTTGCGACTGTACAGTAGGTGACTGTAAAACAACATTGCAATGTTGCAAAGAGACGACAAAGATTTTTTCATAGCGTTGCAACGCTAGGTCACAGCGTTTCAACGCTCTGAGACAGAAAACATGACGTGGTTCATGCACGGTTTGGTTCGTGGTTCGGCTGGTTTGCGTTCAGTTGGCTTGGTCCGAGTAATTCGCGGTTGCAGCCCTTTTATTGTAATAGTTAGATCTTAATTAATTAAATTAATATAAATGTTAATTTAATTAATGGTTTAGGATTCTAATCCTGATCCATATATTGTTCTTTAAATTATGCATTTGACGTATGGTTTAATTATATACATATGTCATAATGTATGCCATATAGTAAAATCACACCAAAGGTTATGCATTTAATCATGTATCATGAATATTATAAATGTTATAATATAGTTACATGATTTATTTATAGCATGCTTCTGCATTATATAATATAAGTGTTATAATATATGTTTGCATGCATTATTATCATAGCCATGCATCATTTATATTATAAGGGTTATAATATATAGTTTGGATGTATGGAAGTATGTATATTATTAATTATTTCATTACTTTAGTATATATAATTGTTATGTGTGACTAAAGTAATGATTTATTAAAATTGAGACTCCATGAAGCATGACACTATTTTAGGTAATTTTATAATTGTTATAATCTTACTAAGTATGTCAAGATATGCAATTAATGATTTAAAATATGTTTCATTTATTTTATAATTGTTATAATTAAATGAAATTAGAAATTAAAATCAATAATTCAGAATTGCATGCAAACTTAGGTTAAAATCAATAGTTTAAAATATGATTCACATAGACCTAAATTTACAATATTTCTAATATGATTAGAAATTAGTTAAATATTTTAATCAGTTTAATAGGATTAAATTGATTTTAATAAAAGATTAAAATTATAGCAAATGTATCTATAAGGGACCTTTATCTAAGGCTAGTTTTGTCTAGGCTGGGGTATTTAAGCTGATGGAAGCAGAACGATCCTATCTAGGAACTAACCTGGAAGGTGAATTAGATAGATTTACTACGAGCATGCAATTTTTTATTAAAGTTTATTAAAATGTTTAATGAACATTAATCAAAATTGTTTAACTATCCAAAGTAAGTGTTCCTTTTGGGAAAATACTCAATGGGAGGAAAATGGGGTATATGATACTTCATTTTTTCTTTTCACATTTCTCCCTCATAGTTCACACTGTAAGATCTATACTCGGCCTCGAGGCACCTTTGCTTGTGTTCCCCTATGGGTGGTGTTTGTATAGGTCAATACCAAGGTGAATGGAAAGAGTGTTTATAGTAAGCGGGAGCGGATGTGTATCAACACATCCCACGGTTCTCTCATTAGTTTGTAGTAAATTTTCATGCTCGGCCTCGAGGCACCTTTGTTTCTGTCCCCTTACAGATGGCATTTGCATGACTATTTACTCAAACTCCAAAAATGGATACGGTTGCTTTAGTTTTTTCCCCAATCGGTTTTTTCCTACAGTTGGCTCATTGGGCGGAATGCTAGAATCTAAAATGAGGAGTTACACTTACAAGAAAGTGTTAAGCTAGTTAACACTTTCTGGATCAAAAAATGGTGATGGTATTTACAGGAACATGGAGTTGTTTTGTATATTGATTGAGATAGTTTCATTTCAGTAAAGGGGTAAGGGCAAATGAAAAGTCTTTCTAAAGTCTTGACTAAGAAGTATGAGTCCATGCTCATTGGTTGTGAGATCGTGGAGTCCATACGGGGAATGTTTGAACAATCGCCCACACAACTCAGTCATGATGCTCTTAAAATTATCTTCATTGTTCATATGTAAGGGGGGCATCCGTTCAAGAATATATTCTCAACATGATGGTCCACTTTAACATGGTAAAGATGAATAGGTTTATCATTGATGAGGCCAGTCAGATTAGCTTCATCATAGAAACTTTACCTAAAAGTTTCCTTTAGTTCTGTAGCAATGTTGTAATGAACATGATTGACTACAACATTACCACCTTACTCAACGAGTTACAGACTTTCTAATCCTTGATGAAGATCAAGGAACAGAAGGGTGAGGCAAATGTTGCCTCGTCCTCTAAAAAGTTATTCAGAAGTTCGACCTCTGGAATTAAGTTTGTGTCTTTCTTTTCCAGCACCAAAAAGTGGAAGAAGAAAAAAGGTGGAAAGGGGAAGGCTAACTCACCAGCTGCTGCCCAAAAGGGCAAGAAAGCCAAGGTTGCAAAGGGAATATGTTTCCATTGCAACTAAGAGGGACAATGGAAAAGGAATTGTCTCAAATACTTGATGGAAAAGAAGGCCAAGCAAGGTGATGATGCGGTAGGAACTGGGCAACTTGTCTCTCTAAGGGTAGTAGAAAGACTCCGACTTACTTTACAGAAAAATTATATTTTATTGAAAAATGTATTTGTAGCTTCTGATTTAAAGAGGGACTTAATCTCTGTAAAGTGTTTAATTGAACAAAAATATGTTGTACATTTTTTTTAGAAAAGCATTTATTTCTAAGAATGATATAGATCTTTGTTTTGTTAAGCTAGAAGACAATCTTTATTTACTAAGATTGTTCACAACTAAAGCTCTCCTTGATACTGAACTGTTTAAAACTATGATAACTCAGAATAAAAGACATCGAACTTCTCCTAAAGAAAATGCCCATCTTTAGCATCTAATATTAGGACACATAAATATCAATAGGATTGAGAGACTAGTTAAGAATGGACTTCTAAGTGCGTTAGAAGAAAATTCTTTACCTATATGTGAGTCATGTTGTTAGGTTTTTAAAGGATGTATATTTTCTATGTTAATTATCCCAAAATTGTGTTGATTATTTGCTTTAAATGCTAATTTTGTAGGTAAAACGGTCCCCAAGGCGTTTAGGAGTCATTAAGAGAAAATCAGGCCAAAAGGATAAAAAAAATGACCAAGAAAATCAATAAATTTAAGAAAATTAGAAAATTACTAAAATGTCATCAAATATCATCATGTATCATCGAGTAAATACCATCAAGTAAATGCCAGTAAATACCATTGAGTAATCGAGTATTGAGTAAATACCAAAATGCTATCGAGCAATCGAGTAAGGCTGACGAGTATAATCAAGCATCAAGTAATCAAGTACCATTGAGTTTCTTCTTATTCTATTTTTTATCAAGTTAATGCTATCGAGTAAAGGCCATCGTGTATCGAGTATCGAATTTTTCTTGAAAACAAAACGTTATATTCTACAAAACAGGGCAATGTTCTAATGCTCCCCACAGTGTTGCAACATTCCAAATTTTGACGTGATTCATCCCGCACACCTTACGCAACCAAGTGTTAGCACAACGTTGCAACATTAGTCCAATGCTTCTTGGATTTTCTACAATTTATCATTGCAACACTGACCTTGACATCGCGATGCTATGCCTACAAGTATAAAATTTTGTTGTTTTAGTTTTTCAGAGGAGAGAAGAGAAGAAAAACTCAAATTTTTAGAGAGAGACTTCGATATTATGGAGCTATTATTGTAAATGTTTGAGAGATTCAATCAATTTGTATTCAATCCTTGTACCAATTATCAACTATCAATGGATTGCTTGGAGAATTTCATCATTCATGAGTAGGTAATCTTTTTTCTTGGGGAATTATGTACATTGACACTTTCTTGAAACTATTCCTTGAACTTTCTTTCATGTAATTACTTTCTTTTGAATGTTCTTGCTGAGATTTAGAACAAAATTGATTAAGATTGAATTGATGACTCAAGATTAATGAATTTTTGTATGCAAAAATTGCATAGTTCTATAACAAAATTACAACTATGGTTAATAAAATCCCCAAGATTTCATTTCAGAATCTTATCTCATAATCTCTCTTATTTCTCTCATTAATAAATTTCTTATATCAATTCTTGCTTTTTCACTTAGTTAGCTTCTAGTTCTTGAAAACAAACAACCCCTTAATTAATAGAGGTTCTCTTGGGATCGACCTCTTACTCCACTATTACTACGTGTTAGTTCTAGTTGTAGTTAAAGTATTATAAATTTCATTTGTTTTGGGTAAGATAGAGTTAATGACGCCTATTTTAGACTAAACAAATTAGCGCTATTGTTGAGGTACCGTGCAATTGGCCTTTAAAAATCCTAGAATTTCTTTCTTTTAGAAAAAGAAATAAAAAAAACAAAATAACAAAAAAATAGTTAATTTGATTGAACCAACTCTTTGTGCATGACCCGTTCCTCTTGGAGTATACTTTGTGATTTTGTTGTAGATATCGATCATGAGGAGAGGAGACTACAAAAGGAAAGAATAAGAAGAGAAGAAGGAGAATTTGAAGAATCAAGTCAATAAGAGGAACCAATACAAAAAAACACTATGAGTGAAGCAAGTGAGCAAACGATAAGAGAGCTTGTTGAACCAGATCACACTCAACAACTGTTATGCATAGTGTACCTGGAGACTATGGTAACATTTGAATTGGAACCCGATTTAGTTCATCTTTTACCCACTTTTCGAGGTAATCTAGGTGAGGACCCACACAAACACATGAAGAATTCCATGTGGTACGTGACAGTATGCACCCACATGCGGTAACACAATAACAACTTAATCTTAGGGTCTTCCTCTTCTCTTTGAAGGATGTGGCTAAGAATTGGTTGTACTACTTGCCAGTTGGATTGATCACCACGTGGAATGGTCCTAAGAAAATGTTTTTAGAAAATTTTTTCCCATTATCTAAGGCTAATAATATTAGAAAAAAAATATATGGTATAAAATAATTGGTAGGAGAGTCCTTATATGAGTATTGGGAAAGGTATAAGCAACTTTGTACTTCCTTTTCCCATCATCAAAGTTCTGACCAATATCTTATTCAATATTTCTATTCAGGATTGCTTCCATCTGACAGAAGCAATATTGATGCAGCCACCGATGGAACTTTAGCTGACAAAACGCCCACTGAAGCCAGTCAACTAATATCAACCATGGTGGAGAATTCACAGAACTTTGGATCAAGGACTCTAGAATATAATGTTGTTCAAGCTAAAGAGATTAGTGAGTTGAGAACTCAAGTATCTAATCTAGTTTCCTTTTTCACTCAGGTTACTCAAGGAGGATTTCCCCAATTAAAACATGTGGAGCATGTGGAATGGTTGGACATGCTTTGGAAGCTTGCCTACAAGGTCAACCTCAAGTTAATGCAATAAGAGGTTTCCAAAGGAAGTACGACCCCTATGAGCAAACTTATAACCATGGCGAGATTACTCAAATTTCAAGTGGGGATCCCAATGGTAATTTGAGGACCGAAACCAATCTTTTTCAAGTTTCTCAAGTATGTCTCTCGAGGATGTAGTTAAATATCTATTCGTTAAAATTTCAACATGAATTACACAATTTGAAAAAGGACAACATACAACTTCAACAAGAAACAAAACAACTTCAACAAGACACAAAACAAGAAACCCAACAAGGTTTTTCAAACTTGGGCACATAAATCACACAACTAGCAACTGCGGTAAGCAAGCTTGAGAGTAAATCATCAGGAAAGCTCACTACTCAACTGAAGCATGCAAATGTAAGCGCAATCACTCTAAGAAGCGATAAAGAAATTCCTTCTTCTTCCCAAGTAGCTAGCCCAATTCAACCAACTCCCAAGAAGCTTGAAAAGATAACTGATCATGATGACAAGGTAAATGAATTGAGGAATCTTCCATCTTCCCTGAGGTACGTAACTACTCTCCCGCTAATGTAGAGCCATATGTACCTAAGGCCTCCTTCCCCAGTAGATTAGCAAAACCTAAGATAGAAGATATTGACCACGAGCTAATTGAAATGTTTAAAAAGGTACAAATTAATATTCCTTTGCTTAATGAAATACAACAAATACCTAGGTATGCTGAATTATTAAAATACTTATGTACTAAAAAAAGAAAAGGGAAAGAAGATGAGAGAGTAATTGTTAGCAAAAACGTGTCTGCTTTGTTAAAAAATGACATGCCTCAGAAATGTAGAGACCCTGGAATGTTTACTCTTCCTTGTAAGATAAGAGATAGAATTATCACTCATGCCATGCTAAACCTAGGCGCATCAAAAAATGTCATGCTTTTTCATGTCTATGAAGATCTTAGACTGAATGACCTACAAAAAACGAATGTTTGCATACAACTAGCGGATAGGTCATCTATTCAACCCCTAGGCATTGTAGAAAATATTTTATTGAGAGCTGGAGAATTAGTCTTTCCCGTTGATTTTTACATTTTAAAAATGGATGAACCATACTCTACTTCTTCCTCTAACATTCTACTTGGTAGACCCTTCATGAAAACTGCAAAAACTATAATTGATGTAGATAAAGAGTCTTTGTCAGTAGAATTTGATGGAGAGGTAAAATCCTTCAATATTTATGACGCCATGAGATTTCCGGAGGAATAGTATTCTCTTTGTTCAATAAACACATATGATGAAATTGATCACATCATTGATGGCATGTTATGCAAAATTTCTCATTGTTTGGTAGCTCTTTCCATTCATTATGGTTTTGATTTGATTACTCACAATTCTTCTCATACATCTCTTCCCTCTTGTGACCATGATAGTTCAAATAAAAAGCATGTTTCTAATTCTTCACTTCAAATTTCTGAAAAGAATGAATCTTCCTCAAAAGATGATAACGATAATTCTCTCAACAACAAATTTTGCCAAAATGTAAATACTTCAAAAGAATATTCAAATTTTCAAAGCAAAGTTTGTATAAATGAAAAACCTTCAACTGATAATTCAAATTCAAAATTTTTTTGTAATAACAAAAACAAAAACAAAGCTTTTAAACTTTGCTCCATTTTTAAAATGCAGGTAAAAGGGATTGAGCCCAAAGCTTTCCCTTCTCTAAAGAAGAGCAAAAACTTGGGAAGTTGTTTAAAAAATCCCAAGAAGCAAAAACCTAGAAACACCAAAAAGTTTGATGTTCCCTAAAAAACACAAAAATCTTTAAAGTGAACAGACACATACTCAAAATCTACAATGAAGGGCATGCAAACCAAGTTGAATTGGACTTGCGTTTAGCCAATCCCTCATATACTTAACACCCCTCTTCACCAACATCGAGTAAACAACGCTAAAAATTTGCAATAGGACAAAATTTTCCCTTTCTTTCTTTTCATTTTCATTTTTCTTTCTCTTCTTATTTTTCATTTATTTCTTTCTTTCTTATTTTTAGCATTTCAAATAAATGGAATAATTGATTTTTGTTCTTTTTCTTCCTAGGTGATTTATTGAATAAAAGAAAAAGGAGATCTCAAGAATTAAAAAAAAAAAAAAAACAAACAAAAGCAAGAAAATTCTCTCTCAAACAAATAAATGATCAACAACAAAACTAGGGAAGTTTCTCTCTACATCCCTTCCTTTTTGTTTCTTGAATTCATTTTCTTATTCTAAACATTGATGACAATGTTCCATATTTAAGTTGGGGGTGGGTAAACATTGCATGTTTTTTGTATTCTTTGATTAGCTTTAAAAATGAGCCTCGCTAAAAAATTTTGCATGACTAGAACCCTTGAGCATCTGAGCTTGGGTTAATAGATTGTTGATTACTTAGATTGATTACATAGATTTTGTGATTCTGCTCTGACATATCTGAATAAATTTGAGGCTCTAATTCATCTTGATGGCGTAACTTTGATTCTTTGAAAAACATGTTTATTAAATTCTTTATTCTTCAAAAGACCATTTTTGCCTTGAATGCAATAAATTCATGTTTACATATTCAAGAATCTCATTCACTTTCTTTCTGTGCATCATTTGTTTTTACTTAATCTCTTGATTCTTATTGATGAAATTTGATGACACACTCTTTCTAGTAAGGATACAAACAAAATTTTAGACCTTTAAAGCTTTTCTTACAAAAATTTGATACTCATTTTTCAAAAGAAACTTTATTTTCCTTTTAACTTCATAAATAATCAAATACATATTCATTAGATTTATTTAGAACCTTTAAACTCTTAGAAATTTCATATCTTCTTAATTTTCTTTGTTACCCTGATAGGACAAACTTTGGTATGAGAACAACCATCTTGTTTTAGAGGCAAGTCTAGACATAAAGGAATAAAACGGGCCTAGAGTATATAAAAAACAATTGCTAGCTCAAAAAATAATAATAATAAAGCAAATTTGCAAAATTAACATAACCTTCACTAACATGTGTCTGTATGGGTAGAGATGAAAATAGCTACCTTCATCGTGTTTTTGTAAGGGCCCGCGAGAAAAGAGTGATAGGTTCCCGACGGTGCGAGTGTGAAAGTTATCCCTCTAAGTAAAAGAAATGCCAATTACGTTTTGTGTGTGTGAGTTTAAAAAAGGCACCTTGTATTGGAATTTCCTCTATCCAATGCAAGGTAGGCATATCATAGACCGATAACCGGGCTAGTGTAGGGTGAATAGGAATTGAAAGTTGGATGTCTCTTTTCTATTAGTTTAGGCCTTTAAGTAACTAAAACTAGGTAATCTTTTCTTTTATGATTTTGCAAGAAAAAAAAAATTCAAAATAAGCTTCAACCTTTTGTTAGCAAAACTTTGAATTTCTAAATGCTTACTTATATCTTTACTTCCTTGATTGTTGAGAAAAGAGATGAGAATCAATTCATTGTGTAAAATATTTGAATGTATAGACCATTTGGATGTGAAGATGAAAATGTGCCAAACTTGAATAGGTCAATTTTGAATAAAAGAATAAAACTTTGAATAAACAATAAACAATTCATTTTTGCTTGAATGTATGCATATTTCTAGTTTAGACTTGATCGGGACGACTAAGAGCTAAGTTGGGAGTATTTTGTTAGGTTTTTAAATTATGTATATTTTCTATGTTAATTTTCCCAAAATTGTGTTGATTGTTTGATTTAAATGCCAATTTTTTAGGTAAAACAGTTCCCGAGGCGTTTAGGAGTCATTAAGAGAAAATCGGGCTAAAAAGATAAAAATGACCAAGAAAATCAATAAATTGAAGAGAATCAGAAAATTACCAAAATGTCATCGAGTATCATCGAGTGCCATCAAGTATCATCGAGTATCATTGAGTAATTACCATCGGGTAAATACCAGTAAATACCATCGAATAATCGAGCATCGAGTAAATACCCAAATGCTCTCGAGTAGGTGCTACCGAGTAATTGAGTAAGGACAAGATAATAGTTGGAGAAGCCGAGGGACCTGGAAAGGCTTGGAGAAAGATGAATCTTTGCCATAACTATGAGTGGTTTATTTTCAAATATTTTGGTTATTGTTACATACATATATGGTATTAGATATACGTATGATTTGAAATATTTGGCATGATCTATATATTTTATTCTTGTTGAAAACCCTAGATTTGATAAGTGTATTTTATCTATGGTTGTATAAAAGCATGTCTTCTACCATAATATATATACTATTTCAACATTTTTTTTTTTGGTGGAAAATGAAATGTTTAAACCTCTAGTTTGTTTTGGAAAAATCATACTTTAATGTGGTTTGAGGGATTAAATTTCAAACCTCTGAAGGTTGATTGTTGTACCCTTAGGGACCGCCTATGATAGTCAGAAAGATTTGAGTCTAGATTCTGAGCCTATGGTGGAATATCCAACTAGATAGTCAAAAGATCTCTAGATCTGGTATTTGAGCTAGTGAAGGAGTTCTCGTACAGGATTTTCAGAGAAACTACAGGCCTATTTTGAACCTATGATGAGATTCTATGTTGACATGTACACATGGTTAAGTGATAATGAGTTTAGTGTCTGATTTTCAGAACTTGATGATTGTTTATGTGGATCTTATCTGGGATTTATTTATGATCATGTCATAATTCTACTTAATATGTTTTATCAGTTGATGCTCGTATTTTGGAATTTCATTGAGTGTTTCGATATTCTGGATTTGATTTATATTCAAATGATTTATAAAAGGTTTTCAAAAGAAAAACGTATGTTCTTATAAAAGTACCACTCACTAGGCTTTCCAAATCATGTTTCCAAATATTTTGTTCCCTCTCCCCCCCAGATAGTGTAAAGGAGAAGAGGTCCAGAGTGTTATTGGAAATCAAGGTTTGTCACACTACAAGTGTATTTCTTTGTCTTAGTTTTTAGGAGTCTTATAAGTCTGGTTGTAGGTATTGGAGTAGGAAGTCTGTGGTACTAGATGTAAAAATGTTAAATTTTGATTGTAATAAAGTAAACTATCCGTACTCTAAAATCTTTAGATTTTATAAAAAGTCAGCAAAGAGATCAAAGTGGACAATAGGTATCACAAAAGGGCGATATTTGTTGTCTTCACGCCTCCTTCGAGGTGAAAGAGGTAAGCTTGGGAGGGGGTGTGACATTCAACTCAACTTAATTCAGCACCCCAAACACAGACATTCTAACACAACTCGACCCAACTCTACACCCCAAACACAGACAATCAAACTCCACAGATCATCTAAACTCGTAGATAGTAATTACCAACTTAACTCTACATCCCTTATTTTCTCTTCCCATAAATCAATTTCTCTTTAATCTCTAATTTTTCCTTCCAATTTCTCATATCTCAAATTCTCTTGCATCTGTACTCTCATTCTTCATCTTCTCCATTTTTCATGTAATTTTCAAGCTCCATGTTGTCTCCATCTCTATGCTTTTCATTTGTTCAAACTTCACATCGTTGAACCATCGTTCACTTGCGGGGGATGTTAGAGTGTTTAATATTAATGTAATTACATCTTCTATTATGTTAATTAGTGTTAGTTTAGTTTAGATGTAATAGCCTATTGAGCCTTAGCTCTTAGTATTTAAGCCTTAGCTCCTAGCATTTAAGTATCATATGTTTGTTGTAATAGTCTCGAGAAATTACACATCTCTCTCTAAAATTTTCTCTACCTTCTCTCTGAAATCAATCATATTTACATATCTATACTAACTGAAATGAAAAACACCTTCAATATGTAGATTATAAGTGATTGGAATGCTTGGAGAAAGTGTTTACGATATGAACGAAAATAATATTCATAACAAAAAAAAACACCTTCAATATGTGGATTAATGTGATCGAGCAAGGAAAGAGAGAATTTTATGACTTGTGATTTTACCAAGGTAGTATATTTTTGCTTAAAATTTAAACAAATTTTGAATCCAAGAGTAGGTGACATGTAAAATCTAAAACAAAACATACAAGAGATAGTCATATATATATAGTTAATAATGTCAACGGTTGTTGTAAAATTGAAAAAGTGTATAGAGCATCATATAAACATTTATTTCAACTATTATATTAAAAATTAATACTATTGTTACCATTTATTTCAATTCAAAAGATATCTAAAACATTATTAATAACATCATTCATAATATTAACTTTTATACATCAATCATAATGACAACTTTGTAAGTGATATCATGTACGCGTGTCAATGTTTACAATATAGTGTCAATTTTCATTAATCATTTTAATGAAAAGTCTTCGAGGATAGTTTTTTAAAAGTAATTACAAAGTAAAAGGTTAAAATTAAATATTTTAAATTGAGGCGTAATTGAAACTTACCCCATATTTTATATGATTAAATCATAAAGAATTGGACAAAATGATAAAATTTTGGCATCTCATTTATGACATCATAACCTTAAACTCATCAAAACTAAGAACACCATCACCATCAAGATCAAATTTAGCAATCATGGCCTTACAATCTCCCAAACTAATTTTAGTCTCTCCCAATTTCTTGAACATCCTCCTCAAGCTCTCCGCCGTAATAAATCCAGAGCCCTCCATTTCATACATTTTAAAAGCTTCTCTAAGCTCCTTCACCTTCTCCTTCTCCCCTCCCCCGTCCACGAATCTCACGAAATCCTCCTCCTCCAGCTGCCCGTCTCCGTCCGAGTCGAACTCTGCCATCGCCTCCTCCGCCTCTACCATCGATAGCTTCTCCCCCGACACTACCGCTATACACTCCCGCAGCTCGGACGGGGAAATCTTACCGTCTCCATCCGAATCAAAATGCTCGAATACTCTCTTGTAGCACCAAAGCTTCTCCATTTTGCTAAAAACTGATAACTATTTTTGTTTCTGTTTTTAGGTCAAAAGAGGAAAAGTTAGAAAAGGAGAGATATGTTTGGAGAAAAGATTATGAGTTTTTTTTTATATAGGAAGAAACCATGCGTGTTGAAGGAGCGTTTTGTGATATGAAGTGTTGACCAAGAAATTTTTTAAGAGTCGGCACCATGTTGGCCATCCATATAAGCAAAACATATAAAAATTTGTTTACAACATAACCAATTAAATGCTTTTCCACTTGTTTTTAGAATATTCATTTCTTCAAACTATTTGAAAATAGGCTAAAATATTACTCAGACTTTTGCACTTTCGAGTTTGAAGTTTGTTTAATTTTAGTCTATAAAATTTTTAATTTTTAATTTTAGTCACTATTTCTAATAAATCTTAATTTTAGTCCTATATTCTATCGAATTTGGTTAAGTAATAATAATAATAATAGTTTTCATGCAATAAAATACAATATGAAAATATATTTCAAAAATTATAGTTAAAATGTTAATAAATAATAAAAAAAAAACTTTGAAAAAACAACAATAAACTAATAGTGAGGAGTAAATTTAAGATTTTTCTAAAGTAAGTGGTCTAAAGTTGGACATTTGAAAGTACAAATACTAAAATTGAATAAAATCTAAAAGTACAAGACCAAAATTTGGGAGTTTTTTGGGGAAAAATATATCTTTTTGGTCCCTAAGTTTTAGGTCTAGTTTAATTCCATTTGGTCTCTAGGTTGCAATATGTTACATAATTAGTCCTTAAATTTTGAGTTTGGTTTCAATATGGTTCCCAGGTTCAAAATGTTACAATTTCCCCTTGAGATTTGAGTTTATTTCAATTTGGTCCGTAAATTTCAAGATTTACACTTTTAACCTTAATTTTTTCACTAAATATTCACTTTTCATCTTAATGTCTACTAATGAATTTAAATATATTAAAAGAATTGTAATTAATTAAGTTTTACTATTGAGATTTTTACACAAAAAAAAATCATCTTTGGGTCATATATTTCATAAATGTCTTTAAATTTGAATCTTTTCAAAGAAGACTTTTAGTGTTAATTTTGGACAATTTACCATTTTTTCGACTTATTTATATCTATTTTTTACATATATATTTTTTCATATTTATGAAGCTCCCTTAATGTTAGAGAGAGAAAATGCATTTAGTATGGAGAGAGCAAAATCATTTAATATGATTTTTTTTTCCCATTTTCAATTGGAGAGAAAAAATCGTTTAATATAATTTTTTTTCTATTTTTAATTGGAGAGAGAAAATGTATTTAACATTAATTTTTTCATTATTAATTGAAGAGAGAAAATGCATTTAATATGATTTTTTTTTTACATTTCACGTATCAAGCATTTTACGGTAGTCTCCTTCATTTTTCATGTTTGATTTATGATATTATGTGTTATATTTCATTGTTTGTATTGAGTATTATTTGGTTTGATGTAATATATTTCATTGTTTATTTAATGTATATATCCCAGACATTCTAACATGTATGCACTTCTAATTAGATATCATTCGTGTGTCTATAATATATTTCCCATATGTCTGATATGTATGTCATTCTAATGCAGTTTTTTTATGGTAGTCTAACTTATTTGAGTTTTTCTATTATAGTCCATTGTTTATTTTGCGTTATTATCTCATATACACCATATTTTAGATCCATGGTTATTTTTAAATATATGTTAGAACATTGTCTTAAATGTTTACGGATATTCTAACCAATATATGATATATACTAGCAAGATTGAGTAAATTCAATCAAAATTTAATAGAAGCTCCCTAACAGGAATCGCTAATTCTTAATAATGTGACCAATTCAATTCACTTTAAAACATCATTATTTTCAAATAAACAAAGCTATCTACCACAATATATATTATACATAGACTCAATGTTCAATATATATAAGCATATATATCATAAAATAGGAAGTCTAAATAAAAAGTCAAAGATATATATCACGATATATATTGAAAATGAATATATATATATACATATATCATAGAAGTTGTTAAAAACACAACCAAGGTTAGATGGGTAGCCTTAGTAAATATTGAATTAAAACAATTGGGAAGAGTTTAATTTAATTAACCATTAAAAGCTTGCCAAACTTTGATAGAAAAATCTAAGGTTAATTAAAAAAAATTTCATACACCTCCATACAAGACAAAAAAAAAAAAAATAGTAATAATAATAAATAAATAAATAATATGTGAGAGAATCAATATATCTCATATATATCGTAGATGCCTTTGAGAAAATGGAAGGCGATGGCATCGACAGTGCCCATGTCAAAGGTGCCGCTGATGTCGTCGAGGATCCGATCTAGACAAGGCTCCTGAGAAGTCTCCGGTGTTCCCATGGAGGTTTGATCTACAGTCATCATCCAGCGCCCAAATTCGCCCAACACCCTGCGCCTAGATTTGCCCAGCATCAGATCTATTCAGCAACTGCCCAATCATCGTCCGATGTTTGTCTCTCGTTCCCAGCTACTGCAACTCGTGCCACTAGGAAGAAGAAAAAGAGAGGGAGGAGGAAGAAAGGATTTGAAGAAAGGAAGAGGAAGAATAGGGGATACCAACAATTTTTTTTCTTTTT
This sequence comes from Benincasa hispida, assembly GCF_009727055.1. Taxonomy (NCBI): domain Eukaryota; kingdom Viridiplantae; phylum Streptophyta; class Magnoliopsida; order Cucurbitales; family Cucurbitaceae; genus Benincasa; species Benincasa hispida. The sequence continues at coordinate 47,386,247 of NC_052349.1, read as the reverse complement.
AAAAAGGAAATGAATGGGTAGGAAGCCCCTGGCTATGTATGGGGAGAGAGATGCAAAATTCTATATATATTTTTTAATTTTTTTTTTATATATAAAAATCATGGATAAGGCTAAACGGACTCCAAACATTAGTGGAAATTTTGTAGTTGATTGGGCTATTTCTGAAATAAATTGAAAGTAGACAATAGTGTAATATAAGTCTATCTATGTGGAAAGCTCTTTATTATTTTCTTTCATTATTAAAATTAAATTTACTTCATAATTATTGTTAATTAATTATATAAATTAATGCTAATGACTAAAGTAAGTATTTAATAGAAAATTTGAGGATAAAAGTATAAATCTTAAAACCTAAGGATTAAATTAAGACAAAATTCAAATCTCACGAGTAAAATCATAATCCTTGATAGTTTTCCTTGAATTTGGTGTACATAAATGACAAAGCCAAATACATTTAGGTTATCAAGGTTAAGTGGATGTTTGGACTAAAGGAATGGAATTCCATAGCGGAAGCATGTGAATGCATGTTCTAGTATAATTCATTTTGAAAACAGTGAAAAACAGAGAAATCACATGGATATACAGAATAAACATTCAACTAAAGCATGCTTTTAAGGGAAAGAGAAGAATATCTGGAAGACTATCTATAATTAATCTTCTCTGCCAATGCTCGAACACTTCAAACTCACGAACAGTAAGATCTTTCTTCGAACTTTATGATCACAAACAAAATAAACCAGCAAGACACCACCACTTGTTTTCTCGCTATTTTCAAGACTAAAATCAAGGATGCCAAAAATCCTCCTTTTTACGTGAGAGAGGAAGAGGTGGTTTGTAAAGGAAGTTATAACTTCCCTGCACCATCTCCTAATAACTCCCGATGGGAGTTATTTAATATATATATATATATATATATATATCAAATCCAATATATATTTCAATAATATTAATTAATTAACAAAGTAAATATCACATATTTAATTTCATTTGAATCATATTCAAATAATATTCTCTCACATAACTTATAATTTATACATATATATATAATATGAATCTTATTCATATTAATTATAACCTATAGTTTAATATGAATCTCACTCATATGATTAATATTTAAATCTTATTCAAATATTCATCTCTCACATATAATGAAGTATAATCTTGAATATTATTTAAAATTAATTTATATGATAACGTATCTCCATACGTTATTAATTGTATCATATACAATTACTTATCTTATTTAATTTGAACAATTCAAATTAATCCAAAATTAATTTATCCTTGTTTAACCCTTAGTGAACTAACAAGGGGACCTTATGAACCTACAGATTAGAAGCTTCAATGATACAAGATTAATTAATTAAACTCTTTAATTAAATTAATCAACATTCATTAACTGCAGGTCACTCCACTAAATATCCACAGTTGCACTCTTCACACTGTAGATATATTTTTGTGTCCATAGATATAATCAATCAACAGTAAGTTAATCATTCATAAATTGCTGGTAATTACAGCTTAGTCAAATTACCGTTTTACGCCTGTAATTACATCTAACTTCTTAAGTATCACTGATCCCTCTAATGAAGAAACAGTATATAGTCCAAATATAAACTATGTTGGGTATGTCCTATAACTAGCGATTTGTAAACACTAAATATATTCTATTCACAATAAAGTTGTTGAAGTTTTTATCAATAAGGATGTTATTGAATTGCAATGTTTTATAAAATCAAATAAACAAACTCATGGCTATAATATGAATACTTAAACTTTATATAGAGACATAAAAGAGATTCAAGTTTTAGTATATAGCCAAAAAGGTCTATAAATATATGGATGAGGTTGGATACCTTATCCTGGGGACATTATGGATCCGACCTACTTTATATATTGATACAAACGATATGATCCCAAAATCATTCATATGCGAGTGGAGACATCCTATGCAAAAGACATTTATATAAGACCAGACCACGAAATAGTCACTTTTCTTTATAACAACCATTTACTATTAAAACTGACTATTTCAAATTGATGACCTAAGGTAACTCGATCTTAATCTTGAACTAACTATGAACTCCTGTTTATTTAGGATTATCCTTTAATCTGCATAGGTGAGAATGGTTTCATGTCCGCTCAATAAACCATCCATTTTAGGGGTAAGACCAGATAGATAGTTAAGGACATAGTCTTGCAAGAAAAAATTCACTCCTACCCATTTTAGGGTCAATAGATAAGTTGTTCCCTTAAGTACTAACCCCTAATCTTGAACAAAGGGACCTCGCCCTCTCATGACAGAGAGGGGTTTGGTTTATTGGTTGGACCATAAACCAATTATTCAATAGAGGATCAGCGGAGACTTGAGAAACAAGATGTATTACAAGGGTAAAACGTTAATTTTGACATAGCTGTAAATATGAATGACTTGTGAAGGATCGACTTACTGATTATGATTAAATCAAGTGGACAGAAATATATCTACAGTGAAGAGAGTGCAACTACTAAGCTATAGTGGTATGTCTCAATAATTAACGAATATTGATTAATTCAGTTTAAAGAGTTTAGCCAATTAATATCAAATCGTTGAAGCTCATAATCTGTAGGTTAATTAGGTCCCTCTTAAGGAGTCACCATGTAGAAATTACATACAAGAACCCTAAAAAAAATGATTTGTCAGATCAATTCTATCAAATTCTATTAAAAATAAACTCAAATTAAATTCAAAAGTTCATAGGATTCATCATCATTAATTAAATATCCTCAAGAAATTGAATAAAACTACTAAACCCAAGAAGAAAGGGTTACCTAGCCTTGCGTCTTCTTCAAATCAGCAACAATAATTGAGAAATTGAAAGCAATAATGAAAGGAATAGAAAGATAGAGGAAAGAATAGTAAAAGTCTGGTGAAACTTCTCAAAAAATCGTTCCCAATGCGGCTCCAAATCGTTCTACCCTCCGCTGGAATGGAAAAGATGTTTTTATAATCAGGTTGCAGCGTTGCAATGCTGACAAGAGTGTTACAACACTCAGTTATGCACACACAGAGTAAGAATTTCCGTCAAAGTTCGTAGCGTTGCAATGTTGTTGGGTAGCATTGTAACGCTACCATGTTAAGTAGCTACTACCTTTAAGCGTCGAGGCCACGTTGAGGTCCTTCATGCCAAGAGCGTTGCATCGCTCTGAACATGGGCAATGCACAAACTCCAGCGTTGAGGCAGCATCAAGGGAGGATTGCAACACTGCCCTCAAGGGTAGTTTGGTAATTTTGTTTTCTTCTTTCAACACGGTGCATCCAACTCCCATTTTTGCTTCTTTTTTGCTTGATTTTCATCCAAATGACATATTTGCTCCTTGGGGTCAATTTACTTACAATTTAGACAATTTAAGTATAAGAATTATTCAATATGGTGGAATTAGGACATAATATTAACGTTTTTTGAGAGCGAACAAACACCCTCAACTTAACTCTTGATCGTCCCAAACAAGGTCACAACATACAATCATGCAATCAACAAGATACTGTTCACTCTATATAGTGGTCCATAACTCAAGTTTTAATAGTCTTTCGAGCTACATAATTAATCATATAACAAACTGAATTCAAACACTCATTTGAGATTCATTGTAAAAGATTATTTTGCAATCAAGATCATGTATTAATGAACACTAAGACATTGAATTTTTTTTTTTCAAAAAATCAAAGAATGCCTAAAAAGGCTTTATCCTACTCCTATTTCATCTTCTCTCTACGCTGTCTCGATTATTAGTCTTAGACATATCATTCTTGCTAAACAAAGAGCAACACCTAGCCAAGAGTGCCTAAGACTCACACATACAAAACTTTGAAGGCATCGGTTTTACCTAGAGGGCTAACTTTCACACTCAACCATTGGAAACCTAACCACTCTTTTCTTGTAGGGTCCTAATTAGACACGGCAAAGGTAACTCTTTTCCCCTCTATCCATGCACACACACCACTACTTTTTCTAGGCAAGCTAACTTTTACCCTCTTTTTATAATTTTTTTTCAACATTATTTTAGCAACACTTTTTTTTTTCATTTGCTTTAATAACACACTAGGCCACTTTTTTCTCTCATTGTCTAACTTTGCTCTAAGGCACTAACGGTTACTGCTAAGCCAAAAGTGGGCCTTTTGAGGTGACAACAAAAAATCGAGAGGGATAACCCGATTCTAAGATTCTTTAGGATTTTTATAAAAAAATTGCTTAGCCTAGCTTCATTATGCATAAGTTTTCATGAAAAGATTTTTAGAATGAGCTCAAAATCATGAAATAATTTCCCTTCTTGAAGGCATAAAACTCAGTGATTGCATTATCGACTTATCATTGAAAAGATATAAAAAAAAAAAAACAAAGCAAATAGAAAATGTATAAAACACCAACATCCAGACATTCAGAATAAAGATTTTTATTCTACTTTTCAGCAATCAATAAAGAATTCATCACAAAATTCGAGCTCAGATGCTCAAGACTATCCAAAGATCACAAGTATACAAGAATCAATTTATTCATAAAAAAGAATTTAGCAATTGTATCTCATCTATATCAAGTATTTAGCCATCCCCCAAAAAATGAACCATATATGCTATGCACAAGATAAGAAAAATGCTTCGCAACCACCCCCAACCTTAAAATATTCATTGTCCTCAATGTATTGCAAAGCTAAATATCATGCAAAAGGACAAATAGAGGGAGCTAGGGGTACAAAAAAACTCCTTTAGATTTGGACGCGAACATGAATTTAGGACAAGCTGCTTAACGAAGAGTAAAAAATGTCCTATAATGAGAAAGAGAAGTATCAAAATTCTTTCAGTTATTACTTTTGTTTTTTTTTTAATTGTCAAAGGCAAAAAAAAAAAAAGAAAAAAAAAGAAAAGATAAACAAAATGGGAAAAAATGAAATAACAAAAAAATTGAAAGTAGGTAAATTTTAACGTCTGGCTGCCTTCAGGAAGCGCACATATTTATCGTCGTTTGCTCGATGTTGGGTGAGGATGAGCTCACGTGAAAGAGGGTAAAGTCAAAACTAAGCCCAAGCGAGCAAGGTTCACTTCCACTTTATTGAAAATTTTGAGATGGTGCCCATTCATCTTAAATTCCTTCCCTGTCTTTAAGATCCTCATCTCCACAGTACTATAGGAAAAACGTTAACAATTTCAAATGGTTAAAGCCACTTGGATTTAAGCTTACATGACATGAGATGGAGGCATGAATTAAAAAGCAAATCCTTTTGACCAACCGTGAAGTTTTTCCTTACGAGACCCTTATCATGAATCAGTTTGGTTTTTTCCTTGTAGATCCTAGAGTTCTCGTAGGCCTCAAGTCTTAACTCTTCCAACTATTGTAGTTCAAGTTGCCTTTTTTCACCTACTTAGGTTAAGCTCATGTTGCACTATTTCACTACCCAGTAGGCTTTGTGCTCAATCTCAACCGGTAAGTGGCATGCCTTATTATAAACGAGATTGAAGGGCATTGTCTCAATGGAAGTTTTGTAAGTTTTCCTATATGCTCATAGAGCGTCATCGAGGCACTTACTCCAATCCTTTATTTTAGGGTTGACAGTCTTTTCCAAAATACTCTTTACCTCTCGATTGGATATATCGGCCTGGTTGTTCGTCTAAGAATGATAAGGAGTGGGTACTAGGTGATGGACACCATACTTCCTCATAAGAGCTTCAATGGTCCGATTACAGAAGTGGGGACCTTGGTCACTAATTATAGCACACAAGATGACAAACCTGGAAAATGTGTTAACCTTTAGAAATCCTAAAACGATGGCAACATTGTTAGTCCTAGTGAAGATAACCTCAACTCACTTCAACACATAATCGACAGCTAACAAAATAGACAGATATCCATAATAAGAGGGAAAGGGCCGCATAAAATCCATTCCCCAGATATAAAAAAAACTTCACAGACAAGAATTGAGTTTAACGACATTTCATTCCTCCTAGAAAGTGATCCTGACCTTTGACATTTCTCACAAGATTTACAATATGCATAATATTCAACAAATAGAGAGTTCCAAAACAAACCACTATCTAAGACCTTTCTAGCAGTTCTCTTAGGGATAAAATGCCCACCACATGACAGTTCATGACAAATTGACAATACTGACTCAAAAAAAATCTTCCAAAGGTAAGGTGGGTTCCAAACGAAGTATTTGAAATCACTATGTAGTTTAGCTCTCCTAGAAGTAGGCATATCATAAGGGAACTTACCAGTCACCAGGAAGTTAACCATGTCAGCATACCATGGTATCGAAGTGGTCACCTGGAACAAATACTCGTTAGGAAAGTCCTCTCACATAGGTGTCGGATCTTCTTATTGCACTATCCTACTCAAGTGATTTGCTACTGACTTCTCTACTCCTCTCCTATCCTTAATTGTCAAGTTGAATTCTTGAAGGAGAATAATCCATCAAACAAGTCGAGGTTTGGACTTCTTCTTGATCATAAGGTACCTAAGGGCGGAATGATTAATATAGATTGTAGCAGGAAAGCCAAGAATATAAGAACGAAATTTATCCAATGCGAAAACAATAGCTAAAAACTCTTTTTCAGTTGTGGTGTAGTTAATCTGAATGCAACTGAGGGTTCTTGATGCAAAACACATGACATTTCTCTTCTTGTCAACCCGATGCTCCAGAGCTGCTCCCACTACTAGATTACTAGCATCACACACAATTTCGAATGGTATGTCCCATAGTGGGGGTTGAAGAATTGCAAAGGTGGTCAACTTCTCATTCAAAGTATCAAATGCTTTCTGGCATTCCTTGCCAAACTCAAATTGAACATCTTTCTGCAGCAATGTAGATAGAGGAAGAGCCAACTTTGAAATTCCTTGATAAAGCGTAGGTAAAAACTTGCACTTCCAAGAAAAGAACAAACTTCCTTAATGAATGTAGGGGAGAGGAGGTTAGCAATCATATTATCTTAGCTTTTTATCAACTTCAATGCCCTTGGAAGAAACAAGATATCCTAACACAATACCATGGGAAGCCATAAAATGACACTTTTCTATAAAATCTAAAAAGATGTTTATCATACACTTTTGAAACATACCTGGGGCATTGCAAAGCCCGAATGGCATCCTTCTAAAGGCGTAGGTCCCATAAATGTAGGTGAAGGTCGTCTTTTCTTGATCCTCTTGAGCAATCGAGATTTGGTAGAAACCTAAAAATCCATCTTTCCGACAAGTCGTTCAACCATTTGGTCAAGAAAAGGAATTGGAAAGTGACCTTTTTTCATTCCCTCATGTAGCTTTCGAAAGTCAATGCACATCTTCCATCCATTTTGAACGCGCATAGGCACCATCTCTCTTTTATCATTTTCAACTATCATCATGTTGGTCTTCTTGGGCACATCATGAATTAAACTTATCCAATTACTATCAGAGACTGGGTAAATGATGTCAAACTCGTTGAACTTGATGATATCTTTAAGAAAAATCTCCTTCATTGTGGGGTTGAGCCTTCTTTAAGGTTGTTTCATGGCTTTGGCTTCATCCTCCAAAGTGATCCTATGCATACAAATAAAAGGACTTATCCCTTTAATGTCATTAGTGGTCCACCCAATGGCTACGTCTCCACTAAAGAGCCTTCTTAGGTTGGTGTCAGTTCTCTAGAGATTATTATAGGAAATGTGTTTCCTTCGCCTAAGTACACGTGCTTCAGGTGATTAGGGAGAGCTTTTAGCTCACTCCCTTATACCTGCAAATTACCAAAACCAATGTCAAAAGAAGATTTATCATTGTTGCTAACATTAACAGAAGAAAGAGATAGGTCATATGAATCCAAATCAATACAAAAGGCTATCAACTCATCAGAATCACCATCATCATGCAAAACAATCTCATCCACAAAATCATGAATTTCAACCATGCATGGAGACAAATATTCCTTAGGAAACCTCATTACATATATATATTAAATGAGACCACTTCTCCATCAAAATCTATAGAAAGACATCCCTTATCAACATCAATCTTTGTTTTGGTAGTTTTCATGAATAGCCTCCCTAACGAAATGGTAGAAGAAGTAAGTGTACTAACCTCATCCATTTTTAAAATGTAGAAATAAACAGGAAAAATTAAGTCTTTTACTTGAAGCAAAACATTTTCAACTACTTCTAGAGGCTGAATATAAGATCTATCGGCCAACTGAATACACACGGAAGTTTTTTTTAAATCATTTAATTTAAGGTTCTCATATACATGATAAGGCAGAACATTAATAGAGGCTCCTAAATCAAGCATAACATGTCGAATAACTCTATTGCCAATAACACAGGGCAAAGTAAACATACTTGAATCATGATACTTTTCAGGCATATTTCTTTTAAGTAAAGTTGAGATGTTTTTACTTACCACCACACGTTCTTTGTTCTTACCTATCCTATTTTTTATGCAAAGCTCCTTGAAAAACTTGGCGTACCTTGGAATCTGTTGAATTGCATTTAAGAGGGGGATATTCATCTGAACCTTCTGAAACATCTCAGTGAGTTCTTCATCCTTATTCTCCTACTTTGATCTTGCCAACCTACTAGGGAAAGAAGCTTTAGGTACATAAGGTTCATATGAAGGTAAGGAAGATGTACTTACCTTAGGAGTCGATGGTGGTGCCTCATATTTTGCTTCAATTTTTTCATTCTTTTTATTTCATTTTCTAGCTTAGTTTCCTTTTGGGACTTACCATGAGTTAGAACGTGCTTTGATGGAATGGAAACAGGTAGTGTCGGGGCATCTAAAGAGAGTGTGGGAAACAAAAGCTCCTTCCCACTTCTAAGCATGATCACATTAGCATGATGCGGTTGAGCAGGTAGCTTTCTTGAACTCTTACCTTCTAGACGACTCACCATTGTGGCTAGTTGAGTAACCTGAGTACCCAAATTTGTTAACCTCCTCCTTGTCTCATGTTGCAATACTTTGGTGTTCTGTGACAGTTGGATGAAGTCCTTTTGCAATTGGTGAATGTCCAATTTTTAACAATGTCCTTTAACGACATACTTGAATAAGATGATGATGGTTGATTGGAAGGTCTTGGATTTTGGGGTCCTTGCCCTTGACCTCCTCATTTGAAATTAGAGTAGTTTCACCATCCTAGTTTGTAAATGAATATAAAGGTCATACTTTCTCTGGTAACCCCCAACTGCATTAACTTAAGCTTGAGGACATGCTTCAGATAAGTGTCCTATCACACCGTAAGCTCTACAGCTCTTGACTTGGGTTACTCTTCCTTGCACCATCTGCTTAATAAGAGCAGTCAAGTTAGATAGTTGTGATCTCAATTCTTTTATCTCAGCAGATGAAGATGGATCAGACTCAATAGCTTTGGTTCCAAAATTCTGATCATTCTCAGCCATGCCCGAGATCAAACGTTGGGCTTCAATAGGAGTCTTATCAACAAGAGCTCCTCCAGCCGCAAAATCAATGGAACTCTTGAAATTAGAGAGAAAACCAATATAGAAATACTAGATTAGCAATTGATCAGATATCTGATGATGAGGAAAACTAGCGCATAAAAGTAATTACAGCTTGGTCAAATTACCGTTTTTCCCATATCTGACTTCTTAAGTACCACTGATCCCTCTACTATAAACTAATCCATATGAGGCTAGTAAGAGAGTGAGACCTCATTATTCAAGATTCAGAATCAACCCTTAAGGAAGAAATTCATCTACTTACCCTAAATATGGGAAGGAACGAATTCCATCTTGTGTAGCTATGTTTCTAGCTCTCTACTAGGATAAATCCCCACAGTGGTAGGCATATCGAGCAGTGAATTTAGCCACTCTCGCCCATATAGATCAAAAGACTATCCTCATAGACAGGAGTTCATAACTCACTTAGGATTAAGGTTGACCTACCTATGGTTATCCTATGAAATGTCAATATCTTTAATTAACGTTGTTAGAAAAAGAGACTAATAATTTCGCAGTTCGGTTTTATATAAACTCTTTGCATAGGATATCTCTGTTGATATTGGTGTCCTAATTCTCCTGGAGTCTCATTGTTTGTAATGATACACATTGTTTTATGAATAAAATAACTGTTATTTCATTCTAGCATTTACTCATATCCAATAAACAAAGCTCCATGGTTATCTTATGTAAACTTAAGCATGTATATGTGATATACAAGTGGATCATGACTTAAGTGATAACCTAAATAGGTCCGTAGTATAAGGATTAAGGTGGGATACCTGATCCTGGTGACACTACGGATACGACCTTTGTAGAGGTTTCCAAGTGTTGTAAACTACTACAGATGGTAGATCCTGACCATTCATGTGGAGACGTGCGAGAGGTGTCCTATACAAAGAGTTTGTATAAGATCAGACCATGAGATGACTAGACTCTATATATAACATCGTTGATACTAGAGACTTACATCTCACCTAAATGACCATAGGTGACACGACCTCAATCCTAAGTGTTTTGGGAACTCCTGCCTTTGAAGGCGATCCTTTGATTAGTATGGGTGAGAGTGGCCAGAATGCCAACTCAACATGCCTAACTTTTTGGGGACTTGTCTGATTTGGGAGCTGGAAACTCAATAAACAATATGGAATTCACTCATTTCCCAAAGCAAGGATAATTAGAGAAGTTGCTCCCTTAAGTGCTAATTCCGTGGCTTGAACATAGTGGCCACAACTTCTCTTTGGAAGAGAAGACTCAGTCATAGTAGGACTATGACTTATGTTCATTAGAGGGATCAGGGTACTTAAGGAGTTAGATGTAACTACACGGGCATAATAGTTATTGGCAAAGTTGTACTTACGAGCGATCTGTGAAGGGCTGTCGCACTATTGATTGGTTAAGATGGACACATAATATATCTGTGGTAAGAAGAGTTCAATTGTCGGTCTTTAGTGGAGTGCTTGGCAGTTAATGGATAGTGGATCCCGTGACTAAAGAGTTTAGTCAATTATTCACGTACCGTTGGAGCTTCGAGCTACAGGTGCATAAGGTTCCCTTGGTAACTCAATGGATTCAATTGAGGATCAGTTCTTAGTATTGATTTGAAATGTTCAAATTGACAAGAGATAATTTGATTATATATGATATGATCGGTATGGTGTATGGGATACATCAAATGGAGGATTAATGTAAATGAAATTTATATTAAGAGCCATGGAATAGAAAAGAGCTATGATTTATATGTTTCATGAGATGAAATATTAAAACTATAGGTTATAAATATAATATGGTAAATTAGTTATCATTTATATTTATAATAATATTAATTATTGGATAATTAACTCTTTTTTTCTAATAATCAATTGAGTGGGAGGTTATTGGTGGTTTCATGGTAACCGTGAGATAAAAGGAAAAATGTTTTCCTAATTTTAGAATGAAAAGAAAATGCTTGAGATTTTGTGAATTTAAGATTTCCTCTCTCGGAAATATTCTTACTAAAATTGTCAAGTAAATAGGATTTACTAAGCGACAGATTGGATAAGGTAAACGACCATGGAGTGTTTGTAGGCGACAGACACTCAGCTAAGCGGTGAGCTAAACAATTGCATAGCTTTTGCTAAACAATCGCATAGCTTTTGCTAGATGATCGCTTAGCTTTTGCTAAACAATTGGGTATCGACCTATATGATAGGCTCTACCATTTCCCACTTGCTCAATCGTTTACACGATTATTGTTTCTTCCGGTCTTCTGCCTCAAACCAAGTCCACACAAAGCCCACCCTCTGGATTCTCACACCGAGAATACCAAGGTAGCCTTCTTAGTCATGTCATACTCAACTCGACACCTTCGAGGTTTTATGGAGGTCATTCGTGTTGTTCGGAGTGTTCGTGACCTAGGCAATTGCTGAGTTCGAGTGCGCGGTGTTCGTGCAGTGTAGCGATCATGTTGGACGAGCATTCGGGTGTTGCTGTGTTCAAGCGTTCGTGATCAAGGAGCTTTGTGATGAGTCTGCAAAAGTGTGTAACGTTTGTACTTGATCTTTTGTTTATCATGCTGTAATTTCTATAATTAATGCATAACCGTATGTTTCTATTTATGACTGTAATTGTAAAGTTCATATATGATTATAATTTAGAATGATCTTTCCACTGCTCATGGAAATCCTCGTGTTCGATTTCCTTCAACCCCCACTCACATGTCTCCACATGAATAATTAGGATCACATCGTGTATAATACATTACAACTCTTGTAACAATTACAAAGTGGGACATATCTACAGTATCACCAGAACAAGACGTTGTTCGCATTCAAGTTTTATAGATTCATTGTCACCTACGATCTTTGGACTAAACAAATGAAATATGTTCACCGAGCCTAAAACTTATACTAAAAGCGCAGTACAAGCAGTAAGTACGATGTTGAATCCATAGGGAAACAATCTAACTAGGACGATAAAAGAATTTCGTGCAATAGGGGGGTTTGGTTTGGTTTGAATTGAATTGAATTAAAAGTAAACATGTAATGGATTAAAGTTCGAAAGAAATTAGAGTGTGCAATTGAGTTGAAATGGACCAATAAAAGGCTCTTGGGAATAGATCATTATGTTCAATTTCAACCATTAGATGATAAAAAACAATGCAAATTCCATGAACTCCACAACCTATTAGTAAAAACTAATAGCCCATTCAAATGTCAGATTAATCAAATTGATCCAAAATTAATTTTAAACTTTTCCTTCTCAGTGAAATCCAAGCAAAAACTAATTTGCATTAAGACTAGGGTTCATGTGTGGTAACATCCTACAAGTTGAAAAGTCTAGACTCATAGCATGATTCATTGAGTAAGATTGAATTAGGCAAACAAGTGTGGGTTCATAAAATGTATTAGCTAACACAAGAATTCCTAGTTCATGCAACCTAATTTACAATTATGCAAAGTCTCCATGTAGAAGTTGCATACAAGAACCCAATAAAAATGATTTGTCGGATCAATTCTATCAAATTCTATTAAAAATAAACTCAAATCAAACTCAATAGTTCATAGGATTTAGCATCATTAATTAAACATCCTCAAGAAATTGAACAAAACTACTAAACCCAAGAAGAAAGTGTTACCTAGCCTTGTATCTTCTTCAAATTAACAACAATAATTAAGAAATTGAAAGCAATAATGAAAGGAATAGAAATATGGAGGAAAAAATAGTGAAAATCTTGTGAAACTCCTCAAAAACTCGTCCCAAATGCGGCTCTAACTCGTTCTACACTTTGCTAGAATGGAAAAGATGATTTTATAACTAGGTCGCAACGTTACAACACTCAGTTGCGCACACACGAAGCAAGAATTTCTGTCGGAGTTCGTAATGTTGCAACGTTGTTGGGTAGCATCAATGCTACCCTATTCATCGACTTAAATAGAGGTGTTCCATTTCTGTCAGCTTAAATACCCCAACCTAGACAGAACTAGCCTTAGACAAAAAGGTCTCTTATAGATACATTTGCTACAAATTTAATCTTTTAATTAAAACTAATTTAATCCTGTTAAACTAATTAAAAGATTAAACTAATTTATAATCTCATTAGAAATGTAATCTTAAGTCTATGTGAATCATGCTTTAAAACTATTTTTAAAATGATTTTGACCTAAGGTTTGCATGCAATTCTGAATTATTGATTTTAATTCTAGTTTCACTTAATTATAACTTTTATAAAAGAAATGAAATAACTTAAAATCAATTATTGCACGTGTACGCATATTTAGATAAATTATAACAATTATAAAATAACCTAAGGCAGTGGCATGCTTCATACAATTCCATTTCATTACTCAACATATATAACACTTATATAATAAAGTAATGAAATAATTAATAATATACATTCATCCATACATTTAAACTATATATTATAACACTTATAATATAAATTATGCATGACTATGTTATTAATGCATGTAGCCATATATTATAACATTCATATTATATGATGCATGAGCATGCTATAAATTAAATCATGCAACTATACGTTATAACATTTATATATAAATGATGCATGAATAATGCATAACCTATGGTTAGATTTTACTATATGACATACATTATGACATATAAATTTATAAATAAAATAAATCATATGTCATATTCATAATGTAAAACAATTATTGGACCGAGATTGGACTCCAATATAATACTTATATTAATTTAATTAATAAAAATATCTAACTATTACAAAATTAATAGTCAAGCGGTTCAAAACAAGTGAACCGGGTCTTGAATCACACGAATCGGATTGCCCAGCACCTGAAACAACCCTGAACTGCTCAAACCAAGCAAACAGAACACAAACTAGTTAAGCCACGAACCGAACCGTGCTCGAACCGGTCGATTCTTTCCATCTCAGAGCATTGCAATGTTGTGACCTAGTGTTGCAACCTTATGGAAAGAACATTCCATTCTGCCCTTTGCAGCGTTACAACGCTAGGGCACAACGTTGCAACACTGCTGTACAAAAACCACTGCACAGTTGCGAATTCCTTCAAAACTCTTCCGAATTTGACCTCTTTTTCTCCAGAAATTCACCGTAATAACAACAAACGACACATGACATTGAATTACAAACTCTACAACTTTAATTATGCCCAAAACACCGGGCCCTTATAAATAAAAATTTGTAAAAATAAAATAAAGCGATAATTCCAAAATCCAATCCCGAAACATCCAAAAATTGCAATACATTCATTTCATACATTCATCAACATACAAAATGCAAAACCCACCAATTCTGTAAAATAATTCTGGAAAAATTGAAAATATTGGACAAAAAAACCTCCACTCTAATATCAATTGAAGGAATTGTGAAGTTCCGTAGTAGAAGTGGGGATCGACCCAATTTTTTATTTTTCACATAACAATGAATTTAGAGAATGCGAAAAGAAAACTATGCATTAATTAAAAATCTACAGCATGCTTTTAAAGAGGAAAAGGGAAAAGATTTTACATACTCTTGAAGACTTAAAACCTTCTTCACGAATCCTATTCTTCGAATCAATCATGAACATGTCAATGAGGACACCACCACAAGAATTTTCTTTGTATTCTCTTTAGAGTAGGGTGAGAATAGCAGGAGGTGTAGGCTTTGCAGAATTTTGGAAGAGGGGGAGAGTTTGAGAGAGAGGGGAATTTTTTCCGGGAGAAAAATTACAGAAGCCTTCTCTTTTCACTAGTTTTTTTTTTTTTTTTTTTAGAGAAGATGGAACAACTGAAAAGAAACTTCTACGTTAAAAAAACAAAAAACACTTCCACTTTTCACGATGAATTAGAAGAATTAAGAGGGAGGGGGTTGTAACTCTTTCCCTTATATTTGAAATTTAAAATTTAAGAATGAATATAAATATAATACCTAACTTATTATATGTTTATATCAAATATAACATATAACCTATAGATTTTATATTGTATCAAATACAATATAATCTATAGTTTTTAATTTTCTCAATTATTTGTGGTATTTAATATAAATCACATTTACACTAAATTTAATTATATGAATCAAATCCATATAATTAATATTTGAATCATATTCAAATATTTATATCCTCTCAAATAAACTATATATTATAATCTATCAAATACATTACAGTAATTATATCACATATATAATTAATTCAATTATATCACATATAATCAATTCTCTCAATTAATTTGAACAATTCAAATTAATCCAAAATTAATTCTCAATAATCCCTGTTGAGCTACAGAGGGGACCTTATAGACCTGTAGATTGAAGCTCCAATGGTATTTAGATAATTAACTAAACATTTTAGTTAAATTATCCAACATCTATTAACTGTCAGTCACTTCACTAAAGACCGACAGCTACACTCTTTGCACTACAGATCTGTTTCCATTAGATATAACAAGTAAAAAAGCGATGACCCTTCACAAATTGCTCGTAAGTATAGCTAGGCCAAAATTACCGTTTTACCCCGATAGTTACATCTTCCTTACGTACCAATGATCCCTCTAATAAATAATAAGTCATAGTCCAACTATCACCAAACTCCTCTCGAGCCAAGAGAGGGTATGACGTCACATTATTCAAGCCCCGGAATCAACCTTTAAGGGAGCAATTTATCTACTTACCCAGACGTTACCAGTATGCCTCGCTTTGTAGGAGTTATAATTGTTGTAAAGTGCTACAAATGATCTGATCCTAATCATTCATGTATAGACATGCGAGCGGGGATATTCTATACAAAAGAGTTTGTATAAGACTGAACCACGAACTTTTTAGTCTCATTATATAACGTCATTCATAATAGAGACTTACATTTCATCAGGATGACCATAGGTAACATGACTTGAATCCTGAGTGAGTTGTGAACTCTTGCTTATGAGAGCAGTCCTTTGATTTGTATGGGAGAGAGTGGCCCGATTGCTGACTCAACAAGCCTGCCATTTTGGGGATTCGTTTGATTAGGGAGTTGGGAACACAACTACACAAGATGGAATTCACTTCTTCCCCGAGGAAGGGGTAAGTAGATAAATTGCTCCCTTAAGAGCTGATTCTGGGTCTTGAACAATGTGGTGTCACACCCTTTCCTGGCCCGAGAGGGGTTTAGTCATAGTTGAACTATGATCTATTGTTCATTAGAGAGATCAATGGTACTAAAGGAGTTAGATGTAACTACAGGGGCAAAACAATAATTTGGCCTAGCTGTAATTACGAGCAATTTGTAAAGAGTCATCGTACTGTTGATTGGTTATATCCAATGGACACAGAAATATATCTGTAGTGCAAAGAGTGAAAGTGTCGATATTTAGTGGAGTGCCCGACAGTTAACGAATGGTGAATAATGTAATTAAAGAGTTTAATTTATTATTCATGTACCGTTGGAGCTTTAAGCTACAAGTCCATGAGGTCCCCTTGGTAACTCAATAGGATTTAGTTGAGGATCAGTTTTTGGATTAATTTGAATTGTTTAAATTAATAGAGGGATTTAATTATATATGATATAATTAAGTTGATTCAATTATATGTGATATAATTGTTATAATGTATTTGATACATTATCGCTTAATGGGAGGAAATAAGTATTTGAATGAGATTCAAATATAGTTTCTATGAATTGGATTCATAATTTTTAAATTTAATATATATAAGATTTATATAAATGCCATATAAAAGAGAAAAAAAAAACTATAGCTTATATTGTATGTGATACAATATTAAACTATAGGTTATATGTTATATTTGATATACATATAATTTAATATATATAAAAAATATAATAAATTAGTTATCATATTTATATTTATATTATTATTATTTTAATAATAAGGGAGGGAGTTACAACTCCCTTCCCTTTCTTTTCTCTCCACCCACATAAGTGGGTGGTGGTTATATTTGGCAAGTAGAAAAAAAAAATCTTCTTCTTCTTGGCTAAGGTTATTCGAGATTGAGAAGGGAAAAAAAAAGACAATAGAAGTGTTATGTGGTTTTGAGTCTTTGAGAGAGTTCTTAACTTTCCTCCTCTACATTAAGTTTTCCCTCAAAATCCAAAAAAGCCAGAGTCCACCACTCCTGGGTTCTCACCCTGAGAATACCAAGGTAACATTCGTAGTAGTGTTCGGTTTTGTTCGAGGTTAATCTTGAAGAAAATATTCAAGTTGTTTGTGAACTGTTTGAGGGAAAATGTGAAGAAAGGTATTCAAAGGTGAGGTTTCTTGAAACCCTTTCTAAAGCATGTTGTAATTTAGAATTAAATGCATATCTTGTTTATTGTTTACTGTAAACTTTGTATTCAACGAAAATGAAATTTGATCGATCCGCTTCCCTTAAGGTTCTGTCCCATTAGAGTTCGTTCATATTTCCTTAAAACTAAAGACCAAATGTCTGAAAAATTTAAAGAGTGATAATTGATAATAGAAAAGCAAACAACTAAGAAAATAAAGTACTTAAGAACAGATAATGACCTAGAATTCTATGGTGAAGAATTTAACAAATTCTGTAGAGAGAATGATATAACTAATCATAGGACAGTGTGATTCACACCTCAACAAAATGGGATTGCAGAGGGACTAAATAGAACTATTATGGAAAAATGGAGGTGCTAACTGTCATATGCTAAGAAATATAAGGTTGAAGCTACTACCGACATAGTGTACACCTTACATAGGTGTTTAGACTATCTAGCCCCTGAAGAAAAATGGTCCACATTAGGATTGGTGCCCTATCTCATGGTTCTCGTAGTTCATAAATTTTGTAGACGACTTGTTTATTTAATAAAATAAGGAGTTATTTTATTCGACTTTTAGATTGCATTACTTCAATCCAATAAACTAAGATTCGAGGTTATTTTATGTAACTTAAAGATGTAAGAGGTTGACATACAATTGGATTATGTTTATATAATAACCTAAATGGTTTGTAATATATAGATAAGGTTGGGTGTCTGTTGGCCCTCAAAAAAAGCTAATTTTATGTCTTTAATTTCGCCATGTTGAATAATTCTTATGCTTAAATTTTCTAAATTGTAGGTAAATCGTTCCCAAGGAGCAAATATGTCATTTGGATGAAAACCGAGCCAAAAAGAAGCAAAAATAGGAGTTGGATGCACCATATTGAAAGAAGACAACAAAATTACCAAACTGCCATTGAGGGCAGTGTTGCAACCCTTCTTTGACGCTACCTCAACGTTGGAGTTCGTGCATTGCCCATGTACGGAACATCGCAACACTCGTGGCATGAACTGTTGGGGTTGATGCTTTAAATCTCGTGGGTCCTGTAGTTTGTGATTGTAATATACAAACATTTTATATATTTAATAAAACATGAAATGTTTTATTCAATATTTAGTAGCATTAACCCACAAATCAATAAACTAACATTCAAGGTTATCATTTGTAGCTTAAACATATATGTAGAGATATACAAATGGATCATGTTTAAATGATAACCCAAATGGTCTGTAGTAGATGGATAAGGCCTTATCCTAGTGACACTACGAATATGACCTGCTTTGTAGATGTTGTAATTGTTGTAAAGTGCTACAAATGATCTGATCTTGATCATTCATGTAGAGACATGTGAGCGAAAGTATTCTATACAAAGAAGTTTGTATAAGACCAAACCACGAAATGACTAGTCTCGTTATATAAAGTCATTCATAATAGAGACTTACATTTCACTAGGATGGCCATAGGTGACATGATCTTAATCCTGAGTGAGTTGTGAACTCCTACCTATAAAGGCGGTCCTTTGATTTGTATGGGTGAGAGTGGCCAGATCACCAACTCAATATACCAACCATTTTAGGGATTCGTCTGGTTAGCTAGGAACACAAATGCACAAGACGGAATTCACTCCTTCCCTTGATCAAGTTTGGGTAATTTTAGTATAGTGTTGACCTCGATTCTTACTATGTTCTTTTTCTTAAAATATTTTTAAGAATTGACTTTGTTGGGATAGTTAGCTTATAGGGTTTGTGGATTTTTTTACTAATTAACGGCATGCTTTGAACACTAAAATACAAGGGAAAGAATTGTCATACCAGTTGAAGACCCTCTTCAAGCTTTGGAACTCAGACGCAGCAAAAGACCGCTAAGCAAACTCTATCGCCCAGTAAACAAGTCGGCTGCAGCAGCCCAATCGATCACGAACAAGTGAATAGCGGCGGGGACGACACAACCAAATGGAGTCCTTGATATTCTCAGAGTGAGAATCCAAAGTGTGGTCTTTGGTGAGTTTGGTAGAGGTTGGAGAAAGAGCAAATCATGTAGACAATAAGCAAGTGGGAGAGAAAAGGAGCTATCGTATAGCTATGTGCTTCTCATTTAGAAGAAGCTATACGATCGTGTAGGTTTTACTAAGCGATAGTTTAGTAAATGGCAGACGGTCGTTTAGAAAACACAACACACTATGCAGTCGATTAGGAAAGCTAAGCGATCGTTTAAGAACTAGCGTGCGATCGTTTAGGCGCTGGTGTGCGATCATTTAGGCGATGAGCGACTATCGTATAGGCTCTCAAACTATGCGATCGTTACGTTTTCACACCGATGCCAATTTTTCCAAACTTTTGCAAAATGAAAAAAAAATTCATTTTATTCTTCGGTTACAATAACCGACTTCAGCTTCTCCCACTGACGCATATCTGAGAGAAGTTTTAGCCCAATTATCATATAATTAACCAATTTAATAATTAATGAATATAATCATATTATATTCTTACCTTATAGTTTGATATCACATATCTACTATAGTAATTTCTCCTCTACTTGATATAAATAATATTTATATCTAAATTCCTCCAAAATAATGTATCTCATATATTTAGTCAATTATATCATATATAATTAATCAGTCCAATCATATCATATATAATCGAACTCCCTCTTGTCAATTTGAACATTTCAAACTGATCCAAATACTGATTCTTGACTTTATCCAAGCTACCCAGGGGACCTAATGGACTTGTGGCTCAAAGCTCCAACGGTCCGTGAATAACTAACTAAACTCTTTAGTCACGAGATCCACCATCCGTTAACTGTCAGGCATTCCACTAAAGACCAATAGCTAAACTCTTCTTACCATAGATATATTTTCGTGTCCATCGGATATAACCAATCATGAGTACAATGACCCTTCACAGATGCTCGTAAGTACAGCTAGGCTAATTTACTGTTTTTCCCCTGTAGTTACATCTCACTCCTTAAGTACCACCGATTCCTCTAATGAACAATATAACATAGTCCAACTATGTGTAAACACCTCTCGGGCCAAGAGAAGGTGTGTGGCGCCACATCGTTCAAGCCCCGGAATCAGTCCTTGAGGGAGCTATCTATCTACTTACCCCTGCTTTGGGGAAGGAGTGAATTCTATCTTGTGTAGCTGAGTTTCCAACTCCCAAATTAGATGAATCCCCAAAATGGTAGGTTTGAATCGACGATCATATTGAGTAACAAAAATCCATCTTTTTCAAGAGTTAACCTTGATATCGATCCATGTAAATACCATCCGTAGGTGGACACATTAAGCCATCTTGAGGGCAAGCATGAATCTCACGATGTCAACTAATGATAGAGACTACAGGATGTGTTGACACACGTCCTTCTCTCACTTACTATAAATACTTTCTCTAATTCACCTTGATATTGATCCATGCAAACACTATCTGTAGAAGGATGCATCAAGGCGCCTTGAGGCCAAGCATGAGTCTCACAGCGTGAATTACTCGAGAATGTAAGAGAATCAAACTTGTCAAATATATCATCATCTCCCACTAAGTATTTTAAAACCTAGGGTTTATTACTTAAGTAAATCCGGCTAAACAATTTATCTAAGTCCATTATTAAATTGGCTCAATATAACTCCTATGTTGAATAGTTTAACAATATATGATTCTTGTTTATTAAACACTTTAATAAACCTAATCATGTATTGTATACTTATAAAATAATTGTCTAATTCACCTTCCAGGTCAGTTCTTAGATAGAGGTGTTTCGTTTCCGTCAGCTTAAATACCCCAGTCTTAGACAGAACCTTCTTTAGACAAATATCCTTTATAGGTAATTATTTTATAAATTTAATATTTTATTATTTTCAATTTAATCCTATTAAGAAGAAAATAAAATATTAACTTACACAAGAATTATCCCTTTTAATAGCATTTGAGGATAACGTTTTTAAGAAAGAGCTCTTGTAAAAAGAAAAAAACTGGGAAAAAAATTTATTTGCGCGCCTAAAAATAACTTGACTAAATGTCTCTGCCACATGCACATTCGGATAAGTCTTCCCTCTTTCTTGAATTTCTCCATAGGTGTGCTCGTTTCCCTTTTTCCTCTTCTCCTTTACACAGATCACTGACTTCCCCTTTTTGATTTGATCGTTCCAACATCTTCATACGTGTGCTCGTTCCATCATCATCATCTTCCCCTTTTTCTGCTTATTGTTCTATTTCAAAGTAATTGTGAGTTTAGATTCCTAAAATCCAACGGTTAAACATTTTTTGAAGATCTAATCAGCTCTATTGTGTGATTTGGGTTTGTTTGGTCAAATTTGCATCAACGTTCCAATCTTTGAAATGAACTTTGAACTGTAATTTGTTGTATCAATAGTTCTGTTTGGGTGTCGAAGATTTGGAGATTCTTTCTGCAGAAGAGCCACATACACCAAGTTCCTTTCTTGTTACTTTCAATGCACAGATTCTTGGCACAAGCTCCTTGTAAAATCTCCCTTCACACATTGATCTCCTTTCAATATCTACAATCTAAATCTAATATAAGCTAATTGGAAACACAGTTTTTTGGGATTTTCATCTCTCACACTACTGAAGCTGATATGTTCATATATGGGATTTCCAAAACTTGAGAATTTTGAATTTGTTGGTTTATCTCAATGGGAATTAACTTCACATGATCTTGAATTGCGTACACCAAGGCTCAAAAGTGTCAAGCTTACCAATGTTGTACCTGCCCTGAAGTCAGCTGCTTCAGAATTTTCGTGCATACACAAATTATGTATAGAAGTTCACGATTATGTATTTAGATTTAATACAAAAGGTTTAGCCCTGCAAAAGTTGGACAAATTTCTCTCGGTTGCTTCAAGTGTTTCATTATGCAAGGTCTTTCACACTACCTTTGAAGGCAATACAGATCTTTTCTGTTCCTTCTTTAAGAGAAATATCTTTTAGTAACATGAGATATTTGAAGTTGAAAACAAATGGGAGCAATAAGTTGATAGATTTGCCAATTGATGCATTGCCATATTTTCTTTTAATGTTCAAGTGTTTAGGATAGAAATATTTCAGCTATTAAAAATAACTTGACTAATTTAAATAATCAGTCAAGTTATTTTTAGTATGAAATATGACTGATTATTTAAAAATAACTATGACTGATTATTTTTAGTGTGAAATATCACTATGACCAATTGATTATTCAGCTATTAAATAATTATATTTAGAGACTAAGCAATTGAACACAATTTTCGGTGGCTAATTTAAAAATTAAGTACATGAGCATGCAATTCTATTAATTTGATAGGCATTACCCTATTTCTAGGGCAAGTGAAATCCCATGTCTATATTTTTCTTCTATATTGCTTCTATGACAACCATATATTGTCTAACTAACTCTTTTGATGTTAGACTCAACATGGCATGCTAATCTAAATGGAAAATTTAGATTAACAATAAAATTAAGAACAAAAAACAAATGACTATTAAGTGTCGAGAAAAATAATAGGGGACCAAGTGGAGCATGTTGTGAAACCCGGATTTCCATTATTCCTACTTAAGCAGGTGGTTAAGAAAATTAACTAAGTAAAAGTTAAATCCTATGTTGAAGTGAAGGAAATTTCTAAGTCTTGAATAGATTTTCCTTGAGTAGCTTTGAGTTAAGCTTAAATTGATGAAAATTGACTAAGTGTTAGACTAGGCATTGTCATGCATTGGCCATAAGATCTTGGAGAGATTACTTGGGCCAAGGGGAAAGTTGAAGGGGGAGTGACGCATGCCTTGGAGATCAACACATTAGGCTCACTGGATGCATTGGAGGGTGGTATGCGGTTGAAGGAAGGCAGCCGAGGGTGATGCATTGGGGTGGCACGCGGGCATNATGCATTGGAGGGTGGTATGCGGTTGAAGGAAGGCAGCCGAGGGTGATGCATTGGGGTGGCACGCGGGCATGCAGAGATGCATAGGATAAGCTAGGATGCGGGGCAAGGCAGGCGTTGGAGGGTGGCATGCGTCGATGCCCAGCGCCCATGCCAAGCGCCTATGCGTCGATGCGGCCGAGCGAGCCATGGTAAGTCGATGCAGTTAAGCGCCTATGCGTGGATGCGACCGAGCGAGGCCATACGTTGGTGTCGTGTGACCTTGCAATGCGTTGGAGGTTGACAATGGCTTGCACGATGGATGCGTTGGACATGGGCTATGCGATGAGCTAGGTTGGACGCATAGTGATTGGCTCTTGCGATGGTTAAGGCTTGCGATGACTGAGTAAGTTGGGTTGCGATGATACTGTGTTGAAAACCAAGGGGAACCAAGGGTTGCTATGCGTTGATTGAACACCATGCGTTGATGATTACATTATGCGTTGATTATAGACTATGCGTTGATGGCCAACTAGCACTGATGGCATACTATGCGTTGAACATCCAATGGTTTGTGAACGCATATGAAGTTGGATAAACGCATATGAAGGATGGACGCATTCAAGGACGTCATCCGGACATGTGGCTTGTTAGGAGGAATTCTTAAGCCTTAAGTAAAAGAGGTGGATGCATAAGAAAACATGCAAAGTTGAGGGCTATACATTGGTGAAATGAGAAGAAGACACTTTGGCTTGCGCTAATATAAGAATGCGTTAATGGTGTGAGGAAAAGACACTTGGACATGCGGCCAAGTAGGAGTTATCGGCCGTGGAGAAATCTTGGACGCCTATAAATAGGGCCAAGGACTTCAGATAAGAATTCAATTCTCTTCAAAGGACATAAAGAAGAGTGTATTGGGAGGAGACCATGTGTTGGTAGCAAGACCATGCGTTGGTCAAGAAGTTCCAAGAGGGGAGATGCTATTGGATAGAAAAGACATGAAGTAGCATCAATTTGGAACGAGGATTTCTCCTGAAATACTCGTGCGTTTGATGTGATTTCAAATCCATCTGAAAGCTAAAAGAGTCTAGTTTTCAGGGTAGGACTTCTGGAGGAGAAGCTCTAAGGAATCGGGCTGGAAAGTGAGTACAAGACAGAGGGGTCGAGCTGTCCGGGTAAACTGGGCAGTCTTGATATTTTGATGTTTTCGGCCAAAAACCACGAGGATTTATGAGCTAATTTTATGGTAAGCTTCCTGAGACATTTTAGAATAGTTTGCAGAAGGAAGTATCTAAAATAAGGTCTGAAACTATGAGTAATCTAAGCTGATATTTGAATCTAGAATTTAGAGTTCAAAAGGGAAACCAAGGAAACTTAAGGAACTTCGGAAAGGAAAGTTCCTAACCAACCAAGGTGAGTGGTTATTGTGTGTTGTATTATTGATATAATTTCTATATATAGGTAAATATATATAGGGGATAATGTTAAATTGGCATGATCAGGGATATATGTTTATTTAATTACTATGCTTGTTAAGATATTGCTTGTATGTTTATTGTGGAAACTGAAGTTGTACCCGGGATATATAGTTAGCATGCTTGAAAAGGTACTTGGCGGGAAAATATAGTCGGCTTCAGTCGGCGGGAAATGATATTCGGTGACGACCGGTGGGAAATATAGTCAAGTTACCTAGCATAGCTAGCGGAAAAATAGTTTATGTGCACATTGGCGAGATAATAGGGTACAGGGAAAGTTTCCACAGAAATTGTTGATACGTTGCTTTAGTATATGTGTGAAAGTGCTGGGGAAAAATGTATGATCATGCCAGGGATAACCAACGGTAAAGCTAGGGATATTCATATTATGTAATAACCAACGGTCAAGCTGGGGTTGATTGTTTTAACCAGCGGTCGAGCTGGGGATTGTCCAGCGGTTTGGCTGGAAAATAATTGTGAACTTGTGATAATGTTCTTGTTGATTATACATTACTTTCCAAAAGTATATTTTGTTGACAAAATTATTTGTTTATCTAAAGGCACCACTCACTGGGCTTTATAGCTCATGCTTTCCAAATGTTTTTCTTTTTCCCCCTCAAGTAGCGAAAGTTGAGGAGTTCTAGGGTGCTGCTAAGGCAAGGTCTGCCACAAGCCACAGTTACACTTCCGGAGGGTTTTACAGTTGTTGTTGTAAACTTTGTTGTTAAGTCTTGGATTTGTATAAACGTTACATTGTTGTAATAAAATAGGCCTACTTAATCAGTTGGTTGTTGAATTTGTTCATTGGTATCAGAGTTATTTCCGCAAGAGTTATTAGGCAGCAGGTGTCAACAAAAGGGTTGATAATTGTTGCAGTCATATCCTATCCTAGGCTCAGAGAGTAGTCTGGGGCGGGGTGTGACATATGTATTTCGTTCTTAATATTTGAATCCCAAGAAAAGAACTAGCTCATAGTGGAAAATAAAGAACACAAGATAAATACTGAAATAACTCGTATTAATGTAGAATTGAAAAAGTACAAGAATTGTTTCAATATAAATAAAAGAAAAACAGTAGCTAAAAAACATAAACTAAAACTACTATGAAAAGAAAAGTAGAAGAAGCATGAAAGAAAGAAAACGAAAAAAACCTCTCCAATTTGCTCTGTAATCTAGCTAGAGTTTCTATAAAAATTGATTACAACCCTTTTCTTATCAGGCTGGAATGAAGTAATGAAGATAATATCTGATTTTGAACGGATTTGGAAAAAAAATTCTGTGAATCATGTAAAATTTGGACTTTATGTTTTTGCATGTTATGGTCGCAATTTAATCGCAACTTGGGTACAAGTTTTATACTTCTCAACTACTCTTTGTCATCTAAAAGGACGGGGTAGCAATCTGAGCACAACTTTGACATTTTTCTACACATGACATAAAATACAAAAATAACTCAAAATTTGAATCTTTTTGCACATATTCTACATTATTTCACTAATCATGGTTAAGACACATGCATGACTTGTTTTTGCATAAAATCACTCATAAAGCTATCAAATATGGCATTAGACTCATGCTTTTTACTCAATAACTGAAGTTTTTTCAGGCTAAATAACTCACCTAAGGGGGAGTTATTAGTTTTGTTCTTGGGTCTGTCAGGTGGTTGATCCAGTGGTGTTTAAGATGTTTGTATCACCTAAAGGTACTGTAGATTTTTCTTTTCCTTTGGTGTTGTTCTGTCAAGATGATATCTCCCCTTTGATGGTCGATAATTGCTCTGTGACTAATGGGTCTAAACTCTTCGTAAACCTCCCAGACCCCTTTGGCTTGTAAAAGAACTTAGGATATTTTCTTTTGGTGTGATTTCAATGGTTTATTTTGGTTCAAGGTGTGAGGTTGTACTTTGTTTTACCTCGTCGCTTTGGTTGTGAGTTTTGACTCTTATACTTTGGTTTTGGTTTGATTTTTGTCTTGATCTCAGATTAAGAGATTTTCTTTTTGCAATATATATATATATATATTCCATGCTTCATGCAAATAGTATCAGAGCCTAGTCATTTACTAGTAGAGTGTGTTAGTCCAATTACATTAGCATTAAATTGTTATTAAGTCTTTGTCTTAATAACATTCTAATTATTTATTATGACAAATAATCAGGATGCTGAAAATTGTACAACACTGGAACACTGAGCTTACCAACAGTCTTACGATTCTATTGTCGGGAACATAAGGCTTACCAAAATGTATATATATATATATATATAGATTCTTAACGGTTTTTTATTATTATCTCTGTAAATGTGTATTGAACTTTTCTTTCTTTTGAATTCAATAATATGGAAAATTAAAATTTTATTTTAAAATTACATACATTATATTAGTTATACTCACAATGACAAATATGACAAATATAACTTTAATTCTTCTTCATATAAGGAATGTCTAACTAACATAACCACTATTGTCATTATTATTTCTTTGTAGAACTCATTAAAAATAGTTCAAGAAAATAAATGAGGCCTGCTTAATGGGATTTCCCAATTCATATACTTTTTATTCTTTTTTCCTCAATAAACCAAAAAAAAAAAATATTTATTCACAAAATCCATCTAATATATTTTGTAAGAAAACACAATTAATTTTCAGATCACAAAAACTAATTTATATACAATATATATTTATAGAATGTGGCATATATACATGACACGTGGCACCATGAAACAAAGGATTCAACTCTCAGAAAAACATCACCAATCTCTAATGACAGCATTACACGTGGGACATCATCCCTCCAAGAGAATCCTGAAACACAGGAGAGAAGAGAATGGCAATTCTGTAAATAATAGATAATTCCAATGGCATTTAAATACTCTTTTCATGTCTTAAACCTCATTTTCCATTTCGAACGTTCATCATTCTCCTTCTTCTTTCTCTCCTTTCCCTTTTTCTCGTCTTAAACCCCAAACCTTCGCCGCCGCCATGTCCGTCCTCAGCCGCCTCAGCGCGGTGGCGCGGCCACTCCGCAACCGCCACGAGTCTTCGATCGCGAGAAGATTGTACGGATCTGCGGCCGCGCTGGAGGTGGATTACGATTACTATGAGGACGACGATGATTTCGAGAGAGTGAGTGGGGATCGGAGCCATGGCAGAGCGATGGCTGACTCTCGAGGGTGGGTGCCGAGAAGAGGAGTGCAGTGGGTTGTTTTGGGAGACCCTGGGGCGAAGAAGCATGTTTATGCAGATAGGCTCTCCAAACTTCTAGATGTTCCTCATATTTCCATGGGGAGCCTTGTTCGTCAGGAGCTTAATCCTCGGTCTTCCATCTACCAACAGGTTCTTGTTTTTCTTTCTGATTTCTCTGTGTGTTTAGCTTGACTTGGAGTTGATGTATGATTTTGTATGAATTGGCTCGAGTTCTTATATTATTTGTTTGGAATGGAAATTTAGTATGTGAAATTTGATGGTGGAGTGTATTTAGTTTCTGAATTTTGGATTCTTTGAAATAGTAGTTTGAATTGTGATTTTATTTAGTTCTTATCAATAACAGGATTAGATGTAGGTTAAGTTATTCAAAATCCACTTGTATTACATATCTAATTTCATAGTGTCTTTAATGTTTTGAAGTTTTAATTTTATCCTCGATCTTGTAGTTTGAATTGTGATTTTATTTAGTTCTTATCAATAACAGGATTAGATGTAGGATAAGTTATTCAAAATCCACTTGTATTACATATCTAATTTCATAGTGTTTTTAATGTTTTGAAGTTTTAATTTTATCCTCGATCTTTTAACTTGTTAGGAAAAAGATTTTCCCTATAACAATTTTTGTTGTAATTGAAATATTTAAATTCTTGGAAACAAAATCATAATTTATCACAGACGTGTATATGTCGTGTGCTAAAAGGAAAATTTGTCTAATTTGACATGACTTGACAAACAAATGCAAGAAGATTATATGCGTAATCCGTCTAGTTTTCTAGTTTGTTTGATAAAATTATTGCTAAGAATCTTGTTTGATGTTTCTGTATAATGGATAAACCAGGAATCTTGTGAAATCATGGGGGTGTGTAACTATTTTTTTCCAAATAAATTTTGTGAAATTTCTCCTTGTTGGTTTGTATGATGAATCTCACTTGCTCTGTTTCTCTCCTCCAATTCAGATTGCTAGTGCAATCAATGAAGGAAAGCCTGTTTTGGAAGAAATCATTTTCAGACTGTTGTCAAAGAGGCTAGAAGAAGGGTATTGCAATGGTGAATCAGGCTTCATTCTTGAAGGAATTCCAAGAACAAGGAATCAAGCTGTATGTCCATTTTCAATGATAGGCCTTAAACTCTTTTTTTGCTTCTTTAAATGCATTATTACTAGAGAGTATTTAGTTACCACTGGTTCTAATGTTTTGCTTTTAAATGGGTGGTTCTGTTTTGCAGGAGATTCTTGACCAAATTGCAGATATTGATTTGGTCATTAATTTCAAAACCACCGAAGAGCCCTTGATTAGAAAGAATCTAGGTTCTGGAAACTTCTCTGGCTTTCATGAATATAGCACCATATGCAGCTCTGGGAGCAGTAAAAGTCTTCAGCCACAGGACAAAGAGCCGAAATGTCTTTCTGCTACTACAGAATATTCCTGGAAAGAAATGACATCTATGGAGCAGGTAACATTCAACTTTTAAGTAGGCATTCCAATATTTGAAATTTTCTATAAAAGAAATGTAAATAATTATTTTTTATATAATGAAAATTTTGAGGAATTATTCAGATTGATAAAAAAAGGTTTTTAAATTATCAAAAGAAAAGAACGTGTGGTGATGAGGCACACATGTTGTTGCATTGAATTTGAGGCTAAGAAACGTGCTTCGCACACTGTGTTTTGTTGGGTTTGGAGAAATCTTTTCTGAGTCTCATTATTAAGCTTCCAAGTCTTGGATGCCTCTCGAAACTAGCTTTTTGAAGTAACGGGCTAGTGAAAAGATGAGCTATGAGCATACTGCAAAGAGCCAAGACTTTTGGTTGTAAATTGTATTACTACAAAACCCTACAAGAGGCTAGGAAACCCACCTAGATTCAGGTTTAGGTTTGGGATTGTGATAATTGTTGGCAACTATGTTTCTAGAAAAATAAGTCTCAAGTAAATTAGTGTTAGGTAAATTTTAGCTTGAAACTATAAAAAGTAGGTTATAGTGATTGGTAAAATAGGCCTAATATGAATGTGTATTTCAAAATGATTTTAATAACTGTGGTACTTGCAACGGGTAGTACTTTTAGGACTAATAATTAAGTGCATAACAACAATTTTAAAAAATTGCAAATATAGGAAAATTTTATTGGTGATAGACTATCACTAATAGACTCCTATTAGATATGGTCTATCAATTATAAACTATTAAAGCTGGATATAAATTTTCCTATATTCGCAAATTATTTTGCATTGCGTTATATTTGCAAATATTTTGGGCTTGAGTGCTATATTTATAACTGCCTCTTTTAACAAATTTAATCTCAATCTATTTTACCAAACACAAAAAATAGCTAAAGATTTTTTTTTTTGTGATCACTTCAGTCTCTCCCAAAAGCACCCTTGAGCTTTTAGTGGAAAATTAAACTTCAAAACCCTATGGGAAGAGTGGCCAAGAAACATGCGTAGATTTAAGATTCCAAGTGAAAAGTTAAAATTTTTGCTGTCTCACAAAACCATCTGAATTGAAATTGAAATTTGATATGATTTTCTGGTTGTTTGGGACATTCAGAGGAAGCCATTGGAAGAGTACTACAGAGAACAGAAGAAACTTGTTGACTTTAAAGTAACAGGAGCACTTGGAGAAACTTGGGAAGGGTTATTAGAAGCATTACATCTTCAGCATATCAATGCTGTTACTTCTTCTTCTACACATAAGCTAACCACATGAATGGTTTAGCTTTTCAAATTTTGTTGGTTGTTCCTTTTTTTTTTGTTTTTTTTTCCTTTTCTAAACCATGCCGGCGTAGTAGTAAATATAAATGTGAGAGTGAATTGACATAACAACATCTTGCTGGAGTTTTCCTCCACCAAATATATTGAGTTTTGAAGTTTTGTTCAACATTTTTTTTTTTTTGCTGGATGCATTGAACCAATGAATGTAAGCACTAAGCAGACCAGTTTGTGAGTTTTGTAATGTAGAGGTCAAAAATAAGAGAGAGATATACAACACTCTCTTCTCTTTACTCTTATATACTATTTATAAAGTGAACATTTCCACTCATGACCGACATTAAATGCTATATTTCGTGTCAACTAAAGATATCAAATCCTTAGTTTTTAATCTAGTCTGGACTGTTGGGCACTAATATGAGTTATTATATCTGAACTTCATATGTTATTGGTTATTAGTTATTTTTGTTTAGAAGTTTTTACATATAATAATTCTATATTTTTTTTTTTTTTTATAAATTATGGATTACACTTTGTTTTATTGTTTGTGTAAAGTGTATATATGACTAGGAGTTTTGGGAAAGGATGTTTACGGTTTATTTTTGCATCATGTATTTCAATTTTTTGTCTAATTCAAAAGTGATTATTTTACAATTTTGTACATGTAACATTTCTAGTTAAGTTAAAACACAATTATATTGGATTCATTGAAACAAAACAAATTTGGATTTATATTGTAAGTGAAACATCTTCAAAATGTAATTGTAATATAATGACCTTATTAATGATATGTTACATGGTTGACAAAAGATATGTAGAAGTCATATTCTCCAATCCAGTTATATTATACAAAAAAATTATATATGATATGTGCTAATAAATTACTAGATTCACCCACCCAAAAAGAAACATCCATCCGAATCCTCTATTCGATAGATATATTCGATAATTTTCTTTTAATTCCCAAACTCCAGTTTATAATTTTTATCATGATACAAGTTTATGTTTGGATTAACTTGGAAAAAAAATGTTTTTAAAAAAGTTATTAATTTAAACAAATTTTATAAAATATAGGTTTGGAAACTCTTTCTCAGAAATATTTTTATATACAAGTTTGTTTGGTTTGTTATAGGTTAAAAGTGTTTTTATTAGTGTCAAATTACTATAAAAATGATTATTTTATTAAAATAATGATCGTTGGAGTGGAGTTGCCGGCTGAAGATGGTGGTTGAGTGCCAATTGAGGCATTGGTGCTGTGGGGGTTGATTGTACGGTTGGTAGACATGGTGCAAAATATCGATGGCATACTAAATTGCCCTCCAAAATATTGAGTTGAGTTTATATCTCAACTCATATCATCTTATGTCATCACCATAAACACCCTTTTTAAGCGATTTTTTGTTTTTTGTTTTTTGTTTTTTTTTTTTTTTTGTCTTCGTTGTTAAGAAACATTCTTGGCAAATTGGTATGTAACAATTTTGTCATTCATTTAGATTTTGTAATGATTTATTCCTTCATAAAAGAAAATTGTTGTTAAAAATCAAGGATATTTCTTTCATAATAGATCATAAATTTATTAGATATCAAATGTGTTCATAAATTACATCCGATTGTTGTGTGATAAAAATTGACACTTAATTTTGAAGGAAATATTCACAATAGAGGTTAAATTATTGGTTGTTGCATTTCCAAAATGTATCCTAATTTTTGGCCTAATTCTCTTTATGATGATCGATTCAACCTCTGATCACGCAAATCTAAAATATAAAAACTAAGGTCTCGTTTCGTAATCATTTGTTTTTTTATTTTTAGTTTTTGAAAATTAGACTATAAACATCTTTTCTACCTCTGAATTTGAGTTTTTGTACGGATGACCTTTTCAGAAAGGTCTTTATGATTGATGACCCGCTCCCCACAAACGTATGAAATCTAAACTTCTGCTTAAGTTAGAATACACTATCGCATTTTATAACTTATCGCGTTAGAGATGGCCATGGTTAGCATAGCCCTAACATTATGGTCATCTCTATTGCGATTCATCTTTTTAAGGAAATCTCATCAAAAAACAATAAACGTTAACATGTCGCGTTAGAGATGGTCGTGGTTAGCGTAGCCCTAACGTTATGGCCATCTCTATTACGATCTTCATCTTTTTCAAGAAACCACAAAACACAACAAACATTAACGTATCGTGTTAGAGATTGATATATAACCCTAACACAATGGTCATCTCTATCGCGATCTTTATTTTTCTCATAGAAAAAACAACAAAATGTGAGAAAAATGAGGAAAACACAACAAAAAAATAAAAATAAAAATTACTATAAAGATGGTTACCACTTTAGAGCTATGATAGGCATGGTCAGTTCTAACGCAATATAGTATAAAATGCGATAGTACACTTTAACATAAGCAAAATGTTAGATTTCATACATTTGTGAGGGATAAGTCATTAATCATAAAAGGGTCTGTGAATGCATCATCCGTATAAAAAAAGACTTAGTCGTATACTTTTTCAAGAACCAAACAAATTTTGAATACTAAAAAAATAATTTTCTAAAACTTGTTTTTTATTTTAGAATTTAATTAAGAATTCAACTATTTTACTTTAAAAAAAATAGAAACTAAGAGAAAATTTACTTAATTTTTCAGGAAAAAAAAAAAAGATGATGATTACCTGAACGGCGCTTAAATGGTTAGAAAATCAAAATTTATAGATTAAACTGTCAACTTTAAAAAGCATATAGCAACATATTATCGAATGTAATACCTCTCAATATATTAACCGTTTTGTAGACTAAAATTGTTAGAAATTTGGTGTATTTAGCCTTTCCCTTGGGACCATTACTTCTACCATTTGGTGCACTTAGCTTCTCCCTTGGTACCATAAATTCCAGATTACAAGTTCAATGCAAAAAGAAATGGATCAAAAATGGAGCTCGGGTCGAACGATTTTACAAGAAACTCTGATTATGCATACATATATATACAATCCCCAAACTCCTCAGAGTTTGATCTGACTTCTATCTTAGTAATACACAATGAATTTTTTTTCCAAACTGATATGAGAACAGATTGCTCATTATTCGCCCCATACATCTCGAAGAAGCTCGTACCTTGTGGCATTTTGATTGCAACTTTTCTCAGAAGTCCTACTTGGCTTGGCAGTAGTCGATGGAGAAATCGCCACATCAAGAATAGAAGCAAAGGGTGAGCACAACTCGTCCAGCTCATCATCACTGGTGTTAGATTTTTTGAGCACTGAAGACCTGCTTCTTCTGAGCTCGGACTTTGTACCAACATTGCCAATAAACGCTACTACAGACGCTAATGAGGGTGGATGATATGCTACCGCAGCTGCTGTGTGTGGGAAACTCGTGACAAATTTGTCATCGAGTTCGGATGGGTCCTCCTGTGGTAAAACAAAGGAACTTAGATTCTTATATTTTTGTCTTTAGGAAATAAAATAACATTAGGAGGACATGCCTGCGGTCTTGTAATGCTGCAACAATTTCACATTAGGAATCTACCAGAAAAAAAATTAAGAAGGCATTTGGGACAAAGAGTGGAGTTAAGTATGAGAGATTGTTTAGTCACAGACCCACAGTTTAACGTTTTTTAAGAAATGAAATTAAAGTGTTTTAGTCGTGGGCCACGAACTCATTCAGCCAAACAAGTCCAACTCCTTGGGCCAAACACCCATTCTTAAGAGGGTACTTGGCCCATGGAGTTGAGAAGTTGGGGTTGAGATTGAGAATTAGGAGTATTGAACTCCACTCCTTGTTTGGTCCAAGGAGTAGGTGGTCTCACTACTAAAAAACATCAATTTTATATCTTATCAACTCCTTACACTGTGAGCCCCAAGAGTTCACAACTCCCTTGACTTCATAACTCCTTACTCCTCACCCCAAACACCCCCGAAAGGATCAAAACAGTACATATCTATTTAGGTCACCTCAATATCCAGAACTTCAAGAACAGCATCAGGGATTGGGTCTTCACAAAACTCGTCGGGAACAAAATGTTCAAGAGTTCTCTTAATTACCGGTGCACCAAATGAAGGGCATACCTTAAAAAATATATTATGTAAGTATATCAATTGCATGTTGATTACTTAATTAGACAAATGGGAGGCCACAAACAAAAGGACCCTAGATATGTACCTCTTTTCTTATCGATTGGTTCAGGAGCATGTCCTTAGGAAGCATCATGAGATCACTCAATGCATTTAGTAGATGAAAGGACTTGAGGGTACTGGCATCTTTCCCTTCTGCATTGTCGTGTTCATCCTCACATTGATCATCGTCGTCCAAACCGAAAAGATCAGTCAACCACCTCGACCAGTTTCCAATCTGATCCATAGAAACACAGCTAAGGGCCTAAGCATCTTTGAGAAAGATCAAATCGCTAGATTCCAATATAATGCACAAAAATGCAGTTACTGCACTACAAAATTGGCTTTCAAAAAGGGAAATTGAGAGGAGCAAATGTTTGTTGCATTATCTGTGCAGCAAGAAAGATGATACTGATAGAAGTGCAACACATTGTAATTATGTGTGCGTTAAATTGTTTCTTGCTAACCAAATAAGAGTAAGAACTGCAAATAATTAAACAGGAAACAGGAGAGAGATGAAGAAAGCAGTTCACGGTTTTAGAGAAAAGCAATGATAAGCTTATGGCAAAAGAATCGTCATAACTGATAACCCAATTTCATAGCAGACATCAACTGTAAAGTGAAAAGCTTACTGCATTCTTAAGTAGTGCGCCAGCCCCAAAACTTGATTTCCCAACTGGAATTGGGAGAACTTTAGACTCGCTAATGGGGTCAGATACAGGATCAGTTGGTATCTCATCGGCTGAATCACGAAGAATGGCATTAAACATCGCTGTATCTAATCTAATGACACATTGCTCCATTATCTAGTCACACAACAAAGATGCATTATATTTCCATTGCAAAGAGCCATACATCGTTACACAAAAAATATGTAATACATTGCAAGGTGCAAGTCCTCAAGTTATCCATAATAGAAAATTGTCATAGCTACCACCATGCATCCAAAATATTAATCTATCTATACACTGGTACTTAATAGTGTCCCTGATCTTGCTTGCACTGTTAGCCCCTGCTGGGAAAAAAGGTTCGT
Organism: Benincasa hispida; assembly: GCF_009727055.1. Lineage (NCBI taxonomy): Eukaryota > Viridiplantae > Streptophyta > Magnoliopsida > Cucurbitales > Cucurbitaceae > Benincasa > Benincasa hispida. The sequence goes on along the minus strand of NC_052349.1, from coordinate 47,350,183 downwards.
CACCTTTTAACGAACAAATACAATCATGAGCTTCAAGAGTTGGCTAGTATTATAATACTTCCAATATGGTGGATACTATAGACTCTCCTCTTGCTAATATAAATTGAAAATACAATTTAGTTTATGATATACATTGCAAGGCTAACTTATCCTCTTCATAAAGAAAATAATGTGTTTGGTTTAAAGCAAATTTAATTACACGTACCAATTTAGACAAAAGAGGCAAGCAACCACACTCGTGTCCTCCTGCTCGGAGGGGACAAATTCTTTCATAGGCATCCTTGAAAGCTTTTTTCCAGAGGTCCAATGAAAAGTTCCCTTGATCATGATCAACTGAACTAGAACTTCCCTTATAGCTCTTCCCTGAGGTTGAATTGGAATCTTGATTAATTGTTTTCGCTGTTGCCAACTGCATATGTGGAGTCAATGTCTAGAAATGAAAGGAAACATGTTAGGAAATACAATTTTGTGCTCTTTCAATATTCTGATCTCATGGGCAATTATTACTTTAATTTAAAGGAGCATAAATGTAGGTAGGAAATGCATTGAACACCTGCCACCAGATGGACTCAATGATACGGGAGAAGATCCAAGCCTCAACCTTCTCTAAGGCAGATGTAAAAGTGTGTGCATCTTCCCAGTTACCAGAACTTCCATGCCAGGTATTTCCATTCTCTCTTTTGTTTGGAGATGATGCTTTCCATTTCAATGGAGATGCTGCTTTAATACTTTCTCTGTTAGCACCATTTTTGCTTGAATGAGATCCAGAAGCAACTTGCATTTTTAGGCTCACAGCATCCTGGCTTACGATTGTTCTCAGGACTATTGAATTCGATAACCAGAAAGTCAATCTGTAAATTGTATTTGGATAATCGGTTAGTAAGCTAGCTCATACAATCTTACTGCACATTAGCCTGCCTTTGATGAATGTAAAACGTCGTGATCCCTGGTCCAGTTACAAGCAAATAGAGAAACTTCACCCTTCAATTCTTTTCAAAGTTCTTTTGTTAGTATTATTAATATTTGCCTTATTCTCTATAGCTAGAATTCGATTACGATAACCATGAATTGCAGCTATCTCCACTATTTTGTATTCTCCAGCATGTGTGCTTTGGAAAACCAATGCATGAGGAGATGGATGATGATGAACAATATTTTAAGGTAAATATTTTTCTTTGATAAATATTTTAAGGTAAATATTTAACGTCATAACTAAAATATTTATTAAAAAAAAATTCTAAAGAAAGAAATACCTGGGCACATCATTTCCACAAGCTTTTGCAATCAAAACAAATCCAGAAACAACACTTCTAGCAGCATGGGCCTTACGCGACTGAGAACTTTCTTTACAAGAATGAAGATACAGCCTTGAAAGACGTCGTGCAGGAGCATGGACCTTATTCATGGAACTTCCATGTTCGGCAACTATAGAGTAAAGAGCTGCCTCGATTGCTGCAGCTTCTCTCAACTCTCCCTCAAGCATTTTTATCTTGTGTTGTAATTGTTGGACTTTGCTGTCCAAAACAGAATTTTTTGTATCCTTTGTATATGGTTTAGAATCCCTTCTTTCATTTCTTCTGACACTTTCTAAGCTGTTATCTGAATGTCCTGGAGCACCAATTTCCTCAACTCCAATAAGCTGTTTACTACCAAACCCATTACACTTAGCTGATTCTAATGGTGATCGAACTGACTTCACATGCTTTAATCTGTCATTTTTCTGAACTATGCTCGGCATTGTGTCATTTTCCAGAGCAACCCGCTCTACGGTATCACCTTGTCTAGCTGAGAGATGATGATCTACATCCTCTTCTGTTTCAACATTAGAAGCCTCCTGATAATTCATCCCATTGGACTTCCTTCCATTACTCTCCTTGGCCAAATGCTCAGCATCTTCAATCTTCACATGGTTGTGGATATCACTTTCATGCTGTTCATGTTTTGGGGAAGAAGAAAAGTAAACTGTATAACTTTTTTTACCATTTTTCTCAATTGACATTGAACCAACCTTTGGAGAGCTGGAGATAGAAGTATGACTATTTTCAGGACTCCCAGGATCAGAGGATGGTTCTATTGATGAAGTTGTCACATTTGATTTTTCAGGCTCCAAGTTTGAGATGGAAGCATGCTCCTGTCTATTATCAGTTCCATGAATCAACGTACTTAGGCCACCCTGCAGATTCACATCAAGTATTGTATGATTTAAAACATTAAATCCTATGAAGCAGATAATAACATGAAGGAGATGGGTATAGGTCCTGCATGAAGCTCAACATGAAATCACAGATGATGAGAGCATTGAATAACAATGTGGTTGTGGGCAACAGTCAGGTTCACGTATGTTAAGAAAATATTTGTGGACATGACATCACAACAGATGTTTAGAGCACTAGTTACCGATTCCTTATTATTGGCACATTAGGAAAGTTTTTTAATGGTCAACCAGTTCAACTGGTTAAGGCATATAGTTTTTTGGTCCGATCTCTTTTGTCTATTTTTGGACCTAATACCTGTTTGGAGTTCATGGGCTATGACGCCATATTAGATAAACATGGGTTTCATCTCAAAAACATTTGGCAATAGGAGAAGTGGCCCTTGTATCTTTTAAAGGTTGTAAGTTCTCCCCATTTCTCCAATGTGGGATCCTCCACACATTATACCATAAAAGTGTATTAATTGGTAAGCCAGACAGCTAAAAGTAGAATGAAAAAAAAATCCCTCAGTTGAGGCTTAACTTAAAGTTTAATGTGTAACGAAGACCTGCCTCAAAATTAGTCTCGTACAATAAAAGCCAGCACTGGTTATAGACAGTTACATACAAGCATGATGAGAGGATAGATAAATAAAACAAGTTGATACCTCTTCTGTTTGAGGTGCTACACAACCATCGGGCTCTAATGCAGAAGTCGTCATGGAAGAGTGGGATGAAACATCATCATCAGTGAAAGATGCAATCTTGTTTGGATCTGCAAATTCTTCATGTATAGAGGCTGCAGCAGATTCACCATCAAAACTGTCCAATGACATCCTCCTGGACAAGGTATCCTTCAGTGAGTTATTGGTCCGTCCCTTGTCAATTGGCTGAATTTTGATGGACAAAATTGGCTGAAGTGTGTTCTTGAAGTTCCTCTGGCAATGCATTGGAGAGGTAACAGATATTGTTTCTTTCACAACACCAAATTCAGCCAAGTCTATGGTGGCAGTAGCCAACAACTGGCCTTTAGCAGCCTTTTCTCTGCGAGACTCAAACAGGCTGAATTCTAAAATGTTCCTCTGGAATGTATCAGCATCCTTGCCTCTAACAGGCATGTCCCTTACCAGACCCACAGGTAACTTAAATGATTCATTGAATTCAATTTTTCCCTCGCCAACTATAGACCCAATGGTTGGAATAACAAGATTGGAAGATCCCGAGTGGCGATCACCATTCTCCCATTGAATAAACACAGAGCGTAGGGACATAAGCGACTGTGAGGGTGGCCAGGGCTTTATATCCTGAACATGGATCCTATAATCAGCTTGAACAATGTCACCTCTCCTATGCTTTCCTTTCAAACCAAGCACCATTTTTGAAGAACCGAAGCAGAACCCTCAATAAACAGTTTTCTCCAATATAATCAAAAGGTAATATAACTACATTCCAAACCTATCACCGAACAAAGCAAATCCCATAACAATTAATGTTGATGAGAAATAAATAACCACACGAAATTTCCGGAGCAATATCAAGCAACGATATCTTATCTAAAACCGACTCTTCCCAGGGTACAGCAATCTGCATGCTCCAGAACGACCATCAATCAACACCACAGAAAAAAAAAATGAGCAAATTAACAAAACAATAAATCTTATAACGCACTCATCAATAACCGCCATCACAGACCACGATACCAAAGCATTTAGTAATCAGCAAAAAGAAAACACGGAAGTAAGTCATTGCATTCATATAGTTCCCTGTTTCCTCGCACCTAAAATAGCATATCCATGGCTGCAAAATTTTATTACTTGATTTCGCTTCAAGATCAACAACTACAATTTATCCACCATGCTCAATAGAAGAAACGAGAAGCGGAACTCAGTTGACAAGAAATGCAAGTAGATGAAGCTGCTTGTGAGTAACTCCCCAAAGCTACTCCACAACTCACCAGATCCAGATCAAATGCAGGCGGAAAACAACGAAAATACTAGCGAAACTCAAAAGCTGAAAGAAGAAGCTCGAAAGCATTCCAATGGAGCACAACGCAACAATTTCAAATAACAGTTCGATTCACCAGAAAAAAAAAAAAAAAACTAAACCGATAAAACGCAATGTTGATTACGAAGTAGGGGAAAGAAGAAGAAGAAGATTGGAAATAAAGAAAGCGGTAACAATGGCGGAAAGACGGTGAAACGTACCGTTCTGTAAGGGGACGGCTCAACCATTCCTCTCCACTGACTGAGACAGAGACCATTAGACCAACATCGGTGGTGGGGAAGAAGCCTGTATTATACAAATTATTTTATTAATTATTATTATCATTATTAATCAATAAACGTATGCAAAAATAGGGTCCACCGAATGGATGATACAAAAATGCGAATGACTCTTTACTGACATCAACTTCAAGTGAAATTACCAAAATATATTCACACACACGAAAAAATAGTCTCTTTTTGCTCTCTTTTCATTACTCACAAAATCACTCCTCCCTCTTTTCTTGCTTAACAGAGTTGGTCACATTGGAGCTACTCACATGAACTCATCGTGCCGGAGAAGAAAAAGTCATACGGAGGAGAATAAGAAGACGACGTGTAGAGGAAGATTTCGACAATAATATAACTTCACGTGATCATAACATCAGCAAATGGGTCTTTAACATTTTTTTAAAAAACTGAGTCATTTGACATTTTTTTTATCTTTAAAATGAATCTTTTAAGCAATTAATCCTGCAACAATAAATAAATAAACTATATAAAATAATGAAAAGTAAAGTTGAAGGAATTTTCATTGTTTCTCCAAAAATATAAAACTATATATTGAACTGATTGAATGTTTAAATAATTTATTCGTTTTAGAAAAAGGAAAATTGTTGGCTTTCTATTTTTTTATTATTTTATTACTGTTTGAATTGAGCTTTGCGCGTGAGAACGAAATTGTCGGTACAAGTTTGATTTTTCTTTTTTCTTTTTTCTTTTTTTTCTTTTTTTTTTTTTGCTCTCATTTCTCACACTTCTAAATTAATAAAATAAATATTATCAAAATTCATTAATTAAATATTAAGTTATATTTATAACATTTTTTTAGTGCATACGAGGAAAAAAATATAGGTTTATGTGTTTTTTAAAGTATAAATAGGAGTAGGTTTTTTTTTTCAAATTAATTATTCTAGTTTATTGGCTCAAATTAGCTCATTTGACACACTTTAATACTCAATCATCATTTGTATAATTAACATACTGCTTAGACATTAATGGTTGAGACAAAAATAAATGTAATTAAGTTTTTAAAAAAAATTATCAACTACATAAACAAGCTAGATTTCTGCTCCCGAAAAAATAGACAAGCTAGATTAGTAAATTTTGTCTTCTTTGTTTTGAGTTCTATATATATAAATAATAATGTTTGTATATGTACGGATGTATATATATATATATATATACACAACACTATTAGTAAAAAGTTTATATTTAAATTTAGAATCAACATATAGGTGAATTGGCATTTCCATTATTTTATAAAAATAATAATAATAATAGAGCATCGAAATATACATAAAATAGGGAGAAATACTTTTTTGGTCCCTATATTTATTATTTAGTTTTCATTTTGTCCATATATTTCAAAATGTTACACTTCTACTTTGTCACTTGATTTTTTTTCAATTTGGTATAGGTTTCAAATTTGACACTTATAACATTCATTTTTTCACTTGATACTCACTTTCACTATTTGATGTTGATGTCTATCAATTAAACTAAAACGATTTTAATTAATTAAATTTCAGTATTTTTCATCAAGGTTAAAATTGAATTTTAAATTTTTGTTAATACTTATTTTTAAATTAATTAATATTATATGATCTCAATATTGAAAGTTAATATTTAGTGAAATCTCAAGGATAAAAGTATGAATCTTGAAACCTATAGATCGTATTAAATCAAAACTCAAAACTTAAAAACTCATTTTGAAACCTATAAACTAAATTGAAATCAAACTCAAGACTTAAGGACTACAAATATAATATTTTGAAATTTACAGACTAAATAAAAACTAAAACCAAAATCTATTGATCAAAAAGTTATTTTCCCCAACATTTAGATCTCAATTTGATGGACATGGTGACAATAATATAGATAAAACATCAGTGCTGACATCGACAAATATCTGTATGAACAAATTATAAAAAAACAAAATAATAAAAAAGAATATAGGAAAGATGTATTTATAGTTTTTAGACTTTAGGTTTAGTTTCCAAAGTCCATGAAGTTTTGTGATGTTATATTTTGTTAGGTTATAAGTTTCATTTCAATTTAAACAATATGTTCAAGATGTTACAATTTTATCTTTGAGATTTGAATTTTGTTTCAAACTTTCAAATTTCACTCTTTTTAATTATTTTAAGGGTTGTTTTTAAATATTAAAAAATGAATAAAAATATAACAAAATTTTAGAGTTATCAATAGTAGACACTGAAGGACACTGATAAACTTCTATCAATGTCTATCAATGACATCGATAGATATTTATAGAAGTCTATCAGCATCTATTATTGATAGTTCTAAATTTTTACTATATCATGTAACAGTTTTATCATTTGAAATAATTTCCCTTATTTTAATTAATTATTGTGTTTCACGCTAGATACTAAAGCAAATATTTAATTAAAACTAAATCATGAAACTTAAAAACCAAATTGAAACCAAACTCAAATATCAAGGTTAACATTATAACATATTGAAATATATATACTAAATTGAAATCAAACTCAAACTTGATAATAAAAAATATACATTTTAAAATTTCGGGACCAAGTAAAAACATGACCCAAAAATATATTTTAAATTTATAAACAATCACTTTACTCTTTTATTATAAAGATAAAACACTTCACATTTTATTAATAAGTTAAAATGCATCAAAATGGACATAACTAAATTGACATATAATATATAATAGCGACCATGAGATAGATATGTAATTTGATTCTTCCACTCCAATTGTACTTAAAAATAAATGTTAAAATATTTATTATTTATACCATATTTACATTAATGATATTTTATTATTTTTGTATTATGTTCCAACATTTCATTACAATAGAATAATGTTGTTGATTTACTCTTATATTGATATTCAACTAACGAACATGTAAAATATCGATGAAAATGTCGAATTGTGATACAATATTAGTGTTAGAATTCAACTATTGTTCTTTTGAAAAACAAAAAAACAAAAAAATCACGAAGGAAAAAAATGAAAAGGGTAAATACGACGGCGTATTGGTGTAGCTCGTAGTTTAAATAATGTGGTTTCACCTGCTCCGCACGTTGGATGATGGCGACGCATTCACTGCCTTGCTTTTCAAATAATTAAATTATAGCCCACGTCATCTATAGAATATTGCCTCCACACTCGCAGTTATGGAGCGTGTAAAACAACACCTGGATGGGAACGAGATGACCGTTCCAACTCGGTAGAGAAAAAGACGCGTGTTGGGAATTTTGATTTGTGGCGCGTGAAGGATGAAAACGACGTGGGGGCAAGAGTTCGTAAAAAGTACGCGTCGTTTTCACCTGGCTGTTGCCCGCCCGTGAGGCCGTGGTTCGATCGTTGGGCCCACTTGTTTTGAAACGGCGTCGTTTCCTTACTTGGCGGCTCTTTGCAGTTTACAGATATTTAAACTTTAAAGTTTAAATTATACCCAGAATTAATTTTTAAAAAAATCCATCAACCCATTAATAATTGAGAAATTATTTTAAACAATAAAATTGATGAAAATATTTATTTGTAAAGTGGCAAAATGGCTTAATAATTTTGTCCTCGTTTAAGATCAGACCCGATTACTGCGATTTAAAATTAAAATTAAAAAGATGATGTAGGGAAATCGTATTTTTCTCGTCTTTTTAATCAAATTCTAAAAATAATAATAAAAATATTAATTATTTGTAGTAGTCAGGATTTGACTTACATTTTAAAAAGAGAAATTTTTACCGATAAAAAAATGTCAAACTATTTACAAAATAGTAAAAAAACATTGATATACACTAATAGACTGCTATCAGAGTCTATTAGTGATAGATTTCTATCCGTTTCTATCAGGTTAAACACTCATAGATTTTTATCAGATTTTATCAGCCTCTATCAAAGAATATTAAAATTTTTATTTTTTGTATAAATAATCCTTATTTTTCTATTTTTGAAATTCTCTCTTTTAAAAATACAATTAAATATATATAAGAAATCAAAGAAACTAATGGATGGAAATAATATTTACAAATATTAATTTAAGTTTTTTTTTTTTTGTTGCTAAAAAGGTATTGAAAGAAACTATTCTTGGGTTATAATTTTGTTTTATAGGTATCAATCTACTAATGTTATACATGTTGAGGTTGATGTCCTAAATCTTGTGGGTCATATAGTTTGTAATTGTAATGTACAAATAATTTTATTTATTTAATAAAATATGATATATTTTATTTGACATTTAGTAGCATTAATCCACAAATCAATCAACTAACATCCAATGTTATCTTCTATAACTTAAACATGTATGTAGAGATATACAGGTGGTTAATGTTTAAGTAATAACTTAAATGGTCTGTAGTAGATGGATAAGGTTAAATACCTTATCTTGGTGATACTACGAATACGATCAACTTTGTATATGTTACAATTTTTATAAAGTACTACAGATGATCTGATCCTGATTATTCATGTGGAGACATCCTTTGGACCCTTCGCCCGCCACCAGTGGAAGCAAGCTAGCCCCCTATGTTGGTTGCCCCTTTCCCCTTCTTATAATAATAAGGTCAGCATTCAAGCCCAGCAAGAAGAGGCCCCTTAAGATAGCTTCTTCTATTACCTCATTCATCAACCTTTCGCACAGACTGCTATCCTACCTAATCTGTCTCTTATACACATTACCTCATTCATCAACCTTTCGCACAGACTGCTATCCTACCTAATAGGCCAGTGGGCAGAACAAGGAGAGGGCTTGACAATCATATCACTGCGGTCGGAAAAACGTGTTCCCTTTTCTTTTTCGTTCTTCGAATGAACAACGTGTCGATATTTTCCACAACATTTCTACATTTCCATAAACTCTACATTGGAGCCAATTAATTTATCTTTGTTAAATTTATCTTGTAAACTTTAAAAACACCAAAAAGATTTTTCTTTCTCTTTGTGTCTACTTGTTTTATCATGGTAGATGATTAGAGCATCTATGATGTGCTTCAAGCGAGGCAAGCAGCTTGGTGGGACAAAGAAGAGGTAAGAGAAATTCATGAGCTTAAGACTTTGTATTTGAGCTTACCTCTATTGTTTGAGATTTGTTTGCTAGGAAATTTGAGGATGTGGAGGCATGGCGAGTTTATTCTCTTCAGAGTCATCCATCCAAAGCATGTCCTCAGCTATCGCATAACCCTATGCACGATGTTTGTCCTCCTTGAAATTTGACTAGCTCAATATCGATGTCGATGCATGCTCCTTTTGCCAGCTCATGTATGTCAGTAAAGGAATTGGTTAGGGGGCTTTCTAACAACTCTTACGAGTTTGTGCAGGAATCCCTCCCTAAGCAACGAGAGTTCTTGAGCTTCCAGCAGGAAAACCTCTATTTCGGATGTAAGGCTAGAACTCATCTTCAGAGTCTGCATGACCTAATTGTTCATATTGTTGAATCAGTTGGGAGGCGAGATGAGCTCTTGTTGCAACAATCCTCTAAGACTACCGAGTGGATCAGGAGTGAGGTAACCAACGTCGATTGTCATGTTAAACAACTGATTCCTCAGCCTTTAGGCCAAGGTATGATGTTGGACTTTTTAATGAATGAGCTTGCTAATTGTTCTTCTCAATATTTGTAGGAACATCTTAAAACTCACATGGAGACCCAAGCTCCTTTGCAAGTTGCGGATGATCTAGTCCCTCAGCTTGCAGATTCCATGCCGACATTGGAGAGCCGACCAAAGTCATCCTACGTCCATACTACTGAGGTCAAGTTTCTTGAGGGATTTTGTTGGTCCATGTTGGGGTTGATGCCTTAAATCTCGTAGGGTCCTATAGTTTGTAAACACGTGTATGAATAAACATTTGTGATATAATAATATGAGATATTTTCTTCACTATTGTCTATGAAATATGAGATATTTTAGTTGCATTAACCACAAACCAATGAACTAAGATCCCTAGTTATCGTTATAACTTAAGCATGTATGTGGAGACATACAAGTGGATCATGTTTTGAGTGATAACCTAAATGGTCTGTAGTATATGGATAAAGAAGGGAAACCTTATCCTGATGACACTACTGATACGACCCTCTTTGTAGATGTTACAAGTGTTGTAAAGTACTACAGATGGTCTGATCCGATCATTCATGCGGAGACATGCGAGCGAGGTATCCTCTACAAAGAAGTTTGTATAACACCGAACCACAAAATGTTTAGTCTCATTATATAACGCTATTCACGACAAATACTTTTATTTCACTAGGATGACCATAGGTAACATGACCTTAATCTTGAGTGAATTGGAAACTTCTGCCTATAAGGGTGGTCATTTGATTTGCATGGGTGCGAGTGGCTAGATCACCGACTTAAACCTACCACTTTAGGGATTCGTCTGATTGCGGAGCTGGGAACTCAGCTACACAAGACAGAATTCACTCATTCCCCGAACCAGAGGTAAGTAGATAGATTGCTCCCTTAATGGCTAATTCTGGGGCTTGAATAATGTGGCACCACACCTTTTCATGGCCCGATAAATGTTCACTCATAGTAGGACTATGATGTATTGTTTATTAGAGGATTCAGTGGTACTTAAGGAGATAAATGTAACTACAGGAAAAAATGGTAAATTAGCCCAGCTGTACTTACTAGCGATTTGTGAAGGGTCATCGTACTGTTGATTGGTTATATCCAATGGTAAAATGACTAATGTGAACTGTGGTATATATAACCATAAACCATGACTAAGGTTAACTATGGTCTATAATATAATCCATGGTTTATAATATAATCCACGTTTAACGTTTTTCATTGTCTATGACAATATAGACCATGCCTAATGTCAACCGTGGTATGTACTATAGACTACGACTAACCTTAGTCGTTGTCTATGTCCAAATAGGCTACGATTTCTATGTAATATAAACTACGGTTAACATTAACTGTGGTCTATATTATAGACCATGTCTTGAAGGAACTCTTAACGAAGAGCATCCATGAGTATGTTTGAATCTTTTTGATTTCATCGTGACCGAAATACAACACATACATTCTAACAGATAGTTATGCAAATTAACACTAATTAACGACATGCTTTGAGAAATAAACTACAAGGGATTGAGTTCACATACCAGTTGAAGACTCTCTTCAAACTCGAACTCAACGCAGCGGAAGAACCTTTACGAACTCTATCGCCTAGCAAATCAGTCGGCTACGGCAGCACGATCGTTTACACGAACGATAGCAACACAAACAAGCACGAACAAATAAGACGTGGGAACGATGCCACCAGTTGGAGCCCTTGGTATTTTTGGAGTGAGAATCCAAAGTCTGGTCTTTGGTGAATTTGGTAGAGGCAGGAGGAAAGGTTGATCGTGTAGACAATAAGCAAATGGGAGAGAAAGTTATCGTATAGCGGAGTGCTAATCATTTAGACAAAGCTACACGATCGTGTAGGTTTTACTAAGCGATCATCTAGTAATAGGTATACGATCGTTTAGAAAACGCGGCACGCTAGGCGATTGTTTAGGAAAGCTAAGTGATCGTTTAGAGAAATGCGTGCGATCATTTAAACGTGGGTGTGCGATCATTTAGACGATGAGATTTTATCGTATAGGTTCTCGGGTAAGCGACCGATACTTTTCACACCGATTGCGATTTTTTCGAACTCTTCACAAAACGAAACAAATTTTCATTTTATTCTTCGGTTACAATGATTGACTACGAATTCTCCCAGTAACGCACGACCGAGGAGGGGTTTTCGGTCAATTATCATATAATTAAGTACTTTAATTAATAAATGAATATAATCATATTATATTCTTACCCTATAGTTTGATATCATATATCTATAATAGTAATTTCTCCTCCACTTGGTATAAATCATATTTATATCTAATTTCCTCCAAAATAATGTATCTCACACATTTAGCCAATTATATCATATATAATTAACCAGATCAATTATATATATAATAGAACTCCCTCTTGTCAATTTGAACATTTCAAACTGACCCAAATAATGATTCTCGATTTTATCCAAGCTACCTAGGGGACCTAATGGACTTGTGGCTTGAAACTCCAACGGTACGTGAATAGCTGACTAAACTCTTTAGCCACGAGATACACTATCCGTTAACTGCTAGACATTCCACTAAAGACCAGCAGCTGAACTCTTCTTACTACAGATATATTTCTGTGTCCATCGGATATAACCAATCATGAGTACGATGACCCTTCACAGATGCTCGTAAGTACAACTGGGCCAATTTACCGTTTTGCTCCTGTAGTTACATTTCACTCCTTAAGTACCACTGATTCCTCTAATGAACAATACAACATAGTCCAACTATGTGTGAACACCTCTTGGGCCAAGAGAAGATGTGTGGTGCCACATCGTTCAAGCCCTGGAATCAGCCCTTAAGGGAGCCGCATCCGTAACGTTACCAGGATAAGGATTCCCTCATATATCCATATACTATAGACCATTTTGGTTATTACTTAAGACATGATCCACTTGTATGTCACCACATACATACTTAAGTAACATACAGATAACCAGGGATTTTATGTTTATTGGTTTGTAAGCAAATAAAACATACAATTAACCAAAAACAAGACGTGAAGTAAATATCATATATTATACAACACAAGTGTACGTACAAACTATTTACAAACTACAGGACACGAGAATTTAGGGCATCAACCCCAACATTCTAACGTCGGTCGTGGTCTATGGTCATATAAATCATGGTTGATGTTATGTGTGAAGGAACTCTTGTTCAAGAATACCTACGAGCGGAAGCGGATCTTTCCAATTTATTGTGACAGAATTACCACATATACATTCAAAACATACAAATATGCATTCATAATACTAAAGAGATCAAGAGATCATGCCAGATGAAGACTTATTCTTCACAGCGAGTCTAAAACCCAACCGTCTACCTCGAACAATCACCACTCGGACAGAAGGAAATAAAGATGACACCACCACTTAGAGCCCTTCGTATTCTTGGAGTGAGAATCCAAAGTGTGGGCTTTGTTCGGATTTGGTAGATGGAAGGAGGAAGAGAGACCGTACACAACGATCAAGCAAGTGGGAGATAAGGTCATCTATCGCATAGACAAAATGTTTGATGTCTATCGCATAGAAAAGATGCTTGATCGTTTAGGTGAAGTATACGATCGTGTAGGAAAAAGTAAGCGATCGTCTAAACGATTGTGTAGAAAAAGGTAAATGATCGTCTAAACGACCGTGTAGGAAAAGCTAATCGATCATCTATACAATCATTTAGTAAATATTGGGAGCTAAACGATCGCTTAGGAAAAGGTAGATGATCGTTTAGTTAATAGCGCACGAAGGTATAATCGGTAAGCGATCACTTAGCAATATCGTATATGTAAGCAATCGTGTAGGCACTATCGTATAGGAACTGATTTTCAAAGCGATGACACTCTCTTTAACATAATGTTCGCGCATCTCATGCTTAACACCACCATCAACTATTTATGCATCTCAAAGTGATTTTTCAATACACTCATCTGTTATTTAGAACAGAAGAGACGCCATCCTATTTCCTTTATAACTGTCCAATGAATGTGATCTCATCATATTCATAAAATATAAATTAATATCATATATTAATTATAATATTTTTCTCTACAAGATATAAATCATATTTATATCCAATTTCCTCCAAATTAATGTATCTCATACATAAAGTTAATTATATCATTTTTAATTAACTCGTTCAATTGTATCATATATAATCAAACTCCCTCTTGTCAATTTGAACATTTCAAACTGACTCTCAACTTGTATTCAAGCTACCAAGGGGACCTTATGAACCTATGGCTCGAAGCTCCAACGGTACGTGAATAGCTGACTAAACTCTTTAGTCATGATATCCACCATTCGTTAACTGTCAGGCATCCCACTAAAGATCGACCGTTGAACTCTTCTTACCATAGATATATTTCTATGTCCATTGGATCTAACCAATCATCAGTACAATGACCCTTCACAAATGCTCGTAATTACAGTAGGCTAATTTACCGTTTTGCTCCTGTAATTACATCTTTCTACTTAAGTACCACTGATCCCTCTAATGAACAATACAACATAGTCTTACTATGTGTGTACACTTCTCGGTCCATGAGAAGGTGCGTGGCACCACATCGTTCAAGCCCCGGGATCAACCCTTAAGAGAGCAATCTATCTACTTACCCCTATTTTGGGGAAAGAGTGAACTCCATCTTGTGAAGTTGAGTTCTCAGCTCCCAAATCAGATGAATTCCCAAAATGGTAGGTTTGAGTCGGGGCTGGCCACTCACACCCACGCAAATCAAAGAACCACCCTTAATGGCATTAGTTTCCAACTCACTTAGGATTGAGGTCATGTTACCTATGATCATCCTAGTGAAGTGAAGTCTCAATCATGAACGGAGTTATATGACAAGACATTAACACTTTGAGGTCAGGTCTTATACAAACTCTTTGTATAGGATGCCCCCGCTCACATGTCCACTACACGAATGATAAAAAATAGACCATCTGCGACAAGTCACAACATCTGTAACAATTCCATAAAGCGGGTCGTATCCGTAGTGTTACCAGGATAAGGTTTCTCTCATTTATCTATATACTACAGACTATTTTGGTTGTCATTAAGATATGATCCACTTGTATGTCACTATATACATGCTTAAGTTACATGAAGACAACCAAGGATATTAAGTTTATTGGTTTGTGGTAAAATAAAAAAACATCTAGATGTGTAAAGTCAAGAGGTGAAGTAAATATCGTATATATTATACATCACAAGTGTTCGTACAAAGTTGTTTACAAACTACAGGACACGAGACTTTAGGGCACAAACCCCAACAATCTCCCACTTTTCCTAAAACGAAGTAGGAAGTACAAGTAAACATGTACAAAACAATAAACTAGGGCATAAAAACCTAGTGCAACAAAATCTCCCACTTGCCCTAGTCCAGCTGAGAGCGGTCCCGTAGACCCATGCTCTGAAGGTGACCCTAAAAAACTGTAGCCATGAGAGCCTTCGTAAACGGATCAACAACTTTTTTCTCCGAGGTTATCTTCGTGACGATCACGTCTCCTCGATGCACTATCTTGCGGATCAAATGATACTTCCGCTCTATGTGTTTGTCATGCCTATGACTCCTGGGCTCCTTGGAGTTCGTCACAACACCACTATTGTCACAATAGAAGGTGATGGGCCTAGACATATTTGAAACAACTTCCAGCTCTGTCAAGAACTTTTTGAGCCAGACAACCTCTTTAGAAGCTTCACAAGCCGCTACGTACTCGACCTCCATTGTGGAGTCGGCGATGCACCCCTGCTTAGTGCTCCACCACACTACAACTCCTCCATTAAGAGTAAATACTGACCCTGAAGTGGACCTTCGAAAGTCCTTATCAGTTTGAAAGTTAGAATCCGTGTATCCAGTAAGGATCAAATCCCTAGACCCATACACGAGCATGTCGTCCCTCGTTCTCCGAAGATACTTGAGGATGTTCTTAACTGCGGTCCAATGACCCTGGCATGGGTTAGACTGATACCTACTTACTATTCTCATAGCATAGCTAGGATTTTCATGAAACCTAGATAGCGATCTGGCGGGTTCGTAGCCCCCCCACTGCGTTGAGGTTCCTTCAACTCTTGAGGTTCTTCAACAACTCTTGTTGAAGTTTCAGTAGTTTCTTTGGAAAGCTCACCTAACATGACTTTAGTACGTGGACTGTGCTTCCTGATATGATCCTCATCTAGGAAAGTAGCATTCGTGGAAACCTCCTCATGTACCTTTGGGGTATTCTACAAAGAGGCACAACCTGCGTCGTGATTCCAACTTCTTGGGATTTACCTTAAGCATATGTGCTGGGCAACCCCATATGCGGAAGTAACGTAAACTAGCTTTACGCCCGTTCCACAACTCCAAAGGTATTCTTGCAACACTCTTAGAAGGAACAAAGTTGAGAATGTATACCGCAGTCTCTACTACGAAACCCCAAAACGAGTCTAGTGAGAAAGTGTAACTCATCATCGAACGAACCATGTCCAATAAGGTTCTGTTTCTCCTCTCTACTACACCATTTTACTGAGGTGTACTCGGTGTCGAGAGTTGGAAAACGATTCCATGTTCTAATAAATAGTCCTGGAACTCAGAATCCAAAAACTCTCCACCTCAATCTGATCAAAGTGTTTTTATTCATCTATCCAAAGCATTCTCAACTTCGGCCTTAAATAATTTAAACTTTTCAAAATACTCAGACTTTCGTTGCATTAGATAGACATACCTATATCTCAAGTAATCATTAGTAAAATTGATAAAGTACTCATAGCCTCCTCGAACTCGCACATTCATAGGACCACAAAGGTCAGAACGTACTAATTCTAGAGGCTCTTTGGCTCGATAACGTTTTTTAGTAAAAGGTCTTTTAGTCATCTTACCTTCAAGGCAAGATTCGCACACTGGTAAAGAATTTTCCTCTAACTCGTTTAGAAAGCTATTCTTCACCAATCTCTCAATCCTATTGAGATTGATGTGCCCTAATCGAAGGTGCCAAAGTTGGGCATTTTCTTTTGGAAAACTCATTGGCGTTTAGATTGAGTTACGACAGATTGTAACATCTCTATGTTATGGAGGGAACTTAAGGCTAAAGGTCTTAACACATACAAGTTATTTTCCAGTTTAGCTATATAAATTTCAACACCATCATTATGAATAAACGTTTTATTCAATTTAAAAGAAATAGTGTAATTGTATTGTAACAGACACTTTACAGAAATAATGTTTATTTTTAGTTCAGGAACTACAATGACATCTTTTAATATAAGAAACCTAATATGTAAAGTTAACTGGATGTCTCACACTGCCATAGTTGAGACGACGTGCCCGGTGCCTACTCGCAACATCATCTCACCAGCCTCCAGTTGTCGCCATGATCTAATCCCTGAAAAGAAGAACATACATGATTAGTGGCGTCCGAATCTACTATCCAAGCAGAATCATCATCCTCCATTAAACAAGTTTCTAATACAAGTAAATCATATTTACCTTTGTCTGCCTTGGCCTTATCCTTGGCAGTCTTCTTTTCCTTTAGATAACAAGGACAATTTCTCTTCCAGTGTCTGTCTTGGTTACAGTAGAAACATTTTCCTTTTTCAACCGATGGTGGATGCTTCTTCTGGGCGACATGTGGCGGGTTAGCAGGCGCATTCCCTTTCCCTTTACCACTTTTCTTCTTTTTCCTCTTTCCAGAGTTAGAAATTGAAGGTGCGGACATTTTTCCTGAGGCCGAACTTCGATAAAACCTTTTAGAGGACGAGACAATATTTACCTCACCTCCCTTTTTCTCCTTACTTTTTAGTAAGGATAAGTAAGTCTGTAACTTGTTGAGGAGAGTGGTAAGGGATTAGTCCACTTTGTTAAGAATCGTATTGCTAATAAAGTGAAGAAAGCTCTCCGGCAATGAATGTAGGATAATGCTAACCTGACTACTCATCGATTTTATACCTATTCATGTCCGCCACATTAAAGTGGACCATCATATTCAATACGTGTTCACGAACAGAGGTGCCTTCCTTCATTTTGGAGCTGAATATGTGTTTTAGAGCCTCATGCTTGAGCTGCCCAGATAGTTGTCTGAACATCCCTGTAGGGACTCCATGATCTCATGAGCTGAGACCATGGACTCGTGTTTCTTGGCCAACACGTCACTAAGATTGGCCAGAATATAGGCTCGGGCCTTCTCATTTGCCCGTGTACAACGCTCATATGCCACCCAAAAATTTCAAGTAGCGTCCTGAGGTGGAATAAGAGGACATTCCTCTATAATGGCAAACTTCAGATCCTCGATGATGAGTATCGTTGGAACCAATTAGTTCATTTAGTCACTTAATTGATCTTTTTTCTATCCATCTTAAATCATTTATATCAATAAAATCAAAATATCTTTTTTGTCGTTATCGAAGACGGAATTTGAAGGTAATAAAACTGCTAGTAAAAAACCGAAATAACTAGTGATAGTAGGCATGACGAGGCTGACAATAGGTTTGAGTCAATGATTAGAAAACTTTCTTTTCTCAATCTTGATTTGCGTAGAAATTCAGGACCTATGGTCCTAGTTGAACCGGAGGGGACAAAATTCATACTGGTGTCATATAATTACTTAGCTGAGTGAGATACCAGAAGATTAGGTACCATATGAGCAGGCCCGACAAAATCCTTGTATAGCCTTTTCGATTTCTCGATGTGGAATACTGGTCAATCCGAATTTTTTTTGAATGATATTCAAGAAAAGAGTATTATAAAAAAAGTTATAGAATTAGAGGAACACTTTTAGACTTCGTAAGAAAATATCTTGAGAAATCTATGAAGAACGAATTAAGTCTCAAGAAGAGAATCGGTGTTTTACTACCAACCACAAATTTCATGTTAGCCCCGAGTATATGTTTCCAACTTGAATAGTTTTGGTCATTCAGTTTTTCGACCCAAAGTAAATTGATAGTGGTTGAAGCCATTAAAAATGTTGCTAAAAAAATGGATAACCTTTTATAAGACTTTACAAACACACACACACACATTTTTTTAACCAATTAGTTTTAACAAAACAGATTCCAAGTACCCTAAGTGAAAAGACTTCTATTTTGCAATGATGACCCAACGAGGCAGGACAAACGTCACCGGTGGGGTGATCAGATGCCCTTTCACTAGGATGAGACATTCTCAACCATTAGGTAGAACCAACTCTTGGAACTAAAACTAATAGCCACCATTTGTTCGGTCCAGAATAGTTAATCCTTAACAACTCTGCGTAAGTGTAACCCCTCGTTTTCGGCCCCAGAGTTTCGCCCTAATGCGCCCACCGTAGGGAAAAAGTAGGGACAAGAGATTAAGTAACCTTATCCTCTTACAGGAGATCAAATAAAAAAACGCGTAAAACAACCATCCTATAGGGGGACACACCCATGGTGCCACGAGGCGATGCACAGAAACTTTATTCAATCCGACAAGGGAGACTGAGGGATATGTTTTCGCACTTCCTGCTCCCACTTACTATGAACACTCTCTCCATCCACCTTGATATTGACCTACCCAAACACTATCCGTTAGGGGGATACGCCAAAGGTGCCTCGAGGCCAATGATAGATCTCACGATGTGGACTATGAAGGAGAAACGCAAGAGGTGAAAATGAAGCATCAAATCCCTCAAGTACCTCCCACTGAATGTTCTACCTAGGGGTTTATTAACCTAGACTATCCGGCTACTGATAAAGATCTAAGTCATTTATTAAGTTTGCTAAAAAACAACTTTTGTCTTTGAAAATTTTCAAATAGTCACATTAAACTCTTTAATGGACTGGCCTTAATTTTCATGCATGCATCAAATCTATCTAAATTATCTTTCCAGGTAGGTTCCCAAGTAGGGGTGTTCCGTTGCCGTCATCTTAAATACCCCAGCCTAGACAGAACTCACCTTAGACAAAAGGTCTATTTTAGTTAGATTTGCTACATATTAATCTTTATTAATTATTTTAGTTCTAATTTTAATTTATAACCATTTATAAAATAAACAACTAAAACACTCATGCCACATAATGAAGTATTTATAACGTTTATAAATATAACGTTAAATAAATAAAGCATACATAAATATAACCCTTATATTATATGATGCATGAGCATGCACATATGTAAATTAAATCATGCTTCACTAAATCATAACACTTATAATAAATAGAATATGCATGACCTAAGGTGGGATTTATCTATATGTGCATACCATATGACAATATATATATATATACATCACATGTATAAAACCATGGATTAATGGTCGAGATGAACGAAAACAAAATCAGAATGAGAAAGTAATCTATTTACATAATTCAGCTGAGCAAACCGGTTCACAAGCGAACCAGGTCTTGAACCACCGGGCGAAGCTCCCATCGTATAATAAATGCCTCCAGGTAAACGATCGTGTAGCACATACTAGACGATAGCGTAAAAGCTAAACGATCGCATAGACAACAATAGAGCCGTGAAGCCTGATCGTCTAGACAATCGCTTAGCACGTGAAAGGGAAATAATTTACCATGCAATTACTCCGCGATCGTATAGTCAATAA
Source organism: Benincasa hispida (assembly GCF_009727055.1). Lineage (NCBI taxonomy): Eukaryota > Viridiplantae > Streptophyta > Magnoliopsida > Cucurbitales > Cucurbitaceae > Benincasa > Benincasa hispida. Next base: position 47,329,605 of record NC_052349.1, on the reverse strand, counting down.
CTAAGCGATGAGGCTTGCTGAGTTATATGATCGTCTAGTGCGCACACATGTTAAATGACAGTCGAGCATCTGATACTCAGTGATCGTCTACCTCATCGTTTACACGACTCAACCAACATTTGATCGTCTTTTACCACAAAGAACAACAACCCTTGCTCCCAACTTCATCACGAACGACTCAAAACCAAAACTAACTTTGAATTTACAGACTCAAAAGCAATTAATTGTGCCCAAAAAAACGCTGGGGCCTAAATAATGAACTAGAGAATTCAACAAACCGAGGATACATCCCATAAATTTCCATTAATCCACACATCCACAAACGAATTAACAATTAAAACAGAGAGTAGACATGTTGCACCCACCGTGAATATAAATGCAATTCTTTTGCACCAATGAATTAGAATATTAGAAACTGGTGCTCTGATACCAATTGAAGGAACTCTTGTTCAAGAGTACCTACGAGCGGAAGCAGATCTTTCCAATTCATTGTGACAGAATTACCACATATACATTTAAAACATATAAATATGCATTCATAATGCTAAAGAGATCAAGAGATCATACCAGATGCAAATTTCTTCTTCATAGCGAGTCTAAAACCCAACTGTCTACCTCGAACAATCACCACTCGGGCAGAAGGAAATAGAGATGATACCACCACTTAGAGCCTCAGTATTATTGTAGTAAGAATCCAAAGTGTGGGCTTTGTTCAGATTTAGTAGAGGGAAAGAGGAAGAAAGACCGTACACAACGATCAAGCAAATGAGAGATGAGGTCGTCTATCGCATAGACAAGATACTTGATGTCTATCGCATAGACAAGTTGCTTGATCGTTTAGGTCAAATATATGATCGTGTAGGAAAAAGTAAGGGATCACGATTGTGTAGGAAAGGGTAAACGATCATGTAGGAAAATGATGAGCAATTGTCTAAAAGGAAAAACTAAGTGATCGTCTATACGATCATTTAGTAAATATCGGGAGCTAAACGATCGCTTAGGAAAAGGTAAACGATCTTTAGTTAATAGCGCGCGAAGGTGTAATCGATAAGCGATCGCTTTACAATATCGTATATGTAAGCGATCGCTTAACAATATCGTATATGTAAGCGATCGTGTAGGCACTATTGTATAGGCACTGATTTTCTAAGCGATGACACTCTCTTTAACACAATGTCCATGCATCTCATGCTTAACACACTGTCAACTATTTATGCATCTCAAAGTTATCTTTCAATACACTCATCCGTTATTTAGAACAGAAGAGATGCCGTCTCATTTCCTTTATAACCGTCAAATGAATGTGATCTATCATATTCATAACATATAAATTAATATCATATATTAATTATAATGTTTTCCTCTACTAGGTATAAACCATATTTATATCCAATTTCCTCCAAATTAATGTATCTCATACATAAAGTTAATTATATCATATTTAATTAACTCGTTCAATTATATCATATATAATCGAACTCCCTCTTGTCAATTTGGACATTTCAAACTGACCCAAAAACTGACTCTCAACTTGTATCCAAGCTACCAAGGGGACCTTATAGACCAATGGCTCGAAGCTCCAACGGTACGTGAATAGCTGACTAAACTTTTTAGTCATGATATCCACAATTCGTTAACTGTCAAGCATTCCACTAAAGACCGACAATTGAACTCTACTTGCCATAGATATATTTCTATGTCCATTGGATATAACCAATCATCAGTATGATGACCTTTCATAGATGCTCGTAATTACAGAATCTTTAAACCTCATTTATTGAACTTTACTGCCTGTACTATATCACCTATTGATCCTATTTCTTACACTGAGGCCTCTAAGCTTCCTCATTAGCATTTCTGCTATTGATGATGAATTTAATTCTCTTCAAGAATAAGACACTTAGTCTCTTGTTCCTTGATCACCCCACATGAACGTAGTTAGTAGTAAATGGGTTTTTTTTCACCAAATATAACGCTGATGGATCCGTTGCTCGTTACAAAGCAAGACTTGTCGCAAAAAGATATCATTAGATTGAGATGTTTGAAGCTTCAGTTGTCCTTTGAATTTTAAATATCCGATTTGGGTAAACTTAATTATTTTTCTTGGGCTTGAGATTCAAACTATCCCTTATGGAATTTTTGTCAATAAAGCCAAGTATCTTCTTGATTTACTCAACATATCTGGCATGTCTACAACAAAGTCTTGTTTAACACCTATGTCTACTGCTGTGGATCTTCATGCTTCAGCTCCACCTTTTTTCGATGTCACTTTATACCAATAACTTGTGAGATCTCTCCAAAATCTCACATTTACTCATCCTGACATTGCCTTTGTTATTAATTGTATTAGTCAATTCATGCAAAATCCTACTGTTGTTCACTATGCAGCCGTCAAGGTATTTTTTGGTATCTTTGTGGCACATCACAGTTAGGGATTTTGTTTATGCTAGGATATATACCCTAAAACCTCGTAGTTAATAGGTTATTTGAAATAATTGGTTATTTTATATATTATTATCCATTAAAGAAAGATCCAAGGTGATTTTATGAAACTTTAATAGTATGTGGTAGACATACCAATGGATCATGTTCAAGCAATAACCTAACTGGTCAGTAGTATATGGATAAAGTTAGGTACCTTATCTTGGAGACGCTACGGATATGACCCACTTTGTAATTGTTAGAAGAGTTATAAAGTGTTTCAAATGATTTAATCCTAATCGTTCATGTGGAGACATGTGAGTGAAGGTATCCACACAAAGAGTTTGTATAAGGTCGGTCCGCGAAATGATTAATCTTTTTTATAGCACAATTTACTGAATAGATTAACATTTCATAGGATGATCATAGGTAACTCAAACTCAATCCTAAATGAGTTATGAACTCCTGTATGTGAGGACAGTTCTTTGATTTGTATGGGTGAGAGCAGCCCGACTTGCGAACTCAATAAGCCTACTATTTTAGGGATTTGTCCGAGTAGGAAGCTGAAAACATAGCTACACAAGATGGAATTCGCTCATTCCTGTCTTTAGAGTAAGTAGATGAATTGTTCCCTTAAGTGCTGACTTCGGGTCTTGAAAATAGTGAGGCCTCTCCTTCTTACTAACCCGACAAGGTTTTGTTTATGATAAGACCATAAATATGTTGTTCATAAAAGGTGCAGTGGGACTTAAGGAGTTAGATGTAACTACAGGGGTAAAATGGTAATTTAATCCAACTGTAATTATGAACGATTCATGAAGGATCGACTTACTGTTGATTGGCTATATCCATGGACATAGAAATATATCTATGGTGCGAAGAGTGCAATTGTGGATCTTTAGTGAGAGATCTGCACTCAATGAATGTTGATTAATTTAATTAAAGAGTTTAATTAATTAATCTCGTATCATTGGAGCTTCTAATATGTAGATCCATTAAGTCCCCTTACTAGCTCACTAAAGGTAAAACAAGAATTATTTGATTTTGGATTAATTTGAATTGTTCAAATTAAAAAATAGAATTAATTGTATTAGATATAATTAATATAATATATATAGATACATTGTGATATAAAGTTAATTTTGAATGAGATTTAAAATTATACTCTGTTATATGAGAGAGATAAATATTTGAATAAGATTCTTATATAATTATATGGATGAGATTCTTATAAAATTTTATAGATTAATAATTAATATAAACGAGATTCATATTAAAACTATAGGTTATGAGAAGGGATTATACTTGAATATCATTCAAATATAAGTTTAGTTAAATATCTGATATTTTAACTTAATGATTAATTAAGTGTTAATTAATTATTATTGTTATTTATTTAGTTATGTATTAAATTGGATTTAATATAAATTAAATAAATAAGTTAAATAAGATAACTTCCATATGGAGTTATAACTCTTCTTCCCAATTAACTCCATTTTTTTTTTCACTTATTAGAGAATAAGATAGATTAAATTATTTTTTCTTGAAATCTCAACATTCTCACAAAAAACTCTCTCTCAAAAAATTATTTTACAGAAAAATCTTATGTAAAATTTGTCTTCCCTTCTCAAAAAGTTTACTACTGGTTATGTTGTTTGTCTTGGCTCCTCTCCTATTTCCTGGTATCTGCCAAGAAACGTCCTACAATATCTTGGTCCTCGACGGAAGCTAAATATCAAGCTCTTTCTAGTATTGCTTTGGATGTTTACTGGCTTCGACAGTTGTTATATGATCTTCGTGGCTTCCTTCCTGTGAAAGAACGGTGAAGTTTTATAGTGGAAACGAGATCGTTTCCAGTTTTGATTTTACACAATACAAAAATTTACAGAACAACATTTATGCATTATCATAGAAAATTTCACAGCATGCATAAGAAGATAGAATAAGATTAGGGTTTCAAACAAACTTACCCTTGAAGAACCGAAACCTTCTTCACGAAATTTGCTCTTCTCCAATCACGAACCAAGACACATGTATAGAAAAAAAACCCAAAGAGGACACTAACAAAAGAGAGCCTCATGCATTCTCTGTAGGGGTTGAGAATTAGTAGAAAGTATGGGCTCTACTATATTTCGGTAAGAAGAAGAGAGATTTGAGAGAGGAATTTCTCAGGAATCATCTACCGTAAAAAATATAGAAAAAATAATCTATCTTCTCTGTAACTTCTCTTGAAGAAAATGATGATCTCCTGTTAAACTACCCACCAACCACATTAAAATCAAGAGGGAACTAAGGGGACGAAAGTTACTTCCCTCCCTTTAAATTCAAAATTAAAATTAAAATTAAATTAAATTAAATTTAAATAAAAATATTATATACATACACATAACTATATGTTATATCACATATAACACATAACTTATAGTTTTATATTGTATCAAATATAATATAACCTATAGTTTTTAATTCTCTAATCAATGCATGGTATTTAATATAAATCACATTTATACTAAATTCAGTTATATAAATCTCATCCATATAATCAATATTTGAATCATATTCAAATTTAATTCCTCTCTAAATAAACTTTATACTATAATGTATCAAATACATTATATTAATTATATCACATATAATTAATTCCCTAAATTAATTTGAACAATTCAAACTAATCCAAAATTAATTCTTAATGATCCTTGTTGAATAAAGGACCTTATGGATTTGTATAGTGAAGCTCCAATGGTACTTGAATAATTAATTAAACTCATTTAATTAAATTATTCAACATCCATTAACTGTCGGTCACTCCACTAAGGATTGCCAACTGCATTTTTCGCACTATATATATATTTCGGTTTCCATTGGATATAATTAGTCAACAGTGTGATGACCCTTCACAAATTGCTCGTAAGTATAATTGAACCCAAATTACCATTTTACCCCTATATTTACATGTAACTCCTTAAGTACCATTGATCCCTCTAATGAATAATAAGTCATAGTCTAACTATGACCAAACCCCTCTCGAGCCAAGAGAGGGTGTGATGCCACATTGTTCAAATCCCATAATCAACCCTTAAGGGAGAAATTTATCTATTTACCCCGACATTAGGGAATGAGTGAATTCCGTCTTGTGTAGTTGTGTTCCCAACTCCCCGGTCAGATGAATCCCTAAATTGGTAGGCTTATTGAGTCGGTGATTTAGTTACTCTCACCATACAAATCAAAGGATCGTCTTCATAGATAGAAGTCCATAACTCACTCTGGATTTAGGTCATGTCACCTATGGTCATCCTGATGAAATGTAAGTCTCTATTATCAACGATGTTATATAATGAGACTAATCATTTCATGGTCCGGTCTTATACAAATCCCTTTGTATAGAATACTCCACTCACATGTCTTCACGTGAATGATTAGAATCAGATCATTTGTAGCACTTTACAACAATTATAACATCTACAAAGCATGCCATATTTGTAGTGTCACCAGGATAAGATACCCAGTCTTATCCATCTACTACAGATCATTTAGGTTATCACGTAAACATGATCCACCTATATGTCTCTACTTTAAGCTACAAAAGATAACCTCGGATGTTAATTTATTGGTTTTGTGGGTTAATGATATTAAATGTCTAATAAAAGATCTCATATTTTATTAAATAAATAAAATTGTTTGTACATTGCAATTACAAACTACACGACCCATGAGACAACCCCAACATCCTGATCCTCCTTTGCTGTAGTATGACAATGTATCTGCTATCTCTTACCAGTAATCCAGTCTTTCGTACTCGTACTAAGCACATTGAATTCGACTATCACTTTATTTGAGAGAAAGTAGTTCGAAAGGACCTATCCGTTTGGTTCATTTTTTTTCACAAGATCAAGTTGTTGATCTATTCGATAAACCGCTATATGCACGTTCCTTTGCTCATTCTTGTAACAAACTCATGACTCCTTCCCCATTTTGAGTTTGCGAGAGCGTATTATATATAGTTATGATTTCTATATGGATTTGTTATAGTTTGTTATTTATTATTAAATTTTATCATTTGTGGTAACTTCTCCTTAAATCAATAAGATTTTTTCGTAAATACCCCATTATAAAATGGTCATTATGCTTCACAAATCGATGAGAAAAATAGAGATTGAAACTCAACTACATACCTTGATTGAGATATGTATCATATATGATCAAAATCTTATCACAATATTTGAATAATGCCTAGTAATATATCACATAAAACAATGTTAAAAAAGATCATAGTTTTTCCAAACATAAATTCATATGCATATATCATATATTCCATAAATGAATATGTACTTAATCTATATAATATAAAATATATATCATATATTATAAAAATCATATCAAAATATTTGAAAATACCTAGAAATATACTAGATAAAGAAAACAATGTTACAAAAAATTCATAAGCTATCCATACATGATCGTGTACTTAGTCTATATAACATGGATATATGTCGCATATTATCAAAATCATATCACAATATTTGAACAATACCTCAGTAATATAACAAATAAAACAATATTAAAAAAAATATATTCATAATCTCTCCAAACATAAATTCATATGCATTATCTTATATTTTATAAATGGTGGTGGCAACGAAAATCTTGGATAGATTTGGTGGTTTTAAGAGAGTAGTTTCCAATTCTAAATTTGATTTTGAAATGAATAATTTGGAAGTGAACTTATGCATATTGTTAAGTTTTTTCCCCCTCTTTTTTAAGTTTGAAAAAAATGGGGTTTGTTAGTAGATTGTAGGGGCGAGCATGGTACATCGATAAATCGACATGACCGATCTAAATCGGTAAAATTCAAGTAAATCGGGCGGGGTCGGTTTGAAATTTTTCCGTTGATTTTAGGGTCGATCGGGCACCCAACGGGTCAAGTCTCGACCCGACCCAACTCGACCGAATTAAAAAAATTTAATATTTAATTATTAAATATCGCTGACGCTTAGAGTTTTTCTTTTTCATCCTCGTCTCGCAGTCGCAGTCGCACGCTTCGCTCCCGGCTCCTTCTTTCGTTCCTCTTCGTCCACGACTCCATACCATAAACAGATCCGCAAGCTTCCACGCCGCAAGCTCATTCTTTCATTCCTCTTCGTCCACGGCTCATCCTTGCTTTGCTCGTCGTCTTCTTTTGGCGTCCTCTTCGGCTTCAGTTCAGTTCTCTTCCTCTTCGGCTTCAGTTGTATCTCTTCCTTGCTCGTCGTCCTCTTCCGTTCAGTTCAGTACAAGAGTGAAGAGACTTTCCGTTCAATTCGATTTGCAACTGCAGGTCCGATTTCAATGAACTAAGAATGAGAATTTAGTGGACAAATCATTGAAAAAATCTGCGTGAATTAGAAGCATCGTTTTAATAAGGATTCTTTTGTAATGTATTCTAATTTTATAGTTTTATGAGGTTGTCCACTGTGTGAAATCTATGTGAAAAAATTTGTGTGAATTAGAATCATTGTTTTATGAGGTTGTCCACTATATAGAATCATTGTTTACTTTTAAAAAAATTTCATTATCGATTTGCAATACATTTTGTGATGTATTCTAAATTTATAGAGATTGAACTAAGAATTGGAAGATTTGGCATAGAACTGGTACTTATGTAAAGTTGAAATCCTTTGAATTTTTGTGAATTGTGTGATACTGACGAGTGACGACGTTTGTCATGTTGTGGTTCAGCTAAATGGCTTCAACGGATAGTTTTGTTTTCAATTATATATGTAATATATGAGTGTGACTGTGTCATGTGACTCTCGACTCTCATATTAGTTTTGTTTTCAATTATATATGTAATATATATTAAAGGTTCTATAAGCAATTAAACAAAGCGAGCAGTAACACAATATCAAACAATGTACATGTTAATTGTTAAATATTAAGGGTTGTCAAATCAAATCATTCGCTCATATTTGACTCACAATCACAAATTAAAAGAGAAAACTAAACATGATTATAAGGAAGTTAATGAATAATTTTTTTTTTTATTATTAAAAATTGCTATTTATAATGACTTGTCGACTTCTACTTAATAGCCAAAAAAATTATAATGATTTTAATTTATAATTGCAAATTTTCTTAGAATTTCAATAAATAAATATAATTTCTTTTCAAGGAAGAAGAATAAGAAGAGAGAGAGAAAAAAAGTTCAAACTCGACAAAACCAACCGACCGGTCGATCGTGTTTTAGCCCTTTTGCCGGGCGGGACCGGTTTGGATATATTCCAAACCGATCTTGGTCGGTTCGGAGTTGGTCTGGTCGAAAAACCGACTCCGACCGGTCGATGATTACCCCTAGTAGATTATGTCGATATTGGAAATTCTCGAAAATAGAAAAACAAGAAAAACTATTTACAATAAAATTTAATTATAGTCATTGTTTATCATAGATAGAAACTAATAGATATTTATCATTGATATTATTAATAATAGAAATCTATAGAATCTATTATTGATAGATGTTGATAGAAATCTATCAATATTTTTATTTTTGCTATTTTTATAAATAGTTTGATGTTTTTTTTTTTTTGTATGTGAAAATTTTACGACAAAACTTGTGAAAACTTGAAAAAAAATTCACGGCTATTTATGTTATAACCTATATGTTTAGGCTATATGTGTATAAAACCAAAATGAAAAATCCACCAATGTTGCCAGGCCACGTGCGCCGTGGCCCAAACCCGTCTCCCTCTTCAAGTCCAAATTCGCAGACTCGAACGGAAAGCTAATTTTCATCGTCGTTTTGCTTTCTCCCCCTACTCCGCTCGCCATTGAGACCGCACCGGAACCTTCACACCGGGTTTTCGGCGGCAATGGCAACTTTCCTTGTGTAAGTAACAAGACCCATATCTTTCTTCAACCTCGAACCTTCAACTATCAACCATGTGGTGCTACTTCCGCTCCAACAAATTCAAATCTATTTCACTCCGTACACCAATTCCCATTGTTCCTCTTCGTTTCATCTTCGCCGTTGATTCTCCTCTTCAGTCCTACACCGTCACGCCCCCCATCAAACCCTGGCCGCAGCGTCTCTATCCCAAGCGCCTCGTCTCTATGATCATTCGCCAACAAAATCTCGACCTCGCCCTTCAAATCTTCCACTACGCCGGTAAATATCATCCCGGATTTTCCCACAACTATGATACCTATCATGCCATCATTTATCGTCTCTCTCGCGCTCGAGCTTTTGAACCTGTCGAGTCTTTGCTCCTGGAATTGCAGAATTCTGGTATCAATTGCGGTGAGGATTTGTTCATTACTGTGATTAGAAGCTATGGGCTTGCGGGTCGCCCGAAATTGGCCGTTAAAACATTTCTACGTATTCAAACCTTCGGTGTTCGACGCTCGGTGAGGTCGTTGAACACGTTGCTCAACGCTTTGGTACAGAACAATCGGTTTTCTTTGGTTCATTTGTTGTTTAAGTATTCCAGATCCAAATTTGGGGTTGTGCCTAATGTGTTTACTTGTAACATTTTGATCAAAGGGCTTTGCAAAAAGAATGATGTTGAGGGTGCACGGAAGGTGTTTGACGAAATGCCTGCCATGGGTATGGTTCCAAATGTGGTTACTTATACTACAATCTTAGGTGGTTATGTTTCAAGAGGCGATATGGTTGGTGCCAAGAGGGTTTTTGGTGAGCTTTTTGATCATGGGTGGCTTCCTGATGCCACTACTTATACAATTTTAATGGATGGGTACATTAAGCAAGGCAGGTTTACTGATGCTGTAAAGGTGATGGATGAAATGGAGGAAAATGGGGTCGAGCCAAACGATGTTACTTATGGAGTCATTATTGAAGCTTATTGTAGGGAGAAAAAGTCTGGCGAAGCACTTAACCTGCTTAATGATATGCTTGAAAAGAAGTATATTCCAAGTTCGGCACTTTGCTGTAAGGTGATTGATGTTCTGTGCAGTGAGGGAAGGGTGAAGGAAGCTTGTAAGCTGTGGGAAAAGCTTTTGAAGAAAAACTGTACTCCGGATAATGCTATTACAAGTACCCTTATTCATTGGCTTTGCAAGGAGGGGAATATATGGGAAGCACGAAAATTATTTAATGAGTTTGAGAGGGGCTCAATTTCAAGTTTATTAACATATAACACGCTCATTGCAGGAATGTGTGAGATGGGGGAGTTGTGTGAAGCTGCTAGGTTGTGGGATGACATGTTGGAAAAGGGTTGTATGCCTAACCAATTTACTTATAACATGCTGATAAAAGGATTTCTTAAAGTTGGTAAAGCTGAGGAAGTGATTAAATTAGCGGAGGAGATGTTGGATAAGGGATGCTTGCCAAACGAGTCTACTTACTCAATATTGGCTGAAGGGCTTCTCAAATTGGGAAAAGGAGGAGAATTCTTGAATATTCTTTCGATGTTTATCTCAAGCGGAGTTGTTGACTTTAAAGCCTGGCATCTCTTTGTACCGCAGTTTGTTTCTAATATCGATGAACAAGCAAATATGCTTGACAAAATATTGATTGAAACTGTTAGGTAGAAATTCTTTAGACTTACAAAGAGATGCTGAAGGTTTAGCCTTTCATATAGAGAATGTCCTGTGGGTTGAAATACTGCTAATCTGTTCTCTCTTCTGGCCCTCCAGGTTAAGTGAAAGAAACTACTAAAACCAGCCATTTGTTTGCAGATATTGATTGGTAGACCATCTGAGATGAATACGGTCAAGTGTTATTGAGATATCCTTTAGAATATGTTTGATGAAATATTTTACTATGCAACTAGGCATACATTTTTCGAACTTGAGGTTGTTCTGCTGATGTGCTATGTGCCCATTGGACTGTACAAATTGTCTTTTCAAGGTTCTTCCAAAGGAATACAAGTTGTGGTAGTATTTTTATAAAATATTTTGCGACTCATTCGTCGTGCAAGATATTCTCTATGACAAAGTTGATTCTCGACTCAAGTATCACTCATTGTAAATTTAGGTCTCTGCTTACTGCTATGCCATGAGAGTAGATAGGTTTTTAAGTTGGATGGCCTCTCTTTTCTGATTACAGTTATGCCTCATTACAAGTTTGCTACTACCTCCAATGCCATGAGGTCAGGGCAGTACCTCTAACCCGTCTTGCATTTTGACCGACTCAACAAACCCCTTTCAGGCTGACCTCCAGCATCCTGTTGAAGGGTGAGACAGAGATCTCTATGGAGCCTAGATCGCTCCTCCTTGTATTAGAAATATGCAGGCCGAGTTCAAAAACCTTCATTGGGCAATCTTTACTGAGGCAAACTTACAGGTAAATTTGGAGTCTTTTTGGACCTGGTTGAAATAGTTTTTAAATACTTTTATGTAAACTCTGTTTGGTAATTATTTGGTTTTTTGTTTTTGAAATTAGGCCTATTTTTTCCTAATTTCTTACAATGATTTGTATCCTTCTAAAGTACAAGAGTTGAATTATTGGGCAAATTTCCAAAAAAAAAAAAAAAAAAAAAAAAACAAGTTTTTAAAAACTATTTGATTTAGTTTTTCAAAATTTGGCTTGGTTTTTTAAAACATTGGTAAAAAGTATATCACGAAATAAGAAATTTAATTTAGGAATGGAAGGAGTATTTTTAGGTTTAATTTTCAAAAACAAAAAACAAAAAACCAAATGGTTATCAAATGGGGCCTTAATAATCGAGAACAAGTATGAACCGTGAACCTTGGAGCTGTCTTTGATTCGATTGTGAAGCTGCTATTCTAGGCTCAGTTGTTTCCTTTATCTCAATTCTCAATAGCTCAACTTTAATTTGAATGAATGGTAGCTCTTTCATAATGTTTAATAGTTTTTCCATAAATAACTCTTCAATCTCTTGTCGTTGACCTGGTTGTTCCTATGTCTTTTTTCAGTAGGATGGAATGTTGAGTTTGGCTGCTGTGAGAGTGCATGAAAGGTCTGCCATCAACAAGAATCCATGACCATCGAGCTGCTCAGTTGCAGGGTGCAACAAGGAAAGGCAGAGGCCAAGACAACCTAATGAGGGGTGAACAGGTAAAGGTGCATTGATCGAGTTTCTTCATAATCTTTGACCATCGAAAAATTGAGGTGGAATAGCTGTTTGATATTGATTGTAAGATCTGACTGTTTTCTACTTGATACAATTTGAAGGTATGTTCGCCATCACTTTTTCAGAAAATATTCTTTTGTCATTGTCCGTCTTTTTTCCCCAGAACTGTAATGGCTTCTTCTCAGATGGTATTGATTGAATGCCAATTTTTTACATTATATGAACACATTCTGGTTCACTTATTGTCATTCCGAGAGTTACAAGGTACTTGCTTAAGTACGCCATTGATGGAGGCTTTGGAGGATATTGATTAATAATTTCACCTGTGAAATTGCTTTGATGTGTACTTGCATGCAATTTTTGGAGCTTGGAATGTTATGCAATGTTATACTTATAATTAGATGTGGCAGAATGATTTAACACGTGTTGATATTCAATAGTTTAATGGTTTTCCTTGCTGATTTAACTTCCAATTAGGTTCCAAGAGTTAATAATGTCATTTGGGATTTCCCCACTATCCTTCCTCCAGGAAATTTGATTATTCTTCTGGTGTGTAACATTTTCACTTCTTCCAACATGGGAAAACTGCAATACCAATCTATTTCTTTATTTTATTAGTGATAAGAAACCCTCGAGCAGCTGCAACGACTCCATATGCAGTTCAGATTTGGTAAGGATTGTTGATTTAATTCTCATTCCGAATTAGATTTAAGTGTTGAAATGATATTTTGAACTCTTGGAACTCATTTGTTGTTAGGATTGGGTAAATTTCGATGTATCCAATTAGGTTTCAGCAAGGTGAACACATTTCAGATTAGTTTGGACTCGATTAAAGTGTCTTGGATCAGTTTTAACTTAGGTTGTAGTTTTGGATTAATTCAGGGTGATTAGTTAAGGTTTATGGTAGATTTTAGGTAAGAATATTCTTATTGAAAATCTCTTGATGTATATGGAAATTGAGGTTACTCATTTTCTGTGCATATGGAAATTGTATTTTCCCTCCGTCAGGCCTGCTCGAGCCGGCTTCTTGCAATCCGTTATGCAATATTTTCACTCTACATACATATTTGCTGGTCTTATTTACCCCGTACTTCTTGCACACTCATTTTTCTTCTAATTATTTCTTGGAATATTGATTAATATCTATTTTATGATTTAGTTGTTTGTTGAATCTTGATGGGTTGTAACGGGAGGATGATGATCAGAAGCAACCCACACCCAGCTTTCGACAAGGGATTTTCCCCATTGGTTGAAGACGAGGATTCTTTTTTGGAAGAATTAATAATGATAGCATAGCTAGATGGTAAGAACGTTTAGCAGAAAAAAAAAAAAAAAAAGCTTTTGGCGTCCCTCCTTCAGATAATTTTATTGTCCCTTGTCATGCTTTCAAGAACAACATTTCTTTTCTAGAGGTTCGGGAATCTGTGTTTCAAACCCACTCTTCCTGACAAATCCAAACACAATTTCATTTTGTAATTAATTTATTAATATATTTCATTGCATAGAATTAATTGTTATAGTTTGTTCTTGAATTTATTTATGTTAATTTATTCATCTTTTTTAATTTAATGTATTTGCATTAATTTTTTTCTTAAATTACCAATTAACCAAAGTTTATTAATTTGTTTAATTGAGCTCACATTACTAAAAAGTTTTTATTAATTTTAAATAAATCTCATTCGCCCCTCCCCATGTCATATTCCTATTAATAAACTAATTATCAAATGATTCTGGGACTTTTAAAAGATATTGCAAATAAACTAATTATCAAATAATTATGGGACTATTAAAGAAATTTTGCAATTTGAGAAAAATGACCATTTAAAAATTTACACAAACTTTAAATTTGGAGGCCTATTTTGTAATTTTTTTTTTTTAAAAAAAACTAAACTAAACTAAATATTAATAATCACGACAAACTAGAGCGAACAAAATCTTATTCATGGTCATCTACTTTTATGCCCAACAAAACTAATTGCATGTAATTTTCATATCTTAAGGCCTATTTGTTTTACATCATTTTAGTTTTTAAAATTCAAGATACTACTATCTAGTAAATTTCAAAATCCATCTTACATAGGCTTTTTAATACCCTAATATGGTTGAGAGATTACCGGTAAAAGTATAGTTTAATTAATTAATAAATTAATATCACGTACTCATTATTATTAATTTTAATTGATTATTAAGTATAAATATATTAATTAGACAATAAATTTCAATTAATATTTTATGCTATCTTAACTATTTAATATAAATTATTATTATCATGATAATTATCAATATTCTAATTAATTTATAATAATTTAATTATTGTTAGTAATTAATTTAATTTAATTAATTAAATAAAGGTTTAATATAAAAGTATAGTTGTTTTTAAATATAAAGAAATGAACCAAAATGTTTACAAAATATAGTAAAATTTTAGAACTATCAATAATAGATATTGATGGACTTCTATTATTTCTAAAATTTTGCTATATCTTATAAATATTTTCAAGAGTTTTACCATTTGGTTGCCATAAAAGTATTCATTTATTGATTAAATAATGCCAAATTTATTTGATGACTACAACAATTGATATTTTGTATTTGATTAAGTAATTGGTTTCTATATACAAAATTGGTAAATTTTTTTTAGGGGGATCCCACAGCCCGGGATCAAGGCATCAAAACATCAAAGCACAATCAAAGACAGGGTAACAAAACCCAAAACAAAGCCTACAAGATAAGATCAGAACAAAACCAACACAAAAAAAAAAAACTCGCAGACCACCAGAGAGAAAGCCAGAGAAAAGAAACCAAAATCCCACAAATAAGGGACAACAGCAAAACAAAGAACAACGGAAAGTACAACAAGAAAAAACATTCGTAAACACACTATACAAGACCAAGAAGATCAACCCGCTAGGAAGAAGCACGAGCATGAACTGTAGAGACTATAAGGTGAACCAAAGCTGACACCAACCTCGGTCTACTTCCATGCAGTCGCCGATTACGTTTTGCCAGATGTAGTATATGGAAGCACACCAGAATACACGAAATAACTTACTACGCACCCCCTTACCCGACCCCACTTGACACAACCAACTCAACTCCACATCCCAACCCGCCACCTGATGCGATGAGCCCAACTGACGCAACATACTAGACCACACATCTCTCCCAAACCCACACTAAAAAAATAAATGATCTCACGACTCCATATTGTTAGATCGATATGACAACCCTAGAGGGGGTAAATAGAATTTAATTAAACTTTTTTTTTTCTAAATTAACCCAATTAAACTAATTAATACACTTTTTATAAATAATACGAAAATTTCAATTTATGCAACAAATAAGATGACAAAAAAATGTGATAATTTAATTCTATCAAATTTTAGCAAATTAATAAGAACAAACTAAAACATACAATAAATTGTTTAAATTAATTGCAAAAATAAAAAGGAAAGAGTTAGAGAAGAAGACACTGTAATTTTTATAGTGGTTCAGTCAAACTCGACCTACTCCACTCCCCAAGCGCCTCTTGAAAATTTGAATAAAATCTTTCCGACTCTTTCCACGGATTAGAGCCCAACCGTTTACACACCGCTCCTTTTACGGGTCAAGAGAAAACCCGATCCTTTCACACGATTTAGGATCAAACCGTTACAAATATTGAAATTTTTTTAAGAGCACAATACAACTCTCACAGAGTGGATTTACAAGTTTAAGCACTCAACAAGTTTATCCTCACAATAAATATAACTCTCTCAAGAATAAAATGAAAAGAAAAAAAATGGAACTTAGGAGGAGAGCAACATGGAACTTTTTGAGTTTTGGAGGATTATGAATATGTAAAATTTGTTAGTTTAAAATTGGAGAGGAAGATGGTTTAATATATGAGATGAAAAATTTTTAGAAACCACAATTAATTTGGACCATTGGATTTTAGAAAAGAAAAATCAATGGTTGAGATTTTAAACTAAATTAGTCGTTAGATACAAACAAAATATAATATTAAATTCATTTTCTTTTGAAATTCATTTTCTTTTTAAAATTAATCCAAAAAATAAAAAAAAATACCATGTATCAAAAACTAGCCGTTAGACACAAATATAAAATAATATTAAATTTATTTTTCTTTTAATTCATTCTATTTTTAAATTCATTCTTTTTAAAGTCAATCAAAAAATAAAAAACATACTATGTGCAAAAAACTAGCCGTTAGACACAAACATAAAACAATATTAAATTTATTTTCCTTTTAAATTTCTTTTTAATTTCAATTTTTTTTAAATTTTAAATCAATCAAAAAATAAAAAATCCATCATATGTTAATCTCTTAATGATCCACCATTCAACCAATATGTTGCCACATGTCTACATGCAAATTGTCTGGTTATGCCACGTCGTCCACCACAGTATTTTCTCTATAGACGTGTTTCGGTCATATCGTCTTCGTTTTAGCTCCGATTTGAGTGATTCAAGAGGTGTTGGAATCGTTGTCCCGAGCTCTACGCTATGGACATATTAAAATACTAAGATTTTCAGTAATTAAAAAATTAAATTTGTTCATCAAAATATTGATTAATTAATTAATTAAAATTAATTAATTTGAGATTAAGGGCCAAAAAGCCAACAATGTCCCCCTTTTTGATGATGACAAACCATTCAAGAAAAATAGCTTGAAATACATGTAAACCATGTAGCACATAATAAAATTCAACATATCACCATAAAGAACATTCTTGAAATTCACTAAATAATAATAATAATAATAAATTCTTCCCCTAATTAATACAATCAAAATCATAACAAATTTATAGCATATTTTTCTTAAACTTCTCCCCCTTTGGAATCATCAAAAAGAATAATTAACAAAAATTTAGAACTATATAAATGTTTCCCTTAAAAACATGAACATAAATTTAGCACAACTCCCTCTAAGAATATTAACACATGCTTTCTATATCTCCCCCTATCAAAATGTCTTCTAAAAGATTTAATAAGTAGAATTAAAATGTCTTCTAAAAGATTTAATAAGTAGAATTATAAAATCAAGAGGCATCACATCGAATAATACCGAGCTCAAACCTATTTTTGCAAAAGTTTTCTTCATTCAAAGGCTTGGTAAAAATATCCGCTAATTGATTATTAGAGCCTACAATTCAAGAGTAATATTATCATTTTACACATGCTCTCTAATAAAGTGATGCCTAATATCAATATGCTTAGTCTTAGAATGATGTATAGGATTTTTAGTCAAATTAATAGCACTAGTATTATCACAAAATATAGGCACATTATCAAACTTTAATCCAAAATCACAAAGAGTTTATTTCATCCAAAGAATTTGAGCACAACAACTAGCAACTGCAATATATTCCGCTTCGGTAGTGGATAAGGAAAACTGAATTTTGCTTTTTACTATAACCAAGAAACTAAGGAACTACCAAGAAATTGACAAGTCCCACTAGTACTCTTATGGTCAAGTAAACTACCCGCAAAATTCGCATCGGAATATCCTACCAAATTAAATTCAACATTTCTAGGATACCATAAACCTAAATCAATAGTACCAAACAAATATTTAAAAATTCTTTTAACGACATGTAAATGTGATTCCTTAGGACAAGATTGAAATCTAGCACAAAGACATACACTAAACATAATATCGGGTCCAAGGAATTACAGCTCGTATTAGAAGCTAGGCAGCGCAGTCTCTCTCCTTTGCTAGGAGGTTACAGCTTGTTAGGTCTGTCTTACAATCCTTTCAAGTTTTTGGTGTAGCATCTTCATGTTGCCTGCATGTGTAACTCATGAGGTTGATCGTCTATTACGTAGTTATTTATGGAAGGGTAGTGCAGTGAGTCAGGGTGGTACAGGGGTGGCGTGGGATGAGGTGTGCTTGCCATTGGGCGAGAGGGGTTGGGGTTGAAGCATGTGGCATATTGGAACCAAGCTGCTATTTATAAAGCTGCTCTGGCTTCTCTTAATTAAATCAGGTTCATTATGGGTGGCGTGGTGGGAGCTTATGTTTTTGCGTGGACGGTCTTGTGGGGCTGTTTGGAGTGAACTTGGGAGGTCTTGGTACTTGGAGGGCTATCTTGCGAAATAGAGATAGATTCAAGCATTTGGTTCGTTTGATGGTTGGCCATGGTCGGTCTTGTTTTGTTTGGTGGGATCCTTGACTGCCGGGAGGTGCGATTTTGGATTCATATGGGTCTATGGTAGTTTATGATGCAAGGAGTAGTTTGGAGGCGCAGTTGTCGGAATTCATGGATGGTGAGGTAGGTTAGAGTTGACTACAATGTCTTGGGAGCTTATTGAGATCTGGGGTCTTATTCAGGCAATGGGCCTAGGGTGAGGGGGGAAGATTATTGGGAATAGGTGTCGGATGCGAGTAGTCGGTTTTCTATCTCTAGTGCGTGGGAGAGTTTGCGTCCTCGTCATCGTAGGGTGTCTTGGGCTAGTATTTTATGGGCGGGGTGGTATTCCGCGTCATTCCTTCTGTGCGTTGTTTAGTGTGAGGGATATGCGGGATTGGTTGAGGAGTTGGGGTGTGTTGGTTTTTTGGCCCTTAATATAAAATTAATTAATTAATCAATGTTTTTGATGATAACAAACTTAATTTTTAATTACTGAAAATCTTAGTGTTTTAATATTTCCATAGCGTAGAGCTCGAAACAACGATTCCAACACCTCTTGAATCACTCAAATCGGAGCTAAAACGAAGACGATATGACCAAAACAATTCTATAGAGAAAATACTGTGGTGGATGACGTGGCATAACCAGACCATTTGCATGTAACATGTGGCAGCATATTGGTTGAATAGTGGATCATTAAAAGATTAATATATGAATGAACTTTTGATTTTTGGATTGGATTTAAAATTTTTTTAAAAAAAATTGAAATTTAAAAGAAATTTAAAATTATTTATGTTGTGTGTCTAAGGGCTAATTTTATTTTTGGACTGACTTTAAAGAAAATGAATTAAAAGGAAAATAAATTTAATATTATTTTATGTTTGTGTCTAACGGCTAGTTTTTGACAACATTGTATGTTTTTTTTATTTTTTGGATTAATTTTAAAAAGAAAAGGAATTTAATATTATATTTTATTTGTATCTAACGATTAGTTTAGTTTAAAATCTCCACCATTGATTTTTCTTTTCTAAAATCCAATGGTCCAAATTAATTGTGGTTTCTAAAATTTTTCCATCTCTTATAAACCATCTTCCTCTCCAAATTTTAAACTAACAAATTTTACATTTCATAATCCTCCAAAACTCAAAAGTTTCATTGTTTTGCTCTCTTAAGTTCTAATTTTTTTTCTTTTCATCTTATTTCTGAGAGAGTGTTATTGTATTGTGAGGATAAATTTTGTGAGTGCTTAAACTTGTAAATCCCACTCTAGTGAGAGTTGTATTGTGTTCTTCAAAATTCCAACATTTGTAACAGTTTGATCTTAAACCGTGGAAATGATCTGGTTTGCTCTTGAACTCGTAAAATGACCGGTGGTGTAACGGTTGGACTCTAATCCTTGGAAAGAGTAGGAAAGATTTTATTCAAATTCCCAAGAGACACTTGGGGATGGATAGGTCGAGTTTGACCGAACCACCTATAAAAATTACGGTGTCTTCTTCTCTAATTCTTTCCTTTTTTATTTTTGCAATTAATTTAAGTAATTT